>NC_088193.1:1504813-1848146 GCF_028769735.1 Zonotrichia leucophrys gambelii | reverse complement strand
CACCTCTGGGCCCTCTCTGCATCTGTGCCCTCCCAGCACCTCTGTGCCCTCTCCGCATCCCTCTGTGCCCTCTCTGCATCTATGCCCACCCCGCACCTCTGGGTGCTCTCTGCATCTGTGCCCTCCCTGCATCTCTGGGTGCCCACCCCACACCTCTGGGTGCTCTCTGCATCTGTGCCCTCCCTGCATCTCTGGGTGCCCACCCCACACACTCCGCCCCAGCCACGCTGGCCCTGAATCCCAGCCCCACTGTCCGACCCCGAGTCCACCCCCTGTCCTTGTCACCCACCCTCCCAGCCTTTCCCTCGATGCCCAGCACCATCACTGTGCCCCTGGACCGCCAGCCCCATCACCCTGCTCTCTGCGCCCCAGAATCATCACTCTGTTCCCTGGCCCCCGACCCACCCTGCCCACCCTCCTCCCTGACCCCCCGTCCATCACCTTGCCCCTGAGTCCCAAATCCATCGCCCTGCCCTTGACCCCCTGCCCACCCTGCCCACCCTGCTCCTCGACCCCAACCCCACCCCAGCCTGTCCTTGTCACCCTGCTCCTGATTCCCCACCTGCCCTGCCCACTCTGTGCCCACCCTCACCATCCCACCCTCGGCCCTGCCGCCTCAGAGCCCTCCCTGCCTGCAGGGAGCTCTGGTAATGCCGTGTTCTCCTTAAATCCCTCCCTTCCCTGTCTCATTATCCCCTAGCTTGTTGAACAGAAACAAAGCACCAAAACACGAGCTGAATAATCCCCGGCTGAGCCCAGCTCAGCAAACCGCCCCGAGGGCAGCCCTGTCACTCTCTGGAGGGCCCGGGGTGCCTGTCCCAGCTTGTCCTCCCCCAGATCACCCCGGGGGCACTGACAGCAGAGGTTCCAGCACAAGAGAACAGTGCCTGCAGTGCAGGATTCCCTGGCTGTGCGGGCAGATCTGCAAACCCAGCCTTGTTTCTGTGCCAGGGTCTCCTGGCACCATGCAGCTCCCTTGGAGAAGGTGTTCTGTGCCCAGAGGTGGCACTGGAAGGCCGGGTTTAGCTCTGGCACTGCTGCTCTCCCGCTGGGAGTTTATTTTTGGTGCCTCCTTCAGGGCTGTCTGCTCCCTGCTCTGGTGGTTTTTGAGTGTAGAGACCAGTCTGGATGTGTTTCTTTTTATTGTGTGATTTCAATTAAAACACCAGCAGAAAGGACAGGAACAGCTGCCAGAGGAGCTGAGTGTTTTACCATGAGTGCAACAAGTGAAAGTGGTTTTTCAGAAGAAATAAATTCTTTATCATTTCCTGTCCTAAAAATCCCTCATTAGGTAGTGACTGGTGATTGCTGGCTGGTTTTGGCTGGATTAAACACACCCTAAATTCTTGTTTGAAATAAATAGGGGCTGTACATGAGCAGAATAAAGAGATAATCTAGGCTTTGTAAGAAAACAGTAATTTTATTCGTGTTTTGTTGAGCTCTCTGAATAACCACCCACATATTTCCATTGTTTTATTCCTGGGCTTCATCTGCCAGATGAAACACTTCCCACATTTATTTTCAGGTCCTGAGAGAGGCAAATATGTCAGGAATTTAAATGAGTCCAACAGCAGCACCAGATGGAGCTTGGTATTGGGAAAGCTGGAAGGGGGGCAGGGGAAGAAGGAGATAGAGAAGAATAAACATGTGGTTTTAAAATATTATCAACAGCAAGATTTTCATGAGTGTCTGCTTGTCCCAGGCTGGAATAGCAGGTGTTGAAGAGGGCTGTGAGTGTGACTGCAAACAGAGACTAAAAATTAGTCATGTTAAGTCTAAAACTGTTCTCCACATAGAGCGCACTGAAAAGCTGCTGAATTTGCCGTTTGCTCTGAGATTCTCCCTCCTTGCAAAGTGTTTTTCCACAAATTCTTCCAGGAAAGCCCAAGGTGTACCAAGGTGTGAGGGTGAAGATCACAGTCAAGGAGTTGCTGCAGCAGAGGAGAGCACGACAAGCAGCCACTGGTTCAGCAGTGAGTAAAATATTGTGGTGTTGGCTTTGTACCTTCTCTTTTAATGGGTTTTTTTTTTTGCCAAGACTGTAATTTCTGGGCCAAAATCTGAGTGGCACAGGCTGGTGAGGATGGGGGAAAGGAACATTTAGTCAGAGCAGCTGCAGCAGTGACCTAAAGGAGTGAGAATGTGAGGAATACAGGGAGAAAGCAGAGCTGCTGCTCCAGAAAAGTCACTCCCTCCGGGACAGAAGCACACCTGGGCAGCCCCATCCCTTCTGGAGGAGGGGCTGGAGCTCTGTGTGCACACACACCTGCACATTCCCTCTCATTCCCTCTCCCAGCCTTTGTAGGATTCCTCCAGCTCCAGCCACTCAGGGGATTTGCATAAAGAGCTTGGCAAACCATTATTTCTTCCTGGTTCATGACACTGCAGCTCTTGGAGCCTTTCAGATTTCAGCTTCTGCACTTTGTTGCGGCTGATTGCACAAAAATCAGCCTGAGATCCAGGGGCAGAGAGGTCTGGGTGAGGAGAATTGTCAGGTTTTGGAAACCCTGGGTCACTCACTGCTCCCCTGCAGCCCCAAGAGCAGCAGCCTCTCCATCACAGCCAGGTGTCCCAGGGCTGCGTGGAACCGGTTTTCACTTCCCACCAGCACTTCACACAACCCCTGTGGTGCCCACACAGGAAAAAGTGAAAAGTGGCGGTGAGGGAAGTCACCTCGGTGACCTGCTCAAGGTATGGCCCGCCCCAAAAGCCCCGAGGCTTTGGGCTGGCAGGATGTGCGCTGAGAAAAGCTCAGCCTGGGGACTCCATCGCTGCCTTGTCACGTCTGCAGCAGGGACAAAAGGCACCCCCGGCCCAGAGGAGTCACTGTTTCAGCAATTAAATGCACGGGATGTGCCAGGAAGTTGTTGCCAGGGAAATGAGCTGCTCGCTCGAGAGCATCTTGAATAAAGGAAATGAAGTGGAGGGCTGGATGAATTAAATCTGAGAGGGAAATCCCACCAGTATTTGTACTTGCAGAGTAAAATCCTGGCCCCCAAGCAGAAAACTCCCGTTGCTTTTGGGGTGGGTTTCTTCCTTCCAGCAGGTCAGGTTCTTAGAAGTGGTTGATCTGTCTTGCTTCAGCTTCCAGCAATCCTTAAAAACGAAGCTGTGCCTTTTCAGGGAGCACTGCCAGAGCTGCTTCTCAAACATCAATCCAGTCTGCTGGGACACCTGCAGTGGTCAGTAGTTAATGGCTTATTCCCAGTAATATCCATCCCTAGGAATTCCTTGGGATTCCCTCCACGGTGGAATTCACGCTCCTGGAAATTAACACACATTAATTTCAGAGGCAGCTCTGTAGAATGGGGAATGCAGCAAAAAGAGCAAAAAAACCCCTTAGCTCGGAGCTGATTCAGGGGCTTCACCCCAGGTGGGTGCTGTGCCCAGCAAAAATCCTGTTATGCACATTCATCTAATGTTCTGTCAGTGCCAGGGAGGTTTTCCCAGGCACAGCCAGGAGGGCAATAAGGTTTATTTCAAGAGTTCTCTCGGAAATCCAGACTCACCTCGCTCTGTGCCGCAGCTCCTCTCCTCCCTTCTCTTTGCTCAGGTTCCCTGGGACAGCAGCAGCAGCAGCAGCAGCAGCAGCATCCAGTTTGCAGAGCCTGTGTCTCCGCCTCACCCAGGTCGGTACAAAGCCCATCCACACGGCCCTTCCCGCCCCATTCCCAATTTTTCCCACCGCCCCGAGCCTTCCCAGCCCTGTTTGAGGCCGGGGGTGCGGCCAATCAGCACCGGCAGGGAGCCCGCGGGTTGCAGATGAGGAGCTCCGAGCTCCTTTCCCACCTTATCCTTCCCCCAGCAGGGAATTCCATCCCTTCGGGAAGGGATGCTCATCCCGAGGGAATAACATCGCCCTCCCCAGGCTCTGGGGCCACTGAGGGTCAGAGTGCCCCGGAGCCCCTGGCTGGGCTCTGTTCTCTCCTGCCAGCATCCCCAGGAGTGAGAGAAATACCAGATTTTCAACACCACCAAGAGTTTCCTCCTCCTGCCCGCGAATATCCAAGGAAAAGGGGGACGGGGTGAGGGGAGGGGCACTTTGGGCTCGCAGATCCTTCAGTTGTCCCCAGCCAAAGCACAGAGGAGAGGCTGGGCAGGCGTGAGGGCACGCATTGCATGGACAAGGAAATTGTTAAATCATCGATAGCTGGGAATCCATTTGCTTATGTTAATAAAGAAATGTGAGACATGCCAAAGCTGACATGCCAAAGCCTTTTCAGGCTGGAAGGTGTCCATCAGTTTATGTATTTTGGGTGTTCCTCACTCCCCAGAGCCAGCTAAGCACTGCCACCTTTGACCCTGCAATGTGCACTTCACGTGGACAGGGCTTAAACCATGTTTGAGCTTGGTGTGAAAAGATAATAATTCTGAAAAGCCAGATCTGCTGTCAGCTTTCCAGGAACTCACCCTTTGGCCAGCAGCACTTCGTGGTCACCATGCCACATCAGCCCTGCCTTGCTCCGTTTGTTCTGCTCCTGTCTGGCTCTTTGGAGGATAAAAAAGCAAATTATCCTCCTGTTATCCCCTTTTTCCTGCAGGTGTAGCTGGCCCAGGTCTGGAGATGAGGCAGAGGCACATCTGCCAGGCAGGAAATCACTGCCTGGCACCTCCTGGGGCTGCAAACAGGGCACAGAAGGGAGGCCAGAGGGTCAAGAGTCTGAGGGAGTTTCCAGCTGGATCCCTGTCCAAAATGCCTGGGGCCAGGAGAGTTTCCAGTGTTTAAAGAGGTTTATAGCTGAGAGGGCTGCCTTCCCTGAGTTATTCACATGTTTTGGAGCATCTCCCTCGTGGTTTCTGCTTTCCTACAAATCCACCTTGCCCTTGAGAGGCGTGTTTAATGTCTGAATTCACAGGGTTACTGAGCATAGGAGAGCACTGAAACCTGCCCTTTGTGAAGACAGACACTGATTCATTTGCTGCTGTCTGCTCTCCTTTCTCTCCTAGAGCCTTTTGAAGCAGAACCCATCCCTCCTGTGCCCAGCTGCTGCCCACCCTGGCAGTTTTCCAGCTGCCTGTCCTGTGAGGAAAGCCCTGGATACCTGGAGCAGCTGATAGATTCCTGCCTGCAGTCAGATGCAGCCTCTGAGGCAGCCTTCAGTGCCTTCCAGCCATCCCCACACTACACCCCAGACACCTTCCAGCCAGTCCAGCTCTGCTTCAACCAGGGCCTGGTGAGCTTTGGGAGCCAGGGGAGCAGCCACAGGTGTCCCCAGGGGGAGAGGGAGTCACCTCGTGGGGCAGAGCAGCAGCAGGGTGGGAATTTGGGGCTGCTTTTGGGAGCTTGGGATGCTCATGGGCTCTGAATGCTTTCCCATGGGGAGCACCAAATAAACTGGGAGAGGCTGCAGGATGGGAATGTCCCTTCTAGAGGTCCTGCAGATTTTGTGTGAACAGCAGCACAGCTCCTGCGAGGGGTTGTCTCTATAACAGAAACTGCCTTTGGGTTCGGACCTCCAGGATCTCCCTGGGCAGGGATTGTCCCCACTAACATTGGGTTTGGACCTCCAGGATCTCCCTGGGCAGGGATTGTCCCTGCTACCATTGGGTTTTCACCTCCAGGATCAACCTGGGCAGGGATTGTCCCTGCTAACATTGGGTTTGGACCTCCAGGATCTCCCTGGGCAGGGATTGTCCCTGCTAACATTGGGTTTGGACCTCCAGGATCTCCCTGGGCAGGGATTGTCCCTGCTACCATTGGGTTTTCACCTCCAGGATCAACCTGGGCAGGGATTGTCCCCACTAACATTGGGTTTGGACCTCCAGGATCCCAGTGGGCAGGGATTGTCCCCACTAACATTGGGTTTCGACCTCCAGGATCAACCTGGGCAGGGATTGTCCCTGCTAACATTGGGTTTGGACCTCCAGGATCAACCTGGGCAGGGATTGTCCCTATAACAGAAACTGCCTTTGGGTTTTCACCTCCAGGATCTCCCTGGGCAGGGATTGTCCCCACTAACATTGGGTTTGGACCTCCAGGATCCCAGTGGGCAGGGATTGTCCCCACTAACATTGGGTTTCGACCTCCAGGATCAACCTGGGCAGGGATTGTCCCTGCTAACATTGGGTTTTGACCTCCAGGATCTCCCTGGGCAGGGATTGTCCCTGCTAACATTGGGTTTGGACCTCCAGGATCTCCCTGGGCAGGGATTGTCCCTGCTAACATTGGGTTTGGACCTCCAGGATCAACCTGGGCAGGGATTGTCCCTATAACATTGGGTTTGGACCTCCAGGATCTCCCTGGGCAGGGATTGTCCCTGCTAACATTGGGTTTAGACCTCCAGGATTTCCCTGGGCAGGGAGATGAGAAAGGCAGCAGCACAGCAATTCTGGCTGCTGGCCACATTCCCCTGAAATCTCTTTTTTCCCTTTTTCTCTCCCAATCTCCAGGCTGCCGGCTCTCCCAGCTCAGCAGACCTGCCCAGCCCGTGGAGCTCCAGCTGCTCTCCCCCTCAGCTGTCTCCCCTCACCCCGCTGACCCCCAGCCCGCCCTACAGCTGCCCCATGGAGGAGTGGCCCTGCCAGCCCCCGTGTCCCCTGGGCAGCCCTGCGTGCTGCTGCCCAGCCTGTGGGGCGCAGGGCAGGGACAGCAGGGCCCCGCAGTGCTGCCCCTGCCCCAGCTCGGACTGCCTGGAGCTGCTGCCACCCCTGGCCGTGGCCGAGGACTTCTTCAGGAGGGACAGGAGCTGGGACATCTGCTACAGCTAATGGGGGCTGTGGTTTCACACATCCACTCTATCCAAATCAGATTAAATTGCCCATGAACTATGCAAAGTTGTGCTGCCTAACACAGCCCAGTTTATCCTTCACTACTCACACTTTTTTACACGATGCTGTCACTACATTGATCTACGGTCAGGGGGGGGTTGTTGGTGGTTTGGTGGGGTTTTTCCCTGTTTTTTTTCATTGTTGCTTTTTTTTAAAATAAATCTGAAGCTGCCTTATCAAACATTTGTTATTAAACCAGCTCTTTTTGATACAAATAAATCATTTGGTGAAATGCTGAAGCCTGCTCATTTTTCATGTGCTAAAGGTCAGTGCTTTTCTCTTCTGCTGCTGACCCTGCTCTCACAGAGGTGAGGATGAGGTTTTGGGCAGCCTATTCAGTGACACAAAAGCTCTCACTCACCTCTTCCAGCAGATAAAAGTTCCATATTTAATCCAGCTTTCCCCAGAGAACTCTGTGCATCACCCAGCTCTGAGCTGGATCTGCAGCTCCTCACCTCTGCTGCAGCTCAGGCTGCCCTGGTGGCATTTCCCAGGGCTTCTGGCAGAAAAGGAAAGTTGTTTGCCACACCACTCCTCAGAGGTAAAAGGTTTTCAGCATAATCAGCTGAACAGGAGCTAAATTATTCAATTTTTTTAAAGTAGATAATAGGAAAGTTTTAATACCTGAGGATTTCCTGCTTCTTGCATAAACCCAGAGCTTCCTAACGTTTTGCCTTGCCTCCTCTTGGTGAGGCAAACTGGAAAGAAATAAAGAAGCATCTCTCCATATTAAATTGCACCAGAAAAGAGAAAATAACTGCACCTGTGGAGAGAAATATGAATGCTATCCATTTGTTTGCTCACCTCATCCAGACACTTGCACGCTGAACTGAAAACCTTTCCAGTTCCTTTACATTTTGTAAAGTACCAGGGCTTTTTTTACCAAAAGATGCTTTAAAAACGTTCAAATAATATCTCCCCTTCTCCCCTGATTAATCTCAGCATTGGCCCAAGTGATAAATTCCTGAGGTCACAGCAATATATATGTATATTATTATTATTATATAAATTGTAAAGAGCTGTAACTTTGCAGCAGTTAAAGGTGTGATCACCCCTGTGCAGGGACACCCCACCAAGTGCCATTTCAGTAGTGCTGGCAGCTGCTCCAGCCCCTGAGGGATCTTTTGGGGCACTGAAGGGCTGAAATTCTGCCCCAGAGCTCACCCAGTGCCAGCTGCTCCTGCCTGCTGCCTCAGGAGCGGGCACAGCTCGAGCCACACATCAGAATCTCTTATCAGCAGCAAGAAAAAGCCAGAAAATGAGGCTGAAACAAGAAACTGGAGGCTTCTAGAGGAAATGGGGTGCCCACATCCTCCCCATGGCTTGGCAATGCTGGCCTGAGCTTAGCAGAGCCAGGGAGACGCTCTCAGGGATGAAAGGGCACCATGAAATGATAAATAAGGGTTTAAGAACAGCCCATAACACATCTTAGAGCAGCAGCCTGTAGTGCTGGAGTCTGACAAGATATCTCTGACCTGCAGCTGAGGTGGATGTTTAATTCTGATAGGTTTTTAGTAGATTGCACACTTATCAATATCTCGTGGTGTGGATCCTCCCCAAGACTGCTCTGTGCAAGGGCTGTGCCCACCCTGATCCCACTGCTGGCAACACCAGCACCAAAACCACCCTAAATCCCATCCTGATCCTTGGATGACGCCTGATCCAGGCCAAAAAACTCCTCCTCAGTGGAGGAGACCAAGATATTTCCAGCAGAATATTCCTACACACCAAAACCTGCGGGCTGCCCCAGCTTCCACCCCATCAGCAGCACCATTTCCATCCCTTGCAGCCTCTTCCTCCTTCCCTGCTGCTCCTTCTGCAGTGGTTTTGCAATCCCACCTGTGCCAGACTGGAAACTGGTTTGAGATGCTGTCAACAGCCCCAGGGACACACTCAGGACAAGTAGAAGCTTGCTGGCTGTTGACACAAGGCCTTGTTGACACAAGAAAGGGATAAAAAACACAACAGAGGAGCCATTCAAAGGTGGATGGTGCGTTTTCTGGCTGTGAGAAATGTATTATTTCCCTCTTTCATCCCTCCCAAAAGTAAAAAGGAGTTAAAGGAAACACTTTAACCAGAGCTGGCTCTGCTGCAAGGCTGGCATTTCATCAGTCCCTGCCAGGTGAAGCCATGACTGCCTCTATAAACACAAACCCGGGGATCATGTTGTGCTTACAAAGCCATGAATAACTCCAGAAGTCACTCACAGTTACAGAGAAAAGAAAAAGTTCTTATTTTCAGCTTCTCTGCCTGAGAATTTGATCTAAAAGGTTCCCTTGCCAACCGACTGACAGCTTTTCTATGGAGCCACTTCAGAGCGTTTGTTTGGTGATAACGAGCCTTTGTTATTAACAACTTATCCAAAGCCACAGGTAGGAAGAGATAAACTGTACAAATAAAGGGATATCACACACTGCCAGCAAGGCTGAGCTTTGAGAAATTACATTTCCCCTGAAAGAGCAATAAAAATTGGAGAGGTGAGCTCTGAACTGCTCAAATCAGTGAGACAAGTAGAGAAGACACTCAGGTTTGAGATTTAAAAGGGATTTTCTTCACAGCCAGGCCAGGAATTGGGAAAGGAAAAGGGAAAATTGTTTTACACCCAGGGGGAAGCAGCAGCTTCCAACAGCCTGGTGGCTCCAGTCCAAAGCCAACAGGAGCAGCTTGGGGATTGTGGCTGCTTTCAGAGGAGGCCTCTGCAGGCTGGGCTTGGGAAGCTGAGCACAGAGAGGAGGAATCCTGGGCTGCCATGGCTGCAAACCCACTGCAAACCTCACCCACCAGCTCCCAGCTGCCAGGGGGATGCTTTAATTCCTGCCCCAAAAGGACATTTTCCCTGATATTCTGGGGATGGGGATGGTTCCAGACTCCCATTGACACTGCTTTGTATGAAACTCCCAGGAGATGACACAATAATAAAGAGAAAAGCCACTCGAGGAAAGAAAGCTCCTGTATTTTCTCACTGCCAAAGGAATTCAGTCACCTCACAGACATTTCAAGGTGGTAAAAAGCTTTTTACATTTTCACATTGCTCACAGTTTGACAGTTCTGCTGGTTCCAGAAATTGATATTTTATCCATCATTGCCTTGACACACAGTACTACGTCCCTGATACTCTTCTCATTCCATTCAGGGCTCATTGTGACATCCTTCCAAGTGAGACAGCACTGGCTTCTGCTGGCCTGTGCTCAGATACATGAAAATTTATGCAAACACATGCAAATACACGTCTGCTTCTCTGTCAGCAGGACTGTAGGTACGTGTAGTGAGAGGCAATGGCCCAAGAGCAGAGAGGAGGGCTGGAAAATCGAGATCTCTGCATTTCTTAAAAGCTTTTGTTCCTGTCAGTTGTTCAAACACTCCAGGCCTGCCCGTGCCTCAGGAAATCCCAGTGAGGCAGCAGCCAGTGGGTGCTCAAGGAAGTGGCTGCAGTGATTTAAGAGCTCTGCCCTTCATCTCCCTGCTCACCCTGCTGGGGAACAGCCTGAGCACACAGAGGAGCCAGCAAAATCCAAATTACAGCCCAGAGTGAGCCCCAGCCTCTGCCAAAACACGGCCTTGCAGAGCCACTGATTGCACAGCAATCCACAAATCATTTCACAGAAACGCTAAAAAGAATCTGCCAAACCCCCTGCACGCACCCACACGGGTCTGCTGCCCTAAGGGCTCTGGGAGACCCACAGGGAATCTCTGGCTCCACACAGGCGAGGTCAGCTCCCACCTGAGCTGAGGGGCTTCCAGAGCTGGAGACTGGGATGGGGTGGGATGGGATTGGATGGGATGGGATGGGATGGGATGGGGTGGGATGGGATGGGATTGGATTGGATTGGATTGGATTGGATTGGATTGGATTGGATTAGATGGGGTGGGATGGGACTGGACTGGATGGGATTGCATTGTATTGCATTGCAATGAATGGGATTAGATTGGATGGGGTGGGATTGCATTGCATTGCATTGGATTGCATTGGATTGGATTGGATGGGGTGGGATTGCATTGGATTGGATTGGATTGGATTGGATTGGAAGGAATTGCATTGGATTGGTTGGGATTGGATTGGAGTGGATGGGATTGCATTGGATTGGATTGGATTGCATTGGATTGGATTGGATTTGATGGATTGCATTGGATTGGATGGATTGGATTGGATGGGATTGCATTGGATGGGATGGGATTGGAGTGGATGGGATTGCATTGGATTGGATGGGATTGGATTGGATGGGATGGGATTGGATTGGATTGGATGGATGGGATGGGATTGGAGTGGATGGGATTGCATTGGATTGGATGGGATGGGATTGGATGGGATGGGATTGCATTGGATTGGATTGGATTGGATTGGATTGGATTGCATTGGATTGCATTGGATGGGGTGGGATTGCATTGGATTGGATTGGATTGGATTGGATTGGATTGGATTGGATGGGATTGCATTGGATGGGATGGGATGGGATGGGATTGGAGTGGATGGGATTGCATTGGATTGGATTGGATTGCATTGGATTGGATTGGAGTGGATGGGATTGCATTGGATTGGATGGGATGGGATTGGAGTGGATGGGATTGCATTGGATTGGAGTGGATGGGATTGCATTGGAAGTCTCCCCTCAGGAGAGGGTCTCTCCCTCAGCAGCCACACACAATGTTCCTGTTCCCACAGCAGCTGTTTCTTTCCCTGGGCTGACCCTGAGGAGCTGCTCCAGAGCCCTCGCAGAGTGCTGGGAATGGCAGTTCCAGCTTGCAGGACCCTCCCTGGGGCTCGTGCCTTTGGATGTCCATCCTGGGGGTGAAATGCAGCCAGGGCTGGCTCAGCTTCTCCATCCAGGCTCTCCTCCCTCAGGATCCCCCATTCCCAGGGGAGCAGGGGCAGTGGGAGCTGCACACCCCAGAGGCTGCAGCATTTCCAGCAGTCCCTGTGCACAGCCCCAGCCAGAGGCACAGTTTGGGTGTCTCAGAGCAGCATTTCTCAGCCTTTTATACCCAAACTGTCACCTTGTGCTCTGTCACCTCCAAGGGTTTCAAAGCTTGGCTGTGCTTTGAACTTATTCGGAATATTTCTGTAGCAGCTCCTTGATTTGCTCACCTCCTTGCTGGAGGTTTATTCACATTTTCTGTTACCAAAATTGAGTTTTCAACCATTTGAAAGCTCATCTTCTGCTGTCTGACGTGCTGCTCGTGGCCACAGGTTGAGAAAATTCCCAGCCCAGCCTGGCTGAAGCCTGCAGGAGCAGGGGTGTGCTGCAGAACCACCCTCACAGTTTTTATAGGAGGCAGAAGCTGGAGCTGAAGCTGTTCCATAAATTGCAGATAAATCAGGATCTGGCATTTCTGTGGCAGGAGTTGAATGCAGGTGTGACTTTCCCTTTCTTCAGCAAATTCCTGACCTGCCAAAAAATGTGGAATTTCAGGAAGCACCATCTGAGCCCCCAAAACCACTCACACACACAATTATTTACATGTACATGTGGACCTCAATAAACACCCAAATACATCAGGAATATTTTTATATCCACAAGCACAAAACCCAGCCACCCCTGGAGCGTGCAGGTGTGATAGGGAAGAGCAGCACTGTGGATCCCATACCTGATCCCCAGCTTTTCCAGCAGGGGCCATGTGGATGGGCTGGTCATTGTCCAAATTCCTGATGCTGGGGTCTGCCCCGTGCTCCAGGAGCAGCTGGATCATTTCCTTCTGGTTCTTGTCCCCAGGCAAAGCAGCTGCCATGTGCAGGGCTGTGTTGCCATGGGCCTAAAGCAGGGAGAAGGGAAAAAAAAGGAGTGAAAAACCCAGATAAACTCCCTGGTGAGCTGTGCCATCTCCCCAGAATCATCCTAGAAAGGGAGAGGTGAAATGAGAGAAGAATCCTCATGGGATTTGTCATCAGGAGCTGAGGGAGGATCTCTGCTCTGCTTCTCCCAGGCAGGAGCTTTGTGGATTCATATTATTTTCTTTGCTAGAGCACCACAAATTGGGGGCATTGATGTTTTGGGTGTAGGTGATGAATAGCCCTGAAGCGGGAACATTCCCTGTCTACATAAATTCCCATAAATCATAACCTGGTTGTTCTGAAATCCCCCTTAAAAGTGCTCTGAAATCATCCCCTAAATCACAGCCTCATGTATGATTGCACTGAAATCCTAAAATTTATCTGAAATCACCCTAAAACTTCTCTGAAATCACCCCTTAAATCACAGCCTCATGTATGATTGCACTGAATTTTCTCTAAAACTGCTCTGAAATCATTCCCTAAATCACAGCCTCATGTATGATTGCACTGAAATCTGCCATTAAGAAATCACTCCCTAAATCACAGCCTCATGTGTGATTGCTCTGAAATTTTCCCCCTAAAACTGCTCTGAAGTCACCCCTTAAATCACAGCCTCATGTATGATTGCCCTGAATTTTCCCTAAAACTACTCTAAAATCATTCCCTAAATCACAGCCTCATGTATGATTGCACTGAAATCTGCCATTAAAAAATCACTCTCTAAATCACACCTTCATGGAAGCAGAGACCTGGGGAGTTACTGGAAAAAGAGAAGGCTGTAACAGGCATGGAAATATTTCTCTGGGAAGCATTAAATTCTAGCAATATAATATATCACACTGGATTATAGACACCAAACTGATCACACTGCTGCCCATCACACAAAGCTCCACAGCACCACTCCCATTTGTGCTCCACACATTCCCCCTTTCCCAAAACTTCCAAGTGCCAGGAAGATTCCAATTCCCAGGGCCAGGATTGGCACAGCAGGGACAGAGCTGGCTGTGAAGCCAGGCAGGGATGGAGGGGCTGCAGAAGCTCTGGTGCCACCAGACCATGAAGAAATCTGTGCCCTGTCTGGTCAGGTATGACTGGTAACGGTTGGAAATGAGAAAAAGCTGATAAACAAAAGCACAAGGTGAGATATTTTTAGTCTGCAAGAGTCTCATTGAGGCAGCTGTTTGGTTTTTTACTCTCAGAAACAATCATGGGTTTGTCGTGGCTTTGGAATGGTTGGGCACAAACTGCAGCCTGTGTTAATATTCCAGTTGTTCAAAAGGGAAATGAAAAATGTGATTTTCGGCTCCTGTTAACCGCTGAGACATCAGGGAGAACTGAAGCAGAAAATAAAATTGCAGAAAATAAAATTGCAGAAAATGAACAGTTTTTCTCAGACAAGGCATGTTTTACAAGCAGATCCTTGTCAAGTTTATTATCCCAGAAAGTCAAGGGATGGTTACAAGCTCTTTACAGGATTTCTTGTTAAAATGGAAAGATCTGCACTTGAGAGATTCCAAATCCAGGCATGGGCTAAGATAGATCTGACAAGGCCTGACCTTGAAGCCTCAGGCAGACTTTAACAGGTCTCATTTGAGACAAAGTGGGCTCCAGGAATCCTCCAGATGGAAAACATCTCCAAAGCTCCAATATTTTTCTCATTGTGAAAATGCCATGGAGACAGATTTGGAGTGAGACAAGCACAAGCATTGGGTGAGCCAAGGAAACCTAAACATGGCTGGTTCCTTGGCTTCTTCATGCTCTGAAGAGCTAAAAATTCCAGGATATCTCCCTGCCCCAGACAGCTCAGCCATGAGGCTGAAGGCTCTGAGCGATCCTATCACAGGAGGAAGCTCTCCCAGGATTGTGATCAAGAGACAACAGAGACTCCCCTGGACAGGCTCTCACCTGCCTGAGGGTCTCTAAAGATACACAAGGAATGCAGTGAAAAGCCTTTCACTGGCCAGAACAGCCCCAGCTTGGCGCCATCACCCACAAACACAACCCAAAATAGGTTTTCTCCAGCCCAACAGAAATCGGGGGGAGGTTAAAAAAAGTGGAGCTGCCTTTTGTCTGCCTTGGTGAGCAATGGATTGACAGAGGAATTCAGTTCCCTCCTGAGGGACACAAACTCTGGGGAGCAAGGCTGAGACTGCAGGTGCTGCAATGAAACAGGGACCCCCAGATTTGTCCCCTTCCCCAAAGGAGGAGGACAGAGGGTGAAGCAGCCAGAATCACCCCCTTATCCTGCTGAGAGGAGCAGCCTATCCCAAAATTAAACAGGGACCCCCAGATTTGTCCCCTTCCTCAAAGGAAAGAGAGAGGGAAGCAGCCAGAATCACCCCTTAGCCCTGGTGTATCCCAAAATGAAACAGGGACCCCCAGGTTCGTCCCCTTCCTCAAAGGAGAGGGACAGAGGGTGAAGCAGCCAGAATCACCCCCTTATAGCCCTGCTGAGAGGGGCAGCCTATCCCAAAATGAAACAGGGACCCCCAGGTTTGTCTCCTTCCCCAAAGGAGAGGGAAGCAGCCTGAACCTCCCCTTAGCCCTGCTATGTCCCAAAATGAAACAAAAACCCCCAGGTTTGTCCCCTTCCCCAAAGGAGAGGGACAGAGAGGGAAGCAGCCAGAATCACCCCCTTATAGCCTTGCTGTGTCCCAAAATGAAACAGGGACCCCCAGATTTGTCCCCTTCCTCAAAGGAGAAGGACAGAGGGTGAAGCAGCCAGAATCACCCCTTATAGCTCTGCTGAGAGGGGCAGCCTGTCCCAAAATGATACAGGAACTCCTAACCTTGTCCCCTTCCCCAAAGGAAAGAGAGGGGGAAGCAGCCAGAAGCACCCCTTAGCCCTGGTGTATCCCAAAATGAAACAGGGACCCCCAGGTTTGTCCCCTTCCCCAAAGAAGAGGGACAGAGGGAGAAGCATCCAGAATCTCCCCTTAGCCCTGCTATGTCCCAAAATGAAACAAAAACCCCCAGGTTTGTCCCCTTCCCCAAAGGAGAGGGATAGAGAGGGAAGCAGCCAGAATCACTCCTTAGCCCTGCTATGTCCCAAAATGAAACAAAAACCCCCAGGTTTGTCCCCTTCCCCAGAGGAGAAGGACAAGGGGGAATCTCAGGATCTGCTCCCAGGGGCAGCTCTGGGGAGGTTTCCCCCTTGCTTTACCCAACCTGGGGATGGCTGTGCCAGAAAATCTGCAAATAATGTTTAAGGCAGAAAGAATCCCCGTGTCCCTTGACAGAAGCAGGGACTTTGTCCTTCCTGTGGTGCCACATCTGACAGCAGAGATGAGCTGATTGATACCTGGCTGCCCTGAGTGCCACCTCTCAGTGTCACGCTGCTGTCACACCCTGCATCACTGCAGGGCTGTTTGCTCAATCCTCAGCCTGATCTAAAGTTCATGTTCCTCCTCAAGCAACCATTTCCCCTGTTCTTCCTCCTCCCTGCTTATCTCCTCCTCATTCTCTCCTCTCTCTTTTCATGACAGAGTTCAAGCCAGGTGCTGTTTTTCTGTGAGCTGTCTGTTTACTGGAAAATGCAGTTTGGGGTTGAACAGAAGTTCAGATTAGCAACTTTTGCCCTTTCCCTCTGTAAAAAAAAAACCCTTTTGTTGATAAAAATTACCTTGTTGTTGACAAAATCCTTGCACTTGAAAGCGTTCAGCTCCAGGAAGTACCTGAGCAGGGAGACATTCCCATCCTGCACTGTGTAATGAAGAACTGTCTTGTTGCTTTTCACATCCTATTTCAAAACACAGAAAAAGAATATTAAATAAACAAGCCAAATAAGAAATGTTCAGCAGGACAAGCTGGAGAGATCCATAAATATAACAGAGGAAACCCAGGCCAGCTGTGCAGCTGATGGGGAGCATCTCCCTCCCTCCAGGGACCCTCTGAGTGTTGTGTCTGCTTCAGGAACTCCAAAAGGCAGCACCTGTTGGATAATATTTTTTTCTTGACTTAGAGATGGGGTAATTGAGAGGTGTTTTAAAAAACTTTTATTTGATTTTTAGTCTTATGAGAAGGCTGAGGTAGCCCAGATGCTATAATTTATGTTATTGCAATTGGAAGCTTTTTTTAAATTATAATAGTTACAATAATCATATAACAAGCACCTAACCCTGCCAGCAGTCCCTTGGAAGGAGAAAAGGCTTGGCCCTCATGCCAGCAGCTCATTCCTTCTCCAATCCTGTGTTTTGGGCAGGAGAATTGGGGGGAGAATTCCCAGACAAACCCAGGGATTAACCAGGATTACCCAGCCCCTCCTCACCCGGCTGTAGATGGAGGCTCCAGTCTGCACCAGGAGATGGATGCAGGATTCCAGCTCCCTGCTCTGCTGCTGCAGCTCCCTGTGCTGCTCCTCTGCCGCTGCCTGCCTGCCCTGCTCCCTCAGCAGGGCGTTGTGGGCCAGCACAGCGCAGTGGAGCGGGGTATGGCCTGGGAAAGGAACAGGGCATGGAAAATACTGCCAGGAAAATACTGATGTGCAGGGAGGAGCAGGGCTGGCACAGAGAGCCTTCATCCAGTCATTCATTCCACCATTCATCCATCATTCACCACATTCATCAATCATTCTCAATCATCACCACATTCATCATCACATCATTCATTCATCCAAACATTTATTCCACATATCATTCCATCCATCTTCATCACATTCATTCATCATTCACCATTTTTCATCTTTCCACATTCATTCCACCATTCATCCAATCATTCATTCCACCATTCATCCAATCATTCATTCCATCATTCATTCCATCATTCATCCAATCATTCATCCCACCATTCATTCCATCATTCATTCCACCATTCATTCCACCATTCATCCAATCATTCATTCCATCATTCATTCCACCATTCATTCAATCATTCATTCCACCATTCATCCAATCATTCATTCCATCATTCATTCCATCATTCATCCAATCATTCATTCCATCATTCATTCCATCATTCATCCAATCATTTATTCAATCATTTATTCCACCATTCATCCAATCATTCATTTCACCATTCATCCAATCATTCATTCCACCATTCATCCAATCATCCCAAATTTTCCCACTTCCCAATCATTCATTCCCATTCATCCCACATTCATCCAATATCATTCCCCATTCATCAATCATCTTCATCATTTATTCCACCATTCATCCAATCTGTGCAGGTGTTGTCGAGGCTCAAGCCCGTCTCAGGTTTCTTCTCTGTCTCTCTGGGCACTTTTTGGGGCATTCCAGCATGTTTTTAGCTCCAATTTAATCCCCCCTGAGCCATCAGCACCTTTGGATTTCGTGGCATTTGGGTGCACAGACACAACTCTCTCTCCCCCAGGAATTTTCTGAGCCTGCTCTGGTCTCCCAGCACACCCCCAAAACCCAACGAGCATCAGGCAATGAAATATCCAAGACAGGTTTCCACACCACTTGTGCAAAGGTTTTTACCTTCAAAATCCTTCATTTCCAAATCTAGAGGGAAACCCAGTGACAGGATAACCTGGAGGCAACAGAATTTTTGTTCAGCAGAACACTGTGCAAGCCAAAACCAACAAAATGTAAAACCAAACAACATCAGATAGTGATATTTTAATTACAAACCATTTTTTGACACTAGATTCCAGTGCTGTGAAGGCTCCCAACAGGGACATTCAAGCTGACCACATTCCCTGGTTTCTTAATTATCTAATTATCCTTTCAGGTTCTCAGTTCAGAAGAGTAAATTCAGTCTCTGCCCCAGGTCAGGAGTGCCAGACTCCTCACTTTCACCCTGGCTTAGGCAAAGCCACCAGTGACACCAGGACATGTTTATTCTGAGTGATCCTTGACAAGCACAAATGAAAATCCCTCCTTGACAGGTGTAGCCAAAGTTTATGGCCTAAGAGTTTGCCAGCATTGACAATTCTCAGGCTGGATTTATTTACTTTTTGTGCAGCAGTGTGTGAAGTTAAAGCCTCAGCTTGTGGCAATGAGGCTACAGAAACACCAGGAGTTGTGATCTGCAGGTGAGAATTTCTTGGATTTAGCAGAGAATCAAAACTTTAAAACCCTCTCTTTAATATAAGAAAATTACAGATTTAACATGATGGAGTTAAGTATCTCCTTGTCTATATTATTACAGAGAATTTATTTCTTTCTTTTGATTGAATAAAGCAAGTTGTTCACATTAAAGGCTGAGAATTTTTGCAGTGACTCATCAGTGTGAAGCCAGACAAGGCTCAGGACAGAATCCTCCCACTGAAAGATCACCCAGAACGGTTAGGGCTTGACTTATCACCTTCTAACAAAAATAAAATATGTCCAGATCAAATATTGACACCTAGCTCTGAGGTGCTTATTAGAGATTAGATAGTTAATCCATTAGGAAAAAAAAAACCCAATAAAATAAACAAACAAGCCATAAAACCTTTCATGGCTCTGACCACATCGAGGAGCGAGTCTCTGCCCGTTGTCCCTTTTTATGTCAAGGCGAAAAAAAAACCAACAAAGAAACCCACAAAAGAAAAACCAAACAAAGGAACCTTGCAATCCAAACCACCACGAGGCACTCTGAGAGGCTTTGTTGGCATCATCTGGATTAAACCCCCTTTTCCTACTTAAGGAAACACCTGTTTTCCAGAGAACTGGCTGTGTTACACATTAACTGCCCTCGCAGGGCCCAGCCTGGGCACAGCTAACGAATGCTGGACGTGGTGCCAGCACCACGGGCACCCCCTGGCACCTCAGCCCTGTCCCTGCCCTCAGGGAGCTCAGCACAGCCCCAAACTCTGCCTGTGCTCAGCCCTGACACAAATCAAGGCAGGTTTTTTAATTAATTCAATTTTCTGGACACCCTGGCACCTCACCCCTGTCCCTGCCCTCAGGGAGCTCAGCAGAGCCACCAAACTCTGCCTGTGCTCAGCCCTCAAGGCAGGATTTTTAATTAATTTCATTTTCTGAGCACCCTGGCACCTCAGCCCTGTCCCTTGCCCTCACCAAACTCTGCCTGTGCTCAGCCCTCAAGGCAAGGTTTTATTAATTCCATTTTCTGGAACACCCTGGCACCTCACCCCTGCCTTCAGAGAGCTCAGCAGAGCCACCAAACTCTGCCTGTGCTCAGCCCTGACACAAATCAAGGCAGGTTTTTTAATTAATTCCATTTTCTGGACACCCTGGTGCCTCACCCCTGTTCCCTGCCCTCAGGGAACTCAGCAGAGCCACCAAACTCTGCCTGTGGCTAGCCCTGGCATGGCTATATTGTGTATATATATACATATATACAATATATACACAAAATATATATGTACAATATACTGTCTATATGTAAAATATATAATATATAGATATATATTTATATGTAAAATATATCTAATTTACATTTATATATACAATACATTATTTATGTAAATATATATTGATACACAAATATATAATTTTATATGTGTATATTTATACATTATATATAAATAAATGTATCTTATATATACATATATAAATAATACAGATATATACATATAAGTAAATATATAATATATACATATAAGTAAATATATAATATATATATAATATATTTATTTATATATAAATAGATAATGCATATATAAAAATATATATTTTTTAATATTCGTATATACAATATATACATTTTATATTATTAATCAGCATCCACGTTCCTACCTGGAGGACCTGGGTGTAGCCATACGTTGCAGCAAGGTGCAAAGCTGACTGGCCCTTGTTGTCCACAGCGTTGACATCTGCTCCTGCCTGGATGAGGTCGTGGACGATGGCTGCCTGCCTGGCAGTGACAGCCACCAGCAGGGGAGTCTGCAAGGGCAGCACAGACAGCTGTGAGAGCTCAGCCTGCCAGGGATGCCTTGGAGGGGCTGCCTGAAACACGGGCTAGGCAAGATTAACAGAATAAAAGTGGGGTTTTATTGAAGCTCTTCAATAGGTTCAGCTTGGGCAGTCAAAGTGTCCCTGAGGCTGCACCCAAACGCTCATGGGCTTTTCAGACAAGTATAAGTTTGGTCATACCAGGGGTTAATCCTACAATTACTTCAAGTAATGAAGTAATCAGGGGTTAATCCTCCAATTACTTCAGCTTTAGGTAATGAAGTCATTTACCCCAATTTACTCCTCCCCAAAGTCACTTTCCTTTATACTTTTTAGGGCTGAGACAGTGAGGTGTCGTTGAGTTCCAGACCTACAAAAGAACTATTTTGTCTGAATAAAATGTGAGAACAGTAGCTGACAGGCTATGGAGCTTTAGAGTTACACACTAAAGAATTGCAGGATTATAAATATATGAAAAATATAAAAGCTAAAATCCTAAGGTGGCAGCAGCAGCTGCTGGTGTAAAACAAGGAGCGGGGAAAGTTCTGGCTGAAATCCCAAGGACTGTGGTGCCAGGAATGAGCACAGCTCACAGGATGGTTTGGAATCCCACATGAGATGGGGATTTCCAGCTCTTGCCGGACTCCTCCTGCTGCTCTTCAGCCCATAATTTGATGGCAACACAAACCCAGCATTTTTTAAACCCCAATTGCATCAGGTCCAGCACAAGTCAGTTGGCTGTAAACCCTTCAGCCTCAGAGACTGATGCCAACACACAAATATTTTACTGGATTGGTGTTTTCACACATCACTCATGGGCTGAAAAAAGAATGGGCTTATTCTCATCCCACCTGATTTATGACCATGCCACTGAATTTTACAGTCCTGCCACTGAATTTTACAGTCCTGCCCCCGAGTGAGGCCCATCAGTGCCGAGCTTTCCTTGCAGGGGCAGAGCTGGATTTTGAGGGTACCTTGCTGTCTGTCATGCCAAGCCTGTTCCCATCCCAAACCTTGCTGTCTGCAGGAGAAAGTGGCCCCCTTTTTACCCTTTTTACCTTTCCTCTGTGCTCCTTGGCATCGAGTCTCCTCAGGGCCCTCATGCGCTCTGCGGCTGCCAGCGTGTGGGCCCGCAGGCCTTTAGCTGCATAAATATGCAGAATTCTAAGACAGCAAATAAATAAAGACACCCATCACTGATGGACCATGGACCACGCTGGGAGCAAACAGTTTTACAGGGTAGCCCTGCCACTTTTTGGGGTTTTACAGCCAGGGTTGCACAAATCCATGCCATGAGCTCCAAAAATTCCCATTTTCATGGGAAGGGCTTTGCACCTCCAGCAGCTGCAGAGTCCAAGAGCCCTCAGATCTCCTGAGCTTTGCCTGCTGCCTCCTTCCCACCTCAGCACCTTCCTGCAGCTGAGATTCACCACTGGGAGGTGTCAAAGTGCTCCACCATTCCCAGTTTGGGGAATTGGATGTATAAATCCCTTTTTGGGGTGATACAGCTCTGGGTGTGTGGGTGAAACCTCACCATCAGGGCTAACAACCTCTCCCTAATTGATGTATTTGTAATATTCAACCTGTTAAACTCTCTATTGATGTATTTGTAATATATCGAACTCCTAAATTCCCTAATTGATGTATTTGTAATGTATAAACCTATTGAACTCTCTATTGATATATTTGTAATACATCAACTTGTTAATCTCTCTATTGATGTATTTGTAATATATCAACCTGTTAAACTCTCTATTGATATATTTCTAAACTCTCTAGATATATATTTCTAGTATATCAACCTGTTAAACTCTAATTTCTATCAAAACTCCTGGTTAGAGGGGTTTTATTTATTTATTTTTTATTTATTTACTGTCCTTATATTTTGCACCAGACAAAGAGTTGGCATGCCCCAGGGAGTGGCTGGTGGCCCTTAGTGATGGGGAGAACATTTCTCTGCTTCACTTTGCTCATCTGGCTCTGGCTGGAGCCACTTCTATTCCCCCAGCTCCTACTCGAAGGAAATTCCAACCCTCTGAAACAGGAGGAGCCCATCCCACACTCAGTCACACCAACCCCTGGCTGATTCTGCTGCAGACAGAAATATTTGATGCTTTTCAGGCAGAAGGTGGTGGGAGTTGTTTCTCTCCTTGGGTAGTTTCTCTCCAGAGCCACCCCTTGCAATCTCAGGAAGTGGAAATACAATTTTCTGGCTAATCTGATTTTCAGTCAAGCTCGGCATTAGCTGTGGCTGCACACCCACACATCCCCAAGGGTGCCAGGAGAGGATAAAAGTGATTGAAGCTGAACTGCAGGAGCAAGGACTGCTGCAGGAAATGCCTCCAGGCCACAGCTGGATCAAGGAATTCCTGCTTAGTCTGCTTCGTGTGTAAAATGAGCACAGAAGTCTGACAGCTAACCTCTGCTTCTAGCCTGTACATATATTATTGAACTAATTGATTGCTAAACCAATGCTTGTGGGTAGGAAATAAAACACTCTAGGCATAGCAAAGTTACTGTAGATCTTTATTGAAAAAAAATTGTCTTTTTTTTCTAACCAGAACAACCCAGAAAGAAATGATGAAACAGTTTCATCTTTGTTTTATGTTCACACACAGAATTTACATACATTGGAGTGAAAGGAATTGAAAAGCAATCAAAGCAACCACGAGCTTGATTCACAACTGCTTTATCCCAGTTTGACCTAGGGAATATCTCTGAATTTCATAAAACTGGAGGAAGCAGTGGTGAATTAAGCTCCTTGGAATTAATTTCTTTGCTGGGTTTTTCTGCAAATATAAGCCACTAATTTCAATGCCAACCTCAACTGCTGCTCTTTTCCAACAACTTTATGATCACTTACATGATCTAGTGCTTGTGTCTTCCACATTTGTCAATATTCAATTAAAAATACTCTTGGAAAGTCTTTAAGACTTTCAGCCTGGGTTTTCAAACCTCACCCAGGAATGAACACTAAGGCCAGCTGAAATATTGCCTGGGTGGCAGCTGGACTCCAGGTAATAAAGAGTACAAGAAATTATTTTTTCAGTTAGTCTTGTAAATAATAAAACCATCTAACAATCCTGGGCTTTAGAAAGCAGAAAAACCCAGAGAAATTGTGTTCACCAGCCAAGAGCCTCTCGTTTGTCAAGAAAGCAATAAACGGGGTTCAAAGGGGATGCATCTCCTGAAATATATCAATTTATTTGCCTGTGCCACGGCACTCCTGAGCCTCAACCAAAATATTGACACTCTCATCAGAGGGAAAAGTGAAGCTACTCATTCTCCAGGACAGGAAATCAGAAAGCCATAAAGGAATCGTGTGCACCTCTGGGCCTGGGGAGCTTTCCAAGGAGAGGTCACTGAGGTTCCCTGGCTCAGCACATCACACTCAAACACTACAGAAAAGCAAAAATACTGCCAGATAACAGCAATGCCATGGAGTCCTTGTTGGGCTGCAGTCCAGGGTCTGGAAAATTCCTGTTTTCTCAATGATCTCCTGATCTAGGGCCATGAATTCAGTCCTGACTCAGACAAACCTCCCAGAGACTTCAGTGGGACAGGATCTGTCACTGGCAGCGTTACCAGCCAGCCACCACATCAGCCCCACATCTCAAATTTGGATATTTCAGAGCCCCAAACCCCTCTGCAGCTGAAATAACACGGATTTACCCTCTGCTCCACACCTGCAGGGCTGGGCTCAGGGGCAAAGAGCTTCCAGGTACGCCTTGGTGTGAATTCCTGCTCTGCAAACAGGGATCTCTGACTGCTCTGGCATTTAGCTCAGCTTTATTTTCACACCACTGCACCTGCCTGCACCAGCAGAACAAAGCTACTCTTTATGTTTTCCTGATTTCCAAAGGAATTGTAAAATTTAGGAGAGAAAAATGCCAATTTAGGCTCACCCAAATGTTTTCTAGTGGCCTAAATCTGGTGAGTTCCTCCCTGGACAGCTCAAAGACACACAAACAATGCATTTACACGAAAACAACCCTATTGGGGGTTTGGCAGTATTTAGGAACAATTGTACCCTCACCAAATGCTACAGCTGGCTGTGGCTACACTGGAATCTGTCATTTTGAGGCCATGAGGGCGAAAATCACTTTGTGCTGGTGCTGAGCACAAGTGTGCAGCATCCAAACCTGCCTGGGAGAGGCAGCAGGAGCTGGGACAGCACAGGAACCTTGTGCTGGGCGCCAGGACAAAGCAAATTTCCCTCACCACACAAATCACAGCGTGCCAAAACCCCCAGCCCACCCTGATCCCAAACCCACTGAGCTGCCGGCTGGGGCTCCAGATGTGCAACCTAAATCCCTTCCACAGAGAGAGCATGGCTCAACACGTACGTATCATTGTCCTCATCTTCCAGCAGCAGCTTCTCGATGGGCAGGGCGCCGATGGCTCTCCGGGCATCCTCCAGCTCCTGCGGGGCTGGCTCGGGGATGGAGATGGGCACGGGCACCAGCTGGGGCCCGGGGAAGGAGGAGGAGGCTGCGGGGTACTGCAGGCCGGAGGCTGGCAGGGCGGGCAGGGGCTGTGCCCACGGGAAGTAGGGCAGGGGCGGCTGCTGCTCCGTCACCTCCAGCGGGGGCACCACGGCCGGGGCGCTGCTGCGGGGCTGGGGAGGGCACAGAGACACAGCAAAGTGAGACAGGCAGGGTGGCACTCACTGCTGGGGGAGGTGGAACGGGAAAGCCTTATCAATAGGATTGCTCGAGAAAAGATTTGGAGAATATAGAAACTAGAATTGAAATGAAAGCAAGCTTTGAGATCCCTCAGTTACTGAACAGCTGGAAAACAATGGTGTGGCTGCTGAAGGTGATCCCCTTTTGATGGAACAACACCCTCTGCTTGCAGACAGGCCCAAGGGTCAGAGCAGGCCCTGCAGCTTGGCAGAAGGGGCCCAAAGAGGAGTTTTTAGGGTTTAAAATGTAACACAGGATGGTAATGTAATGATTCTTATAGGCTGTATGGAAATGCTGTAGGATTTGTATCTTGTACTAGATTGGTTAGTGAGAATGGGAATATTCAACACAGAAGATTTATGGTGTTGTAATGGGAACCTCACTCTCTTACCCTCTTACTCTCTTATCCTCTTCTCTCCCTCTCTTCTCTCATTCCTGCTCTGAGCTGTGGCTGCAGCTCCCAGCAGGGCCCTGCACTTGGCCCTTTGCAATAAACCCCAAATTCCACAACCAGAAGATGATTTATTTTATTGTAACGGGAACCTCACCCTCTGATCCTCTCTTTTACTCTCTCATTCTCTCTTTACCTCTCTCTCCCTCTTTGGGCCTGCTCTGAGCTGTGCCTGGCAGCTCCCAGCAGGGCCCTGCACTTGGCCCTTTGCAATGAACCCCAAGTTCCAGACCTGGCTGCAGAGATCTCTCGTTTCCATCCACCCCAACTGTCCTACCCCCCGACAACTCACGTATTTCTCTGAGCAGAGAGAGACATCATTCTCTCTCCCAGCATTTCTCCTGGGGAAGGCAGTGAGAAAGCTCAGAGAAAGAAGACAAAACAATTCTTATCTCTACTTGCTACCCCTGTTGTTTGGCACATGTGGAATGTGTCATGGAGATTGTTCACCGAAAAGGGATTTGTTAATTGGACTCTGGTTGTTTTGGGTTGATTGACCAGTTAGGTCAAAGTTGTATTGTCACTGTCTGAAAGGGTCATGGGTTTTTCTTTAGTATAGTTTTAATATAGTGTAGTTTCATTACAACACAACTTTTTGCCCTGCTCAAACCATATTCCTGTCCCGGGAACTGCATGGCAATGGATGCAAGAACACACAGCATTACCGTAATAAATAAATTAGTCTAACTCCACCCACCCCACAGCTCTTAGAAGGTGAGAAATAATGTAATTTCCAGCTTGGTGCTTTTGACTTACTGCAAAATTGGTGATGAGAGGCTGGGAGGCGTAGGTGAGGACAGAGGAGGGTCCCACCAGGGTGTAGCTGGGGCACACGGGCTGCACGTACATATCTGCTGAGTAGGGGCAGCTGGCAGCCTCGTGGGACACGTACTCAGGGTAAGGGCTCCACTGAGCCAGGGGCTGCAGGGGGGTGCCAGGGGCCGGCGGGAGCCAGCCAGAGGCCACAGCTCCTTCCTCTGGGCCCGGCAGAGCAGGGCCAGCAGCGTCCATGTCAATGCAAGGCTGGCCTGGAAAACAGGACAGGATCAAAGCCCAGCTCAGCACAGTCTGCCCTGGAGAGCCCCAGAGGGTCAGGGATACTTTACCCATGGGTGAGTAGGAAGGGACTGGCTGGTGGGGCAGAACAACCTGGAAGAGAGAAGAAAAAATCAAAATCAGAGGTGAAGCCCATCAGCATTAAAGTCAATCCCTTAGAGAAGCACAGAGCAGGGCAGGCGCACAGAAGAGCTGAACCTGGCAGCCAGAACACAGCACCCCAAACACCCACAAACACCTCAGCTCAGGGGGACCTTAAAGTGTGTTTAGATTTTGTATAGCAGAGAGAAAAAAATAAAAATCAGAGGTGAAACCCATCAGAATTAAAGTCAATCCCACAGAACAGACCAGGGATTATCAGCTGGTTACCAATGCCGGGTCTGAACTCTCCCACCCCACACAAGAGCCAGAAGAGCTGAACCTGGCAGTCAGGACA
This sequence comes from Zonotrichia leucophrys gambelii, assembly GCF_028769735.1. Taxonomy (NCBI): domain Eukaryota; kingdom Metazoa; phylum Chordata; class Aves; order Passeriformes; family Passerellidae; genus Zonotrichia; species Zonotrichia leucophrys. The sequence continues at coordinate 1,821,178 of NC_088193.1, read as the reverse complement.
CATCACCCAAACACCCACAATCAAGGGGACCCTAAAGTGTGTTTAAATCTCGTGTAGGAGAGAAAAAAAATAAAAATCAGAGGTGAAACCCATCAGAATTAAAGTCAATCCCACAGAGCAGACCAGGCATTATCAGCTCATTATCAATGCCAGGGTCTGAACTCCCCCACCCCACACCAGAGCCAGAAAAGCTGAACCAGGACACACCACCCCAAACACCCACAAACACCTCAGCTCAAGGGGACCCTAAAGTGTGTTTAAATCTCGTGTAGGAGAGAAAAAAATTAAAAATCAGAGGTGAAACCCATCAGAATTAAAGTCAATCCCACAGAACAGACCAGGGATTATCAGCTGGTTACCAATGCCGGGTCTGAACTCTCCCACCCCACACAAGAGCCAGAAAAGCTGAACCAGGACACACCACCCCAAACACCCACAAACACCTCAGCTCAAGGGGACCCTAAAGTGTGTTTAAATCTTGTGTAGCAGAGAGAAAGAATAAAAATCAGAGATGAAGCCCTTCAGCATTAAATTCAATCCCTTAGAGAAGCACAGAGCAGACCAGGCATTATCAGCTGGTTATCAATGCCAAGGTCTGACCTTAAAGTGTGTTTAGATTTTGTGTAGCAGAGAGAATTTACACAAAAGCAACCCTATTGGGGTTGCTGCCTGCTGGGAGGACAAATCCCGGCTGAAAAGAAGCAGCAAAGAGCCAGGGATGGCTGGGGATGGTTTCTTGCTGCTCCCCTCCCAAACCGCTTTCAGTCGCCAGCAATCAGGGCCTGCCAAGTGCAAAGCACTTCCCCTTTCCATTAAGTGGTGGAAAATGCTCAGCCCATAAAAGCACCTCAGCTAAAGAGATGGTAATGGCATAACAGGTAACAGCAGCGCCTTCAAAACGCTTCAGAGATGCAAAGGTTTCTTTCATTGGCTCAGCAGTGCTGGGGCTGGGCAAGCACGGAGCTCCTGAGGGAGAATTTTCCTCCTGTTTGCTTTTCCCTACCGTTGTGGCTGCAGCTGCACTGGAGTTCTGGGCATTCCCCCTTTTCCTCTTCAGCAGCTCCTTCACTGGCTCCTTCACTCGGACACCTTGGTAGGGGCGAGGCTGTGGCTGCTGCTCCGGGGCAGAAGCTGAGGAAAAGAAAATCAATTCAATATTTATGCAACGTTTATTTTCCTCTCAGGGACCCCAAATCCCCATGGCAGCCTGGGGGCTGTAGCAGAACACATTTATTTTATTCTTCCTTAAATTTATTTTGTTCTTCCTTTCCTTTGTGTCCCTCAGTGCCACTGACCTGCAGAGCAGCTTCACACACTCCCAACAGGAAAATCAGACCAAATATACCCAAAGCGACACACCAGAATTGTTGGCCAGGCAGGGACATAAAAAAGCAGAGATTAAATATTTAAAAGAAATTGATTCACTGTTTAGGTAGAAGGTATAAAACCAACCCAAATCAGGAAAACAGCCTCACTTGAAAAACCATTTAAACACCATTAATTTGACTTAAATATCTCATTGTGAGGTCAGGCAGGAGCTGAACTCCCAACTAGACCAGAGCTGCATTTCAGTTCTGAACAAATTTTGCTCATAGCTGGGCCAGGAGGTTGATGAACAGGAGACAACACATCACAGATCTTCCACCCAAAACCTCCCAGCTCCCACCCAAAAATTCTGCTCCATTTTGAATAATGAAGTTTACAGCCAGAATTAAGCTTTAATTTAATTTAAAATTAATTTGAAAAATTAAGTTCACAGCTCCAAAAGCCTCTCCCAAAGCCATGTGAGCAGTGAAAGCAGGGGAAGCACATTTCTGCCAGAGCCAGAATTAACAGCTCATATTTTACTGGAGTGTTTGAGGGATTGATAGCAGAATTAAAGCAGGGGATATCAAAGCCTCTGTTTGTAAAGGCGCCGGTAGCAGAGGTGGCTGCCTGCCCCTTCCACTGCACTTTGGTGTGTAAATACAGAAATTGATAAGTTTGCCATTTTTAACGATTGGAACTGGCCTTTGGTTTTGAGGTACAGCTGGTGTCCAGCTCCAATCTGGATTTTAAACTGTTATTGCACCCCAGGAGCATTTATTTAGATTCACATCCTACAAGAATGAATCCTTTCACCTCAGATATCTCTCCAGCTGCATTTAATTCTGAGCACACTGAGATGTTTCTGCTGCACCTTCCAGGGAGGAGGAAAATGGAGTTCTAAATACAGAGATCATAAATCCACCACAAAAATTACTTAACAGCATAAACGTTTCTGCTCTAATTTCTTTTCAAAAATACTTTTTTCCCTTCAGCTTGGCTCTTCTACTAACTCATTATACATAATTTAATTATGAAATCTTGATTGGCCACTATAAATCCTTTTAGGATCAGACAGAACTCCATTTATGCACTGAATGTTGCCTTTGTTATGCACATTAAGGAAATATTTTACTTTTAATCAGTTGTTGAAGCAAAGATGATTTTCCAGCCTTTGCCTGATCTACCTTTGCTTTTTGTGGACATCCTTTGTGGCTCTTTAAATCAGATTTCTTGCATTCCCGTGAATCCTGTGGCTTTCAAAATGGAATTCTTAAAAGAGAATAAATGTTCTTTAAGCTCCATACAAACATCCACAAGGGCTTTTAATACAATTCACGCTTTGCTTTTTCAATTTAACTGGTATTAATTTATTTGAGTGCAAATAATAAAGAGTTCTGGTGTTCTTGGTGCCACGTGAAAACATCAACTCCACAAATGTGGAGTGGCAGAAATGAACATTTTGGGGAGTTTCTCATCCCCAACTCATAAAGGGCCTCCCTGCAGAATTAGGGTGGGGAAGGATGGTGGTTTCTGGCTCCAGGTTTGGGGGATGGGAAAGAAGAAATTTACTGTAAAAGCTGACAAATATACCTATTCAGAGTTTCCGGTGTAAGTAAGCAGAGTAACCAAAAAAGAAAAAAAAAATAAAGAGAAAAAAATTTTTTAAAAACCAAAGTCTGCAGATCATATTTCGGTTCCCCCAAGCTGACCTCCAGAAATAAAAATAATGTGAGCACAGCTGCTTTTCCACTGCTCAGGGGCCTGTGGGGTCTGAGCATCACAGACAGACCACAGCAAAATGGCTTTGGGGCTTCAGGGTGCAATTCCTCATTGAGCTGAAGGCCAGTTACAAAAGTCAGCATTTGGAGGGATAATGATAATTAAAATATCATTGTAAACGAAGAACCTGGATTTAGTCATCCTTATGTGAAGGTTTTAACAAACTACGAAGCTGTCTTGGACCAAGATTCCATTTTATTTAATTTTAGTCATGAAATCCCAAGTTCCATTTAATATATATAAAGGTTTTAACAAATTATGAAGCTGTCTTGGTCCAAGATTCCATTTTGTTTTAATTTTAGTCACGAGAGCCCAAGTTCCATTCAATAAAATGGAATTAAAGGAGATAAAGGAATACCAACACTGCAACCTCCTGCAATTCCAGGACCTCAGGACACCCACATGCTGCAGGCACATTTTGATTTTCACCTGCTCTGTGGAGCTGGGGCAGTTTGAGACATCTCCAGTGGAGGAAGAAGAGAAGGAACCCAAACCCAACCCCTCTGCAATGGTTTCCACATTTCACTGGGGCCCATTTCAAAGCTTTGGCCAGGCTGCCCCAGGCTCCCTCCATCAATGTTATCACCTGATGTGTTTGCTGAAAGTCCACAAAAGCCTTGAAGGCTTGTGGGCAATCTTTAAAAGCTGCTGCTGAACACCAGAGCTGCTGGAAAGGCACCAAAAGGCTCCAAACATCAAATGAGAGCAGCAGGGAGATGCTGGATTCCAGACCATGCTGCAGCTCAGCCTGGAAGCACCCAAAAATGTTCCAAGGGATCTGCCACTCTCAATTTATGCAGATACAGACTGCATAAATAGCTCAAAAATATTGATCTGTATCACTGAACCGGTGTCAGGGACAGCCAAAGGTGATGCAGAGACTCCATCAGCAGAAGGCACAAAAAGCACTTTAGAAATCTACAGCTCCTACAGAAATGGTGGTGGATCTAAGACCTGATTGCCCTGTGGGAATCTTCTCTCACACTGTTGGTGAGCTATGAATAGCACACTCTGGAGAACCATGTCTATAAACAGCAGTTACAGAAAGAGAGATAATAATTGTTTTAATTCTTTCTCTGAGCTTTCTCGCAGCTTCCCAGGAAAACCCTGGGAGAACCATGTCTGTGTCTGTCCAGAGGATATGTGGTTACCACAGGAGGGAAAGCACACCAAGACACCACCAAAAACTGAGGCTCTGTCCTCCCCTGCATTTTGGTTTAACCATTGCAGAAACGGGAGGGAGGAGAGGCCGAGCAGCTGCTGGAAGGGTGCGGGCAGCGAAGCGCGGAGAGTTCCAGATCACTGAGCTTCCCCCAGCAGGGCTGTCCCTCGCACACTCACACTCACACACACGCACAGAGGAGCTGCAGCTCGCTCTCGGCCCCCCAGCCCAGGCACTGCAATTTCCCAGCAGGCAGATTCACTTTGAACCACCCTGCAGGTCCTGCCCTGCCTGCAGCATCCCTCTGTACCAGTGTTGAGGTGCCCCATGTCTGTGCAGAGCTCCATGATTTCAGAGGGCTAATTAATGACTTTATTATACTATATTAAACTACATTACACTAACAAGAACTATCAATAACCAACTAACTAGCAAACCCCTGACTCCTGCCCCAAAGTCCTGACACACACACGTGGATCCAATTTTGGCCAATGAATCCAAAACAGCATCACCAAATCCAAAGCAGCATCACCAAATCCAAAGCAGCATCTCCAAATCCAATCGATCACCTCAGATAAACAATCTCCAGAACACATTCCACAAATGGGCACGAACACAGCAGCAGCAAATAAGAATTGTTTTGATCATTCTCTTCTCCTCTGACAGCCTTTCTCAGGATTCTCCTGAGAAAACTAAATCTCTGTTCACAGGGCAAGTGGCCACACCACTGCTGCCTCTCACAGATTTCTGTGCTCACAACCACGTGATAAAATAATCAATTGATCAGTGTTAGCACTGCAAACAGTCTTCCCTTTTTATTTCTCCTCTCACCCTCTAGTGTAATAAATAATTGAAAAGAAGCCCAACAGTTTCTCTTGTTTGCAGTAACACTGAAAAGCAATCGCTGACTGCAAATAACAAGAAAAGTTTAGATTTCAATTAGCAAAGCCCCGAGTTAATGGCTTGGACATTGGAGACCAAATCACATTTTTATCAGACACAGTGAACTTTGGCTAAGAAAAAGAAGAAAGAGGCTTCGTTTCACAGGCTTGTATGCTTAGAGTCAAATCAAAACCTTTTTACCTCCAAGCCCGTGGCAAGGGAATCAACACTGGTCATGATCCTGTCCTTATTTCCTGGCTAATTAAAATTTCCCTCAAAAAAACCCAGGGTGATCTTTATCTCTGCTTTGTGGTCAGTCCATTCTTCATTTGACAGAAGAATAGTTTAGATATTAATGCCTAATATCTTCATCATCAGGTGTTGGAAGATTTTCCAGGAATCAAAGTAGCCTTGGATTCAGGCAAATCCATGCCCCATGCTGCTCTTGAGGAATGCTTCTAATAACTCTAAAAAGTTATCAAAAAGTTATAACTTTTAGAAGTCCTTTAAAAATATTTCCTTCACACCTAAAGGGATCTAAATGAGTGCAGAGCCTATATTTTGTTCCTACACACAGAAGGGATTGCAGATGCACAAATACAGAGTGGATTTTAGATTTTTCCACTTGGACAGATACCAAAATCAAGGGGAGACACAAAATGCTGGCTAATCCCTGCTGCTCTGATTATTCTAATTAAAAAAACCTAAAAACATTCAAGTGCCAAATGAGAGCTGGATGCTTTGGCCATGTAGTGGTGAGGGCCACTAAAAATTCTCTGTTTCAGAATAAGAGGAGCCCTGGCGCAAAGGGGAAGCTGAGATAGACAGAAAGTGCCTTTAACCTTAAATCTCACCCTCAGGTCCTAATTCCTCCCAGCCCATAATACTCTTTCCATTTTAGTAATGCAAGCTTTCCATTTAATTGCTGCTGTGGTCATTCGTAGAGTTTGACACCTGCTCTGCAAGGCATGGACGGGCTCAACTTTTGTGCTATCCCTCTTTCCTGGTGGGGTTTGACCAAAATTAGCGCTCACAAGGTGCAGAATGCTGCAGTTTCACCTCTCAGTCTCATTAGCTGATACTTTCAGGGTTGCTCTGTACAGCCCCACATCTGTTGTGGGCAGAAAAGGTTTTTTATTCACTTTAAAAGCGTTTGGGAAGGGATTTGCAGAGGTGTGAATTCACATCTCTCAGTGGTGAAGGGAATCAGAGCAGCTCAATCTCTGCCAGTGACTACAATGGGAGCTGAGCACACAAAAAACTTGGACACAGGCAAAACCAGCACCTAAACAGGAGATTCCTGCAGAATTAGAGTTAATTAGGCTGGAAAAGACCTTTGAGATCATCAAGCCCAAGCTGGTTCCACACTTTGCAGAACACAAACCATTTGTACGGAAGGAACGTTCGGGTGAATTTAAAAAATTCACTACGGAGGTCACAACAAAAGCAAATCAAGAGGACAAAGCTGGTGCTGCCCATGAATTCCCCATCCCTGAGGGGCTGCTGGGGCTGCTCCTGTTCAGCAGAATCCTGGGGAGCCCCGACCAGTCACTTCTCCTGGGCCGTGGGAGGGGAGGCTTTCGGGCTGAGCCACCCTTGGGTGCTGAGCGGAACCAGGGCCCCCGTCCTGCAGGGAGTCACTGTGCCTGGAACATTCCCAGCCTGGCCAGGCTCCCTGCCCTGTAGCAGATAGGGCCTGGCGTTCGGAAGATCTCGTGATGTTACGGGAAGACAGGGCCCCTGCCCCCTTAGATAAGAAAATTAACATAGGAATGTAGCCCCCTAAACCGGATTCCGGTAACTTTCCACTTGCCCAGGTAACTTTCCATCCCTACTAACCATAGATGGTAAGGACAGACCCCCACCTGACGTAGAAGCCCCCTAGACTATAAAACCCCACGGGAAGAGAGAATAAAGGCCTTTGATCCTCCACCACATTGGTGTCCGCGTGTTTCTTAGGCCCGAGCGACCCTGGGGAAATGGGTCACCGTGCTGTCTCCTGAAACCAGGCCGCCTGCCTTGTATCAGAAGGCAACACTGCCCAGCAAAGGGACACAGCTTGCCCTGTGCTCCTGCAGGAATGGCCCTGAGGGAGCAGGAAACCGCCCTGAGGTGGCCTCAGGTGAGGTCACACCTGCTGCTGGAGGGAGCTCCTGTGTCCCTTCTGGGTTTGCAGAGATTCACAGGATGTTCTCAGCTGGGAAGGACCCTCCAGTGTCACCTGTCATGGACACATTTTATGAAAAATCCTTTTGCTGGGATCTTTTGTCTTGAGAAGCTGAGAGGCCTCAGAAATGAAATGTAAACATTGATTATCTGCTGCTGTGGAATGCAACAGGTGGATCAGTGATTGGTCTCATGTGGTTGTTTCTAATTAATGGCCAATCACAGTCCAGCTGTTTTGCACTCTCTTGCAGTCACAAGATTTTATTTTCATTCCTTTCTATTCCTTGCAAGCCTTCTGATGAAATCCTTCTATTCTTTTAGTATAGTTTTAGCATATCATTTTCTTTTAATATAATATATAGCATCAAATAATAAATCAGCCTTCTGAAACATGGAGTCAAGGTTCCCATCTCTCCCCTCGTCCTGAGAACGCCACCACATTTGGTGGCCCCGAGTGAGGAACATTCCCACCATCACCCACTCTGACGTGAGTGGCCCGTGCAGGGATTGAACCCAAAACCTTGGTGGTGTCAGCAGCAGATGACTCAAACCTCAGGGTTTCAGTTTGGAAAGTTCCCAGGTCACCTGAGCTGCCTCTGCCTCCATTTCTGCCCCAGAGCAAGGCCATGGGGTGGGGACATCCCTGGGGTCACAGGTGGTGCAGGACACGTGAGGGGTCACAGGGACAGGAAACAGGGGGGACACCAAGGGGGCTCTCAGAGCTGCTGGGAACTGCAGCTCCCTCTGAAACCTGAGGGATCTGGCACCTGCCCTGGGCTGGGGGCTCACCCAGGGCTCCCCAGGGGTCTCCAGGATTCCCCTCCTGCCTGCCTTCAAAGCCAGCACGCTGAAATGGCTTGGAAAAGCACAGCATCAATCAGATTTCCAGCAGTTCCATATTAGAACAGGGAATTCTGACAGAACTACAAAAGGAGGGAGAGCCAAGCAAGATTCCAAGCAGAATCATCAATCAGATTTCCAGCAGTTCATTTTAGAAAAGGGAATTCTGACAAAACTACAAAAGGAGGGAGATCCAAGAAAGATTCCAAGATTGGAAAAGCAGCTGCATCAATCAGATTTCCAACAGTTCGATAATAGAACGGGGGATTCGGAGATTCTGACAAAACTACAAAAACAGGGAGATCCAAGCAAGATTCCAAGCACAATCATCAATCAGATTTCCAGCAGTTCCATGCTGGAAAAGGGAATTCTGACAAAACTACAAAAGGAGGGAGATTCAAGCAAGATCAAGACAATCATCATCAATTCAGCATTCATATAGACAGGATTCTACAGAACTACAATGAGGGAGATTCAAGCAGATTCAAGCACAATCATCAGTCAGATTTCCAGCAGTTCCATCCTGGAAAAGGGAATTCTGACAAAACTACAAAAGGAGGGAGATTCAAGGATGAGCAAGCTCAAGGGACGCTGGCCAGGAGTTCTCTACAAATCATCATCAGGGAATGACTGACAGAATTTGACTTGTAATTCCTGCAAGTGCCAAAGGCAAAAAAGCAAAATAAAACCATCAATTCAGTTCCCAATTTCCTCCTACCCAAAGCATTGTTGTTAGCATTGCTTTGTCACTGCAGGAATTAAAAAACCAACCCAAATAAACCATTCAGGGTTTATCCATCTGAGATGGAAGATTAGAATCAGGATTTGGACGTGATCATCTTGCAGATTTTACATATCTTGTCCTGAAAACTGCTCAAGGGGGAAATACAAACAAAACTTCCCAAATACACATTTGAGCTTCCAAAATTCAGCTGAAAAGAAAGAAGGCATGAAAAAACCAGAGGAAACAGATTTCAAAGCTCACAAAGGCACATGGTTGCTTTACTACACGCAGTAGAACAACCTACAAGCTGAGATAAAAGATGAGTAATGTCAGATAAGTCACTGGCAAGGGTTTAAGAAATTAATTTTTCCACTCAGGTGTGCTGTAGCATTCTATGCTAATGGAACAGCAGGGTGAGAGGCAAAGGGTGGCAGCACAGGGGCCAAAATGAGCATCCCCTACTGATGACAAGTGAGATATGGTGGTGATAAGAGTGAGAATGAAAACCTTGCAAGAAGCAAACACCTACCTGGAGCAGGATCAGTAAACTACTCCAGCAAAGGTGGGCCCAGAGGAGTGAAATTATCTTGAAAACAAGAAAACTGATTTCCTGTAAAGTCATATCTGTATTGCCCTCAACTGCTCTGTTCCTTATCTTTTTTAATTAGCTGAAAGAAGTACATATCAAAAAAAAAAGGCACAGAAATAAGATTTCTCACAGGTTTCACTTTTCAAAAGGAAAATTTTCTGCTACGTAACCACCGTAGCCTTTGATACGATACCTGCATCCTGTTATTGTTTTTATGAATCATAGTCTTCCACTTGATTCATAGTGATGAAAGCCAACAAAGCAGCCCTGAGCTCAGATCCCTGCTGGAAAATGAGCATCACCCCTGAGCCCTGGCCTCCCTGGAGCCATCCCTGAGCATCCCCTCCCCTGCCACCCTCTGCTGATTTATCCCTCAGCACCCAGAGGTAGGAGAAGCAAAACCAGAGCTCACTTACATTTTTGCCAGTGCATTCTGTGGTGGGATGGAGCTTTTCCCCTCTTTTCTTGGCTGAGGATAACTGGGCTGGGAGTGTGTGTGTGTGGCTGCTGGGTGGGGATGTGACAAGTGAGGGTCAGGATGTTTCTTTCAGCTTTTTAAAAGCTCAGTGTTCCCGCTGAGCCCGGTGACATCACCGCCCCTCCAACCACAGCCACTTCTACATTTTCCCTTTGCTCTCTGCTGCTTCTTCTCCTTCTCCTTCTCCTTCCCCACGCCCAGCAGCTCCTCTCAGGAGATGTTCTGCATTGAAAAGGTGGCACCAAGATGGGTTTGAACGGCCAGAGGTGGAACCTGCCTCTCCTGGGATTTTCACCACAAATTTGCAAAATCTGGCCAAAATGTTGGGCAGCAGCAAAGGGTCTTTCAGGAAGGTTTTGACCTCTTGGGGCACTAAGGATGATTTTTGCTCACGTCCTGCTGCTCTGGATGGCACAAAGTCTTGTTTTCACACAGCCCCCAGGCCACGCCAGCCTGGCCCTTTAAATGTGCAACCCTTCTAAAACCCAGAATTGGAGAGTTTGCTCCTGCCTTATGAGAATCTCAACTCCCCAGGGCCACTAAATTTGAACTTGTGAGGAAACACCTGTAAACACTTCAAGCCCCATTAAGCCAGGGCGTCCTTCATTTAAAAAAGAAACCCCCTTTTTTTTTCTGTTTTGCTTTTATCAAAATACAACACTTCCTACCCAGGGAGACGCAGCCCTTCCAAAAGAGCCTGCAAAGCTGGAGAAAGGCCACAAAATCCTGGAAAACTTCTCATTTATTATTATGACACCATGAACACAACCCTCTTCCCTCTAAAAATCAGACTCCAGGGATCAATTTTCAATTAACACTGATTTAGGAGCTTCATTCCCAGAGAAATGTTTGTTGGAGTTGCACAGTGAGGTCAGGATCTTGTGGTTCCCATGTTGCTGATTAGTTTTTAATCATTCCCCCAAAAATTTGCTCTCCCAAATTTCTCTTCCCATAAAAAGAGCAAGAGAGGGTCCGGTGGGGTTTTTGGCCAGGATTCTGCTGAAGGAATTTTGTGTTTTCCAGGTGTTTCAGGCAGCTCTTGGGATCAGATCCATTCTGTGAACCATCCCATGACACACCAAACTGCGTTTAGTGGGGAAACACAGATTAATCAGATGAATATTTAATTACACTCACTCTACTTCAAAGACTTGTCCACAACCCAAACAAGAAGCAAACCCCAGAGCAAGCGGAGTGGAAAGAATGAAGGGATGTGCCTGTCTGCCCTCCAGAGCAGCTCTCAGGCACCAGGGCATTGTTCAGCCACATTTTGCATATCTGAATTATTGCTGAGCACCAGCCCCACGCTGGGACATCCTCCCTGCTGCTGAAGTGCTTAGTAACAGCTGATAGTGCAAAACCAGGCAGCCAGCCTGGGCCTGAGCTCCCAGCCAGGCCAGCCAAAGCTGGAGATTGGTTTTTCTGCAATTTCCAGGGCACAAAGGAGCCGTGGGCTCTCCTATCTGTGAGAAATCCACGTTGAGTTTCTCCCTAACCTAATGAAACGCCGTTTTAGAAAGCTCCCACATGTGTAGAATTAAGATAATGCAGCAGCACAATCTGTTCCTGGCAAATTCAAGCTGAAAGGCAGGGCCCTGAAGGAACCCTGAAGGACAGGGCAATGCCAGGGGGCAGCTCTGGAGTTTGGCTGCAGCAAAATTTAGGGGTGTTTGAAGTGTTCTCTGCTGGAATTTTCCTGTGGAAATCTCTGGATTGTGACAGCACTGGGGCAGAGCAAAGCCCAGGATGGAAAGCTGACCACAGATGCAAGAATATCTTTGTCCCCGTTTCCTTTTGCTTTTCGTGTTTCCTAGTAGTACAATTTTCAGTGAAATCCTTTGTGCTTCACTTGGTTGGAGGGGTTGTGTGGGGAGAAGAATCTCATTGACAATGTCTGTCAGTGCTGAGCTTTCTGTTCCTGGAATATTCCCTGCCAGGCAGAACAATGAAAAAATCAATTAGCAGGATCTGACCAAACAGAATTGCTCACTCTCAGATCGGTGCATTTATTGCTTTTGCTATTTCCCAGATCCCTTTATTTCCCTCCTAGCTGGCCAGAGCCTGAATTCAAGGGCTCAGGCAGGGCTCTGGGCTGGTTTTTCACGCTGAGATTTCCCTCTGTGCACACCTGGGTGTGACGGCGTTCACACGGTCTGAGGATGAGGGAGGAGAAGAGGATCTGACTCCGTGTTTCAGAAGGCTGATTTATTATTTCATGATATATATTATACTAAAACTATACTAAAAGAATACAAGAAAGGATTTCATCAGAAGGCTGGCTAAGAATAGAAAAAGAAAGAATGATAACAAAGGTTTGTGGCTCAGAGTCCAAGCCAGCTGGGCTGTGATTGGCCATTAATTAGAAACAACCACATGAGACCAATCCCAGATGCACCTGTTGCATTCCACAGCAGCAGATAACCATTGTTTACATTTTGTTCCTGAGGCCTCCCAGCTTCTCAGGAGGAAAAAATCCCAAGGAAAGGATTTTCCATAAAAGATTCTGTGCTCACCTGGGCCCTGCAGAGCAGCGGCTGAGTTTGTGCACAGCTGGTCTGAGAGCTGAAGGCAGATTGCTTCAGAGCCCAAAGCAAATATACACACTCATAGGAAAAGAATCTATATGTGCTTATCATCCTGCCCTTAACTGGGCTTTAACAGAGCTTAGAAAAGCTGTGGGTAACATTAAATAACTCAGGATTAAACTGGTTTTCAGGGCTTTACATCGATAATTTAAAAATACAGAGCCAGGCAGATAAAGTCTTATTGTAATAAACATCTCAAATGAGGAAGTTGCAGAAAAGGGGCATGTTTTCCTCAGATAAAACTGTTTTGGTGGCTGATAATCATCCATTTCCATATTTTACACATGGTTTCTAGATTAACTTTTGAAGTGCTTAACAAAGAATCGCTCTCCAAAAAGTAACTTCAATTGTACATTAAGATATGAAGGGCCACATCACCCCACACCAAGCAAAGTAAAAATATGGATTTTTCCTCCTTTAATGCATTTTATAAATGCAATTTAGTTAAGCACCATTTATTTATGAGGTGCAAAGGAAGAAATAAAAGTAGAGAGAAAGATCAAAAGCATCGTATTTGCCTTTTCCTCTGAAAACTGCAATTCATGATTCAGGTTTATAAATGTGAATGCAATGATTATAAACTATCAACTTTAGGTCTATAAATAAGTCTGGAGCCTCAAAACTGTTGCAGACCATCCATCCTTCCCTTTTTTCCATGGCAAACCCTCCCTCCAGCCCCCATCCCTCCTGCCACTGCCTCTCCTCAGCACAGCAGTGCAGATGGAGGCTGAAGTCATGGAGAGAAAACAGATTTTTGGTGATTTTTGCATCTAAGCTCTCTGCAAAAAAAAAGTGTTTATCCTCTGAGCTGATGCTGCTCTTAAGGGGAACTAAAACCAAGAGCTGGCCCTGCTCAGTCTGGTCTGGCCCTGCAAGAATCTTGAGTGACAAACAGAAATATCCCAATGATTTTCTGCCAATCTGAACCTGAGCTTTAATTCACTCCCTCATCTCTCTGATGTTGTCTCACCAGCCCAGCTCCAGGGAATCAGTGATTTTCTCCCCAAGGTGGATTAATGCTGTTGACAGAAGCGTTGGGTTTTGTTGTTGTTGTGGGGCGTGGGGTTTATTCCCCTTTGTTTTTACACAAGTCAATATTAACATTTCAATCCTTATGAGAGGTAGGAGTATACGAGGAGCAGTTTGATATTTCAGAAAGCTTTGTGGTCTGCAAGCACAAACATTTACCTTTGAGAACAAAACCTAAATTAATAAATGGATCTTTGGATGGGTTTAGAGGACAGCCATGCCTAGAACAGGTTCTCATGCTCCTTTCCTAAACAAGAGAGAGAATGGAGGAAATGGAAACCTGAGTCACATTTAAGGCAACAAAATCTGACATAAGGCTGGGAAGGATTTGTTATTTCAGATCACAGATTCTACAATCTGTGTCTTTACTTTGTAGCTTGATATTGAAAGGGAAAATACTGCAGGGAAGCGCCCAGAGGCAGAGCCCAGAGAGGCTGGATGGGAATCCATGCCCTGATTTAGGAACACCACTGTGCCCTGGTGGGTGAATTCCCAACCTGAGCAAAACCCACCCCTCAGCTCTCCTGGCCCACTCTGGGATCTTTGAGGTGGCCAAACAGCAAAATTGCTTTGCTCAAAGTCACCCAAGAAATCTGAACTAGGGCCAGGAGCCGAGGCTGAATTCTGAGGGAGCCCTGTGAGCAAGGTCCTGCTGATCCTGAGCTTCCCAAGAAGTGCATCACCCCTTTTTCAGTCCCATAATTAACACTGAAACGAGCGTGGTGCAACAAACTCAATTTTGTTGGGCTTTTTTCTTCTTCTTTCGTTTTTTAATATCGATCTCAGCCTCACACCTCCCACTGCGCCCTCTGAAACGAGTTCTGATTCATCCCTCAGCCCTGATAAGGAACAAATGATGCAGCCCTGGGGTGTGCTCAGCACTGGAGATGAAATCCTGGGGCAGAATAAAGCACCAGAGCCCTCTCAGACAGCCAGGAGCTGCTCCAGGTCCCCTCCAGGGTCATCACATGGATCTTTTCACACAATTAATTATCCCTCACATCAGGCAAAAAGGGAATAATATGAATTTTTAAGGGGGAAACCCTTCAGAACTCTTCCTGAGTGAAGATATTTTTAAACATCCTCAAGAAAATTCAGAGTAAAAATTCTGGAGTGAAAAGTTCTGGAGAAAAGAGAAAATAAAATAAATCCAACTCAACCATGTTTGTCTGCACTCAGAGAGCTGAGAATTTGCCACCAGCGAGTACCTGTGGGGTTTTTAACACACACCAAGTACTAAAAGAGATTTTCCCAGGATTTTTTATCCTTAGGAAATGATCTGGTCTATCCCTGAGCTCCAAGGTGCCACCAGTTCACATCCTCCAAAAAAGCCCAGATGGACACAGAGCCACCCCAGCACTTCTTAAGGATTTAAGAACATACAAATACTTAAGAATATTTAAATATTTAAGGGGGCGACTGCTTCAACCCCTCCAAAAAAGCCCAGATGGACACAGAACCACCCCAGCACTCGTTAAAGATTCAAGAACACACAAATACTTAAGAACACAGAAATATTAAGAACGTAGAAGTGAAGGGCAGGGAAGGTGTAACACGAGCTCAGGGCT
Organism: Zonotrichia leucophrys gambelii; assembly: GCF_028769735.1. Classification (NCBI taxonomy): domain Eukaryota; kingdom Metazoa; phylum Chordata; class Aves; order Passeriformes; family Passerellidae; genus Zonotrichia; species Zonotrichia leucophrys. The sequence goes on along the minus strand of NC_088193.1, from coordinate 1,806,068 downwards.
GCTTCTCACGCCCTACATTCACCGTTCGCAGAAGAGGCTTTCATTCCCAATTCCTGTTACTGCTGACACCGATTTACCTTCTGAGAACAGCACCTTGGGCTGGAGCACACCAAGGCAAGGCCTGGGAGGTGTTTTAGAGCTCACACCCTGCGTGCTCAGCTCACAAACCCATCCCGAAGCCTTCCAGAAAAGCCACACTCAGCCCAGCCCTGTGCCCAGCTCAGCACGGCAACCCCGGGGCTCCAGCACCTCCTTCCACACTCAGATATTGGCCCAGGCTCGCCAAAACGGGCCCAGGCTTGCCAAAATCAGGGCAAAAGCAAAATCAGGGCAAAAGCAAAATCACGGTGAAAGGCTGGGCAGCAGCAAAGGGTCTTTCAGGAAGGTTTTGACCTCTTGTGGCACTAAGGATGATTTTTGCTCACGTTTTGCTGCTCTGAACGGCACAAACTCTTGTTTTCCCACAGCCCCCAGGCCATGCCAGCCTGGCCCTTTAAACACCCAGCATTTCCTCAAGCCAAAGTTGTGATATTCCACTATCAGGTCAGAAAATCAAACTGCTCCGTTTAGCACACGAGCATTGAGTTGGCCAACAAGGCAAAAGTTCAAACCCACGCTGAGTCACTCGCAGAGCCAAATCCCCTTTGTCTGGCGCCTTCTGGAAAGCAATCACGAGAGTTTCGAGGGGGGACAGGGCCCAGCAGCTTTGGCAGCATCCCCTGCCTGCCTTGCCCCGAATCCCCACAGAGGGTGGGCAGAGAGCTGCGGAGAACAATGGCGAGCCCAGAGTGTACACAGCAGCTCCCCTGCTTTCATTTACCTTTCTGTGGGCTCCTCCAGGGCTCGGGGAAAGCCCCCTGAGGGTGCAGCTGCTGCTGGAAGCTCGGCAGGTTTACTTTTCCCAGGACACGAGGGGTGTGAGGCCTTGGACGGCCCTGCCTGTGGGGCTGGGCCCAGAGCTCGGCTCATGGCTGCTCCCACATCGATCCTCTGCTCAGGCCATGAGGAGCTGGGGGAGAGGGGAAACAGGAAAAGTTTTGTGTTTTTACTCACTGCATCGTGTTTTACTCACTCCATCGTGTTTTACTCACTGCATCGTGTTTTACTCACTCCATTGTGTTTTACTCACTGCATCATGTTTTACTCACTCCATCGTGTTTTACTCACTCCATTTGTATTTTACTAAATCCATTGTGTTTTACTCACTCCTTTTGTGTTTTACTCACTCCATTGTGTTTTACTCCATTTGTTTCACTCACTCCACTGTGTTTTACTCACTCCATTGTGTTTTACTCCATTTGTTTCACTCACTCCACTGTGTTTTACTCTTTCCACTGTGTTTTACTCACTCCATTGTGTTTTACTCACTCCATTGTGTTTTACTCCATTGTATTTTATGTACTCCATTGTATTTTATTTACTCCATCATATTTTACTCACTCCATTTGTGTTTTATTCACTCCATTGTTTTACTCCATTGTATTTTACTCCATTGTGTTTTACTCACTCCATTGTATTTTACTCACTCCATTGTGTTTTTACTCACTCCATTGTGTTTTATTCACTCCATTGTGTTGTACTCCATTGTATTTTACTCACTCCATTGTACTTTATTCACTCCATTGTGTTTTACTCTTTCCATTTTGTTTTACTCACTCCATTGCATTTTACTCATTCCATTGCATTTTACTCACTCCATGGTGTTTTACTCACTCTGTTTGTGTTTCACTCACTCCATTGTGTTTTACTCCATCATATTTTACTCACTCCATTGTATTTTACTCACCCCATCTGTGTTTCACTCACTCCATTGTGTTTTACTCCATCATATTTTACTCACTCCATTGTATTTTACTCACCCCATCTGTTTTACTCACTCTATTTGTGTTTTACTCCCTCCATGTGTGCTCCCTTCCATTTCTGTTGTTGCTGCAGCAATATTTGATCAAACCAGCAAATTCCTGGCATCAAAAAGCAGCCACAGCCCCTTCCCTCACCTTCGGTGTTCGACAGCATTTAAAGCGCCCAACTCGATTTTCTGCCAAAAAAAAACGCCTGGGACACCGAACCCACACCCAGCACTGAGCCAGAGCATCCCTGTGACCCCAGCGAGAGCCTCTTCCTCCTCCTCCTCCTCCTCCTCCTCCTCATCCTCATCCTCATCACTGTCACTGTCCCCAAACTCCAGCACCACCAATAAAAAACTCCAAATGACAAACAACAAACTCCAAAGCTCAAGCAAAAGCCATAATCTAGCTCAAACCAGAAGTTTCACTAGTTCGCATTTATATATTTATATATTTATATATTTATATATTTATATATTTATATATTTATATATTTATATATTTATATATTTATATATAAAGTTATTTATCTTAACGGAATTGCATTCCTTGGGTGAAGCTGCCACCTGCTGGTCCCCTCCCTGCTGCTGCTGCTGATTAAGTCGTAAAATCAGGGGGAGAGCTCAAACAAATAAAATCAGAAACAACCTCGTTCCCCCTCATTCCATCCAGTAAATCATGATTTAAAAAATAAAAGTGCAGCCGAGGGAAAGATGTGATGTAAGAGCAGCATCCCGGGGCAAACAGAGAATTCTGCTCTGGTTTTTGCTCAGGACTCACAGGCAGATTTATCACACATTGTATAAAACACCCCATAAAGCAGAAATTCCATCTGCAGACAGGAATTTTCTGTTAGCCAGCTCTGCCTGCAACCCTTTTCTTTAACCCAAATTATTCTTTTTTTTTTTTTTTTAAAAAAAAGGAGATCTAAACCACAGATGTTTAAAAGTTTCATCATCCTGGCAGTAACATCAGCAGCAAGGAATGTATTTGAGAAAAACGTTCGAACCAGACATTCCCATGTAAAACTCTGATTGCTCCCTAACCATCCTTTCTATGCATTTTTGGATAATCTCCCTCCTCTCCTGCAGTGCAGAGAGAGATAAGGGTGTTTTCTTCTACTTCAGATGCACAAAAGTGATAAAAATAAAGGGGAAAAAATAAAGGTTTCCCCTCTGGAGGACTCAGCTGTGAAAACTCCCCACTCTCAGTGTCTGGAGCTCCCACTGGGTGAATTTTAATTGTGTTTAATCGAGGCAGAGAAACCAGCTAGGACTGAACTGGGTGATTCTGCTGCAAGAACCAATGAAGGCATTTAATTTTCCATTTAATCCTCCCCTTTGTTCGCCTGTCAACAGCTCTGCACACTCTGCAGTTATTTATTTTCCACACAATTTCACCTCTGAGGGTGCTGTGAGCCAGGGGAAGACTAATGAGGGGAGTCTGGCCTCAGGAATCCTCACCTGCGACGTGAGCTGGGGCTGCCACGACTCCTTCAGCTCCTGCTCCCCTTCCTGCAACCCTGGGTGACCCAAACCTCCAAAAAAAATCAGAATAAATTCGATTATTACACTCAGTGTGAGGTATGAATGAGCATTTCGCTGTGGCTGTCACAGTTAAAAGCTCATTTGCGCTCTCAGGTGGATTTTTTTTGTTGTTCTGCAAGGAGAATTTGGGGATTTCCCTTCACACAAAATGCTGAATGAGTAAAAATCCCAATGAAACAAGACTGGAACAAATCTGGCTTAAATTATTTCTTTTTTTTTTTTTTTTTCTCCACTAGAAAACATCTTTTCTAGCAAAAAATACCCCACAAATTGCAGGAATCCCTTCTGCCTTTCATGCTCAAGAACGGGTCAGATTTACAGGGATACCAGAAAAATGAGGGGAAATCACAGTGCCCGTGGGCAAAAGTGGAAATAAATTCTGCAGGAATTAAAAATGAGGGGTTTTCCTTGTAATTCCATGTCCTGATGTCACTGAAAATTATCATCATCCAATGAAAATAACCCAGATTTTCTCTGGATGATGCCACTTTTACACCCACACTGGTTGTAACTGCAAATGTCACATTTTGGGAGACCTAAACCCAAATATTAAGACATTTTTGTGGTTGTTTTTGGGGTTTTTTTCTTTCCCTATTAAACAAGGCCGGGTGACTTCCAAAAAAAGGATTTTAAGGTGTTTTTTTCTTTATAAAAGGGCAGAATTTTCTTATGGGGTCAGAGCTCCCTGCGGTTTGGACCGCACCTTAAACAATGTTAAATTTCATTTATTCCCTCCCAATTGCAGGCAGTGAGTTCAAGTTCATCACAGGTGTAGCCAGGTGAATAAATTGAGGGGAAAAAAAGAGATTTTTTGGGGAGAATTTGCCAAGAATACAAATTTTCCATGCCTGTCATGGAAACACAAAAATCAGATTTTTGGGGAGAATTTGCCAAGAACATCAATTTTCCTCAGCTGCAGAGAGGCTGGAGCAGAGCGGCCTTTCCTCACATGGAAAAGGGGAAAATCCCCTAAATCCTGCAAAAGGCAGCAAAGGAAACTTTGCCTTTTCCCAGCAATAATTCATTTATCTGCAGCCTGTGGAAGGTGCAAGGTCAGGGCGCTGATATCTGAATTCTGCTGAGGGCTCTCCAAAAATTTGCATGGAGTTTTCTGTTCTGATAACATCAGAGGGGGGGGAAAAAAAAAAATAAAAATAAAACACAAAACCGACACGAAACAAATCAGATTGCGCCGTTTCAACCATCCCTTGCCGCGAGCGAGGCAAACGTGGAATTTCCCCGCGAAATCTCTCGATATTGTAAAAATATTGTGACTCATTTCTTCTGATGTTTCCTGTTCTGAAGCTTCTAAATGAAACTTAGGAGCCAATACCCGAACGAGCTGAGGGGCTGAGTGTTTTCATCTGAGGGGAAATGTTGTTTTTTCAGTTTCCCTCCCAAGCTTTGTCAACGCCCGATGGATTTTTCTCGGCAAATGGAACATTTCAGGTTTTTCACTCAGGCAGAAAGAGCCAAACCCAATAAATCCCATCCTGCCATTAAACCCCTGAATGCTCAGAAAATGAATGAGCTTCTTGATTTTTTCAATCTGAAAAAAAACCAAAAAAACAAAAAAAAAAACCAACTTCAATAAACCAAATAAAGCCAACCAAACCTAAATTCACACAGCATCCAGGTCAGGGCTCAGGGATGAAAAATCCCTGCTCTTCCCACCCAATTTTTGTAATATTGTTAAATATCTGAATATTTTCAAAATTCTATCATAGATTTTAGCGTCTCTCCAAAAATCTCAGGACTCAGGGAGCAAAAATTCTGCTTTTTGTGAAAGTCAGTCCTTTATGATATATTAGAAAATAAAATTATTTACTCACATAACAACACTATTAATAAAACACCCAAAGTTTTAAAATCAGTTTGCTGATTGTGACAGAGATGATTCCTTTCCACAGAGACCTCAATCAGAGTTCATTTTTTTGGTGCATTTTAACCCAAAAAAATTCCATCCTGCAACAATTCAGGAAGAGCCATCGCTGCTGTGTGTGGTCATAGGAACGGAGAGGCTGAAAGGCACCAAATTCTATTTAAAAAACACCAAATTCTATTTAAAAAGCACCAAATTCCATTTACAAAGCAAGAAATCCTATTTGAAAGGCACCAAATTCTATTTAAAGGCACCAAATTCTATTTGAAAGGCACCAAAGCCCATTTGAAAAGCACCAAATTCTATTTAAAAAGCGCCAAATCCTATTTGCTCTCCAGAGATCCAGATGCCACCTCCCAAACCTGGCACAAAGCTCCTCCTCGTTAGGCAATGAGCTAATTAAAATTAATTCCAAAAACTTTACAGCCCTGGTCCCCATCCTCTGAAACCAGCAGAGGTTTCTGGCTGATGTCTTGCCTTGGTTACTTTGGGAGAAAATTTTAAAAAAAATTCTCTAAAATTTGGGAAAAGACAGAGCCGGGCATGGCTGGACTCAAGGAATTGCTCAGGAGGAAATGAATTTATTAAATTTATTAATTAAACTTCATTGCAAAGCTCTGCCTGGAATTCCTGCCCAGCATCAGCTCCCAAATGAGAGGAGACTTTGTATTTTCCCTTTATTTTCTGAGACTTTGTATTTTCCCTTTATTTTCTGAGACTTTGTCTCTTCCCTGTATTTTCTGAGACTTTGTATTTTCCCTGTATTTTCTGAGACTTTGTATTTTCCCTCTATTTTCTGAGACTTTGTATTTTCTGAGACTTTGTATTTTCTGAGACTTTGTATTTTCCTTTTTTCTGAGATTTTGCCTCTTCCCTGTATTTTCTGAGGGAGAACAGTGAATGAAACCTCCAACAACACCAACACAGCTCCCAGGAAATGCAGAAAAAACAGCAAATAATCCAATTTTAGAGCAGGGAGGAGCAGGCTCAGCCAGGCAGGACAGAACCTGTTTTATGGACGTTTTTCTGTTTTATGGACATTTTTCCTTTTTCCTGCCCCTTTGGATGTGGCTGCGGGCAGGAGCAGCTCCTGACTCACCCTAAATTCCATTTGTCCTGCAGGAAAAGTTGGATTTGCTCCATCAGGAGTAAATTACCGACTCTCTGAGAGAAGAGGGTGAAAAACTGAAATATCTCTGCGCTACTTCATTGCCAAGATTTTTCATTTTTTCCCCCCTTGCAACTGTTCTGGTTTATTTTCAAATTTTTGACATTTAACATTTATCTTCAAGAAGCAGCACCTGCAATGGAGTGGGTGAGAGGATTTCTGTAATTAATTTATTTTTTTAAAAAAAGGCAAATCCAAGGATTTCAGCTGCAGGGAAGGACTTGCAAACATGAGCTCGAGTGTGTTTGAGGTTTAAGAGGAGACTGCAAATATGAGAAACACTGAGGTTTATTTAATCCTGCCAATCTCAAGGCAGGATTAATTAATTTGGTGATTCTCCACTAAATCATAACAATGATTTAATTTAGATTAAATAGAAAAATTATTCATATTTAATATAAATATTTTAATATTACACTTATTTCATTTTTAATTACAATTATATGAAATATAAGATATAAATTTAAATTAATTAAATTCAATCAATTCAATTCAATAATTGTAATACTATAATATAAATATAGGCAATTCAAGGCAATTGTTGAGGATCAGATTGGGGATTTTTAAATATTTTAGATATTTATATGTATTATGGCCTTGTTTTCCATGTCTGACCCTCCCTGCAAATGGAACCTCCCAGCCCTGAACTATATATATATATATATATATATAAATATATATATTTTTATATAAATCTATATATAAATCTATAGATTTATATTATAGTGTTACAATAATTGAATTGAATCGAGTTTAATGACCTTAATTAATTTAAATTTATAGCTTATATTTAATAGAGATCATTTTAAAATAATACAATTATTTATATTTAATATGAGCTATAAATTTAAATTAATTAAAGTAAATTCAATTCAATTCAATTCAATAATCATGATGTTATAAATATAGGCAATTCGAGGCAATTGTTGAGGATCAGATTGGGGATTTTTAAATATTTAAGATTTTTATATGTACTATGGAATTGTTTTCCATGTCTGGCCATCCCTGCAAATGGAACCTCCCAGCCCTGCACTATATTTATATGTATAAATATAAATATATAAATATAGAAATATAGAAATATAGATGAATATGTATATGTAAATATATGTATATATATGTATGTATATGTATATGTATATGTATATGTATATGTATATGTATATGTATATGTATAAAATATATATATTTATATTATAGTGTTACAATTATTGAATTGAATGTATTGAATTTAAATGTATAGCTTATATTCAATATAGATAATTTTAAAATAACACAATTATTTATATTAAATATAAGCTGTAAATTTACATTAATTCAATACAATAAATTCAATTCAATAATCCTAATGCTATAACACAAATCTAGGCAATTCAAGGCAATTGTTGAGGATCAGGGTGGGGATTTTTAAATATTTAAGATATTTATGTGCATTATGGAATTGTTTTCCATGCCTGGCCATGCCTGCAGATGGAACCTCCCAGCCCTGCACTATATTTATATGTATAAATATAAATATATAAATATATAAATATATAAATATATAAATATATAAATATATAAATATATAAATATAGAAATATAGAAATATAGAAATATAGAAATATAGAAATATAGAAATATAGATGAATATGTATATGTAAATATATGTATATATATGTATGTATATGTATATGTATATGTATATGTATAAAATATATATATTTATATTATAGTGCTACAATTATTGAATTGAATGTATTGAATTTAATTTAAATGTATAGCTTATATTCAATATAGATAATTTTAAAATAATACAATTATTTATATTAAATATAAGCTGTAAATTTACATTAATTCAATTCAATAATCCTAATGCTATAACACAAATCTAGGCAATTGTTGAGGATCAGGTTGGGGATTTTTAAATATTTAAGATATTTATGTGCATTATGGAATTGTTTCCCATGCCTGGCCATGCCTGCAGATGGAACCTCCCTAGAAATCCGCAGAAATGTCAAATCCAGGTTTGGCTCACGAGCAGGGGAAGAGCTCAGAAATCCCTCAGCAAACTCTGCTGATTTCAGCATTTCCTGCCTGCCCCAGGAGAGGAAATGCAAATTCAGCCGGGTTTGCCAGAGCTGCAGCTTCTCTCTGAAATCATTTCCATGAATGCAGAGTCATGAAAAGCCGTCACCCCCTCAGGTGACGGCGAGGAAAAACACCAGGTGCAGGTTTTTAAAATTATTTCTACATCAAAATAGGGGAAAACAAATCAGGGGGAAAAACCCCAAATATTTGAGGGTTCTTCTCACCAGGTTCTGCCCCTTTCAGGGCTGGTGGATTCCTCAGAGATCTGAAAATTCCCTCCAGAAAATTCCATTCAGCGCAAAATTCAGAGCTCGCGTTGAACACTGGAAAAACCTTTGGGTTTTGGTGGTTTTTGGGCATAAATCCCACATAAAACTTGACCTGGAGCCAGGATTGGGGTGGGAAGGGATGGGAAGGGATTGGGGAACAATCCCAAAATGCTCCTGGGGTCGCTGCTCTCCCTTCTGGATTTGCTGCTCCTTCAGCTCTGATTTTTTGTCCTGGAATCACAGGAATGATAACAAAGAACCTGCATATTTAACCTGGCAATTGGCATTTCCCTCACTGGGTAAATATTGAATTCTTTGCCTTTTTTAGCTAAGATCCCCCTTGTGTGAGCTGTGTTTTCCATCAGCCTCTTAACCCTGGATAAAGAGGAGCAAATTCCAAGCAACACCTGCATTTTTGCATTTTTCTCATTTCCCTACCCAAACTCACCCTCTCCCAGAAAATTGCATCATCCTTCACCTCAGCTAAATGAAAAATATCATTTTTTGGGAACAAGATGCTGCTTCCTGCAGGAATTCAGCACTCAATCCATAAATTGGCTGAGTTTTGCAAAGCCCTGCTGGAATCAGTGATTCCTGAATTTTAACAGATCTGTGGCTTGAAGGGAGAGTTGGGAACCTTTCCTATGAGAATGAAACTTTTCTTTTGGGGGGTATTTTTTATGGATATTTCCATCCTCTTATTCCATCCACACTTTTTAAAATGAGTATTTTAATCCTCTGGTCAGCACAGCCCTAAAAAATCTCAGGTTTTCAGGATTGTGTTCCCATTTTCCTGTGCCTCAGCTAAAAGGATTTTGCTGTAAAAATTTAAAACCTCTGATTTTAAAGAGTTAAATCTTTCAGGGGCAGGAATTTTAGGGATTTAGCAGAAGGAAGTGGAGCTGAATTTCCCCAGCAAGGAAGGATGAGCTGCAGCTTCGTAGCCATGGAGAAATGAGGTCAGACTGCAGAAGACACAGAATGATTTATGCTAATGAAATATTAACTCCCAGCAAGGAGGGGAAGCTGTTGGCGCTTTCATGGGAACTGAGTGCTCGAGAAGAATAAAAATAAAAATAATTTTAAAAAAGAAAACAAACACGTGGCAAGAAACCAACCCAAACAATGCCCAGGTTGGACTGGTTTGGGCAGAGAGGCTGAGCCTCAAAAGCTGCCAGAGCCATCATTTATTTGTTCATGGTTCAGGCAAATGAAAGCAAGAATAATCCCAAGGAAATCTCTCCTGTGGCAAAACAACACGATTTCTTTAAAATATATCTGTTTAATAGAGCAACCTGGCTTTGGTGAGATGTTTCTCCTCAAATTTTGTGCCTCAGCTCAATGGAACAAAGGGCTGGCTTTTAAAATTCTGTTACAGCCCTTGGAGATTCATTGATCCCCCTACAAAGGAATTTAATGCCTCTGAATACATTGCTCAGCCTTGCTGATTAACAGGATGTACTTCCTTATTTTGAGGTAAATATCAGCTGTCACAATTTCCAAAGAAAAGCAAAAAGGCAATAAAATACGCATCATTTAACAAATTAAATAGCCCAGCCAGCTCAGGGGTTTTACAGGGTTGGTTTGCAGGGTTCTGCTCTTACTCAGAGTTATTGCGCAAAGATCAAATTTCAGAATTAAGAGTTAATTTGGGGTATCATTAATTTGAGTATTGACCATAAGAGGAGGGATTTTTTTCAGAATCCCAAGAAATTCCATTTCTACAGAAATTATTTTTGGGTTTGCTTCGTGTTTCTCCTAAAATCAAAATTATTTATCCATTCCAAGCTACTCTTTGAGGTTGAAGATAAAGAATAACAATATTTTTCCTCCTTTTTCGGGCAAAGTGCAATAACTTTCCAAGCAATGACAACAATCCTGACCCTTTCCCATCCCTGCAGGAGCAGCTTTGGGGACTCTTCACCTGTTTTTCCCCACAAATCTCCACATTTTTATTTTCTGTGGCTTTTTCCTGTCTCCATATCCAACCCCACATAGAATAAGCAGCATTTTTATGCCTCAATAAAGTAATTTTCCCCCATTTTTCTGCAGATTGAGTGACCTCAGTGGGAGTTGTTTCCCTGATGCTGAAGGAATTTGGATGGAGGCCACGGGCAGTGAAATCAAATCTGGGTGGATGGGAAAGGGCTCGGAAACCTGAGCCCAGATTAAACCCCATTGTTGTTGGTGACTTTCAGAGGACTCACATGGATTGAGGGCCTTTATTTTCTTCTCCCCACTTGTGTATGGCTTTAATGATTAACCCCAAATAAGCAAATTTTCATGCTGCCAGCTTTAATGCAGAGCAGGTGCAATTTGGCCCATCTTAATTCTGGTTTTATTCAGCTGCCCTGGCTGAGGATCAGGCTCCAGGCTCCTAAAAATGCAGGGATTCAGGAACATTGCAGGTATTTTAGGAACATTGCTTACATGCATTTCTGCTTTGGGATGAGAGCTTTGCTGAGGGTTTGGCCGTAGAAACAGAAAATTTCTGGCAAACACCATCAGTGATTTTTAAAGTGGTTCAAATCCCCTTCAAAAAGGAAATTCAGCACCAAGGGACTGAATTATACAGAAATAAAATTGTGAATAATTGAAATATTTCCCTCACAGCTCACTGTGGAAGTCCTGCTTTACTCTGGGCGCTTTGGAGTTTATATTTAATATAAATATTATATTCAACCCTAATTTATAACTTAGATTATATAGTTATAAATTATATTTATATTATTAAATTTAATTAATTTAATTTAATTTAGGGAATTTAAATCATTTAAATTTATAGCTTATATTTAATATCAATAATTTGGTGATTCTCCACTGGATCATAACAATGAAATGCAATTTTTTTCTTCCTGCCAGACCTGGGTCCCTGTGAAAAGCTCAGATTTTCAGGCACCAAATCTCTGGAGAGTAAACCTGAAACCAGCTCCATTCCCAAAGCTGCTGCACCAGGGAATTCCATGGAATATTTGGGAACCATTCTGTGGAATATTTTGGAATTATTCAGTGGAATATTTGGGAATTATTCTGTGGAGCATTCAGGAATGATTCCATGGAATATCTGGGAATTATTCTGTGGAATATTTGGGAACAATTCCATGGAATATTTGGGAAATATTCCATGGACTATTTGGGAACTATTTCATGGAATATTTGGGAGCTATTAATGGAATATTTGGGAATTATTGACTGGAATATTTGGAAATTAATCTGTGGAATATTTGGGAACTATTTCATGGACTATTTGGGAACAATTCTGTGGAATATTTGGGAACTATTCCGTGGAATATTTAGGAACAATTCAGTGGAATATTTGGGAACAATTCTGTGGAATATTTGGGAACTATTCCGTGGAATATTTAGGAACAATTCAGTGGAATATTGCCCAAATATTTGGGAATATTTGGGGACTCCCAGGAACAAAAAGATGTGAGGGCCCCAGCTCAGACTGCACCAGCTCATGGTTAATGTCAGGCCAGCCCTGAAATTCCTGATTTAAGAGTTTATTATTATTATTATTATTATTATTATTACTATTATTGTTGTTGTTGTTGTTATTGTTATTGTTGTTGTCCAGGAGTTTGGTGCCTAATAATAACAATAATAATAATAATGATGATGATGATGATGATGATGTGGAAATTCAGGGGTTTGGGGCCCAAATTCCCCATTTTGCCCTCATGCAAAACCTCAGTTGAAGCACGAAAAGCTCTTTGGAGAGAGGAGCAGCTGCAGGAATTCCGAGGTGAGGGAGCCATTTCTTGTGCAAGAGCTGCAAGGAGCCTGTTTGGCCTGGCTGCAGGCCAGGGCGTTGTGTGGCAGCAGCAAAGCACAGAAATGATCCTTCAAAACACCCAGCTGGGAATGGAGAAGCTCAAGCACCCAGACTCCAGCAAAAAATAAAGTGGTTTTGCGGCTTCTGCTCTCAAAATGTTAACCCTGAGCATCCTAAATTTGAGTTTGTCCTCTGCTGGGCCTGGAATAGGCCCCGGCTTTGCTGAAACTGGGATTTGGTGTGGATAGATGGAAATTAAATTACCCAGCGAGCTGCAGGGACACAAAAAGGGCAATTTCCTGTGGCACATGGCCCTGGTGTATTGTCTGATTTAAATTCCACCTTTTATGAGTCCTTTGAGCCCTCACCTGAGCTTTGCCAAACCCAGCTCTGCCCCTTCCTCCCCGTTTTGTGCCAGCTCCCAGTGGAGCTGTCAGAAACCAACACAAATGTTTGACATCAGCTTTGCAAGGAGGGAAAAGCATTAAAAATGGAATTTCTGCACGTGTTGAACCACAGGGAAGCCCTCACACACCATCCTCACACATCAGATTTGTTCCAACATTAAATCTCCACTCCCTCTCCTCTGTTTCCCTTTTTGCAGGCCTTGTTTGGATTCTGATGAGGGTTTTTTTTCTGCTGAGGGTTTTTTTGGTCTGATCCCCAGCACCATCTAGTGACACAACCCGGGATAAAAAAACATTTGATATTTCTATTTTACCTTCCTCTCGATTCTCTTGACCTGGTTTTGCTTTTCACTCATCACAAATTAAAATTCAGTTTCATTTTTACAACACGTCTCAAACCTAATTATTGCAATTTTCCCTCTGCTTTCTGCTCCACTCAAACTCATCAGACCCAACCATTCATTCTCTGATGTGAGCCCACAATGCTGAAAATGCAGAGCAATTTCTGTAACCCAGCCCCTCCAAAAAAATCAAAATTATTCCTCTCAGAGCTCAGCAAAGTCCTCACTGCATCCCACAGCAGGTTTAAATCCAGGGCTCAATTTTCCTCTGAATTTTCTCTCCATCTCCCATTTCAGGTGCTCTGCTAAGAACCCAGCACTGATCAGCTGAGGGAGCGACCAAAGAAAAAGCCATCAAAATGCTCCAGTAAAAATAACATTTATCCCTTTTGTCTTTCCATCCCTACTAGGCCTCCAAATTTAAACTTTCATCTGGATGTTTGTGCAGTATAAACAAGTGAAAATCTCTGTCAGAAGAGTGATGAATAAAAAAGTTGATCCTGAGTTATTTGGAAAGCTGGGAAGTGCTGCATGTCCTTTGGGATTGGGGTGATCAATTCCATTTAGGATTGGGTGACCAATTCCATTTGGGATTGGGTGACCAATTCCATTTGGGATTGGGGGATCAATTCCATTTGTGATTAAGTGACCAATTCCATTTGGGATTGGGTGACAAACTCCATTTAGGATTGGGTGACTAATTCCATTTGGGATTAGGTGATAATTCCATTTGGGATTGGGGGATCAATTCCATTCTGGATTAGATTATCAATTCCATTTGGGATGGGGTGATAATTCCATTTGGGATGGAGTGATATTTCCATTTAGGACTGGGTGACCAATTATATTTGGGATTGGAGGATCAATTCCATTTGGGATTGGAGGATCAATTCTATTTGGGATTGGGGGATCAATTGGATTAGATTATCAATTCCATTTGGGACTGGGCAATCAATTCCGTTCGGGATGAGGTGACAAATTCCATTTGGGATTGGGTGACCAATTCCATTTGGGATGGGGAGAGAACTCCATTTGGGACTGGGTGATAATTCCATTTGGGATGGAGTGACCAATTCCATTCTGGGTGAGCTCATAATTCCATTTGGGATGAGGTGACTCATTCCACTCTGGATTAGATGACCAATTCCATTGGGACAGGGTGATAATTCCATTTAGGATGGGGTGATAATTCCATTTAAGATCTGTGGGCTCGGTGGAACAGCAGCACCCAGCGCTGGCAGCTCCTCCTGCCCAGGGGAGGTCACTGTTGCTGCACAAACGGCTCAGACGGGGCAGTTTTAGGTTGAACAGCACATTTCAAACCTGGAGCACCAGCAAACCCCTCCCACGGCAGCTCAGGGCTCCTTCCCTTCCTCATCTTTCCACAAATCCACCAAAAATCAACCCCACCACTGCGTCACTCCCAGTGGAGACTGATAATTCTGATAATTCCCAGGGCTGCACCAAGGGCAAACCAAATCCCATCCCCAGATGCCTCAAGGCATCAAAACCGGGCAGATTAAAATAATTCCTTCACCTTTAATCACCTGCAATTCAAGACCACACAGCCGAGAAGTCATCAGCAATTAACTGCCTCTGATCTCTGCATTAAAATTAGGAAATTATATCCCAGGGGAGAAGAGCTTTGCTTGGTCTGAAGAGGTGAAAACTCTGGAAAATTCCCTTCTGAGGGGAACAGGGCCATCCCAGCAGCCCCACACAGGAGGAATTTCCTCACGGTGCAGCATTTCAGGGAGGTAAAAACAGTCTGAACACGCCGGCGGGAGCTGCGGATCCAAGGAAAACATTTGGAGGTAACCATGGAGCAGCAGGAGGGATGAGTCAGGGGCAGGAAATTCTTGGAAATGGAACAATGGGGAGCACACGGCGGGGACAGGGCCATTGTCAGCCTCACCCGTGGGGTGCAGGGGCTGGAGAGCCCTGGGCAGCTGGGAAGGGGCTCAGCCTGGGGAAAAGGAGCACCAGGAGGGACCTTGGGGCTCAACCTGGAGAGAAAGAGGATCAGGAGGGACCTTCTGGCTCTGCTTGGAGAAAAGGAGGCTGAGGAGGAACTTTCTGGCTCATGTGGAGAAAAGGAGACTCAGGAGAGACCTTCTGGCTCACCCTGGAGAGAAAAAAGTTCAGGAGGGACCTCCTGGCTCAGCTTGGAGAAAAGGAGCACCAGGAGGGACCTTCTGGCTCTGGATGGAGAAAAGGAGCACCAGGAGGGACCTTGGAGCTCACCTGGAGAAAAAGGGGTTCAGGAGGGATCTCCTGACTCACCTGGAGAAAAGAAGGATCAGAAGGGACCTTCTGGCTCAGCCAGGAGAGAAAGAGGTTCAGGAGGGACTTTCTGGCTCTGCTTGGAGAAAAGGAGGCTCAGGAGGAACTTTGTGGCTCAGCCTGGAGAAAAAGAGGTTCAGGAGGGACCTTCTGGCTCTGCTTAGAGAAAAGGAGGTTCAGGAGGGACCTTGTGGAGAAAAGGAGCACCAGGTGGGACCTTGTGGCTCACCTGGACAAAAGGAGGTTCAGGAGGGACCTTGGGGCTCACCTGGAGAAAAAGAGGTTCAGGAGGGACCTTGGGGCTCACCTGGAGAAAAAGAGGTTCAGGAGGGACTTTCTGGCTCAGTCTGGGAAAAAAAGGGGTTCAGGAGGGACTTTCTAGCTCTGCTCAGAGAAAAGGAGGCTCAGGAGGAACTTTGTGGCTCGGCCTGGGGTAAAAGAGGTTCAGGAGGGACCTTCTGGCTCAGGCTGGAGAAAAGGAAGCTCAGGAGAGACCTTGTGGTTCAGCCTGGAGGAAAGGAGCACCAGGAGGGACCTTGGGGCCCATCTTGGAGAACAGGAGGTTCAGGAGGGACCTTGTGGTTTATCGTGGGGGAAAATGAGGTTCAGGAGGGACCTTCTGGCTCTGCTTGGAGAAAAGGAGATTCAGGAGGGACCTTGTGGCTCAAGCTGGAGAGAAAGAGGTTCAGGAAAGACCCTGTGGCTCACCTGGACAAAAAGAGGTTCAGGAGAGACCTTGTGGCTCAACTTGGAGAAAAAGAGGCTGAGGAGGGACCTTGGAGCTCAGCCTGGAGCAAAGGAGGCTCAGGAGGGACCTCCTGGTTCAGCCTGGAGAAAAAGAGGTTCAGGATGAACCTTATGGCTCACCTGGAGAAAAACAGGCTGAGGATGTTGGAAGGACCTTGTGGCTCTGCAAACTCCCTGCCAGGAGATGGTGATTTGGGATCTGCAGCCCCAAATTTCACCAGGGGAGGGTCAGGGTGGGCACCAGCAGGAATTTCCCCATGGAAAACGTGGCCAGGCACTGGAAGGAGCTGCCCAAGGAGGTTTCACCTGATGAGGTGACAAACAAAACACCAGGAGGGGTTTTAAAGCTCATCTTCAAAGAGAATTGTGCATCTCTAAAGGCGAACATAATCTGTGTAAATATATCCCGAGCTGGGTGGATGGGGAGTGTTTAAAAGGCGGAATAGTGAAGATATAATGAATATATTTAAAATATAAATATATAGAATAATGTATAGAATAAAATAAATCTATAGAATTACGTATAGAATAAAATAAACATCTAGAATAATGCATAGAATAAAATATAAATATATAGAATAATGTATAGAATATAATATAAATATATAGAATAATATACAGAATAAAATAAATTTATAGAATTCTGTATAGAATAAAATAAAATATATAGAACAATGAAGATATTTCAAATCCCTGGAGGTGCCCAAGGAAGGGCTGGGGGCGGCACTGAGTGCTCTGTGCTGGGGATGGGTTTTTCCCGGAGGGTTTTTGCAGCCCCAGTGATGCTGGGATTTGTCACAGCTGTGCCCTTCTGCATTCAGCAAGGATTTTCAGCTCCCCCAGAGAAGGTTTTGTTCCTTTGGGAAGCATCACCCAGCTCAGGACACCGCTCCCAGCCACCCCAGGTGACCCCGCGCCAGTCCCGGCGTGGGTAATTAATTAACCAGGGAATTAATCGGGTGGATGTTTACTCCGAAAGCGTGTGACAAACCCCGCAGCGATGTCACAACCCCGCTGCCACCACCGCGATTGTCACATCCCCATTGCAGCGCTCCCCATGCAAATGGAGCCTCCACATCCCTGCTCTGCTTCCCGGGGGAAAATCCACCCATACCCCACTCCAATCCTTCATTTAAAATATCTCCAACATTCAGCTTTTTAATCACTCCCCATCCACTTATCTCAGGATATATTTACACAGATTATGTCCACCTTTATCTGTTCACAATTCTCCTCAAAGATGAGCTTTAAAACCTCTCCCCATATTTTGTTTGTCACCTCAGCAGGCTCTGCAGAGCCTCCTCCTGCCTTTCTCCATCGGTGCAAACCAAACCCGCCCCCTCCCAAATATGCAAAGGAGGATTTTAATAAAGGAAACCTTTTGCAACAAAGGCTTTTCAGCCAGGTGGGATCAGAGCTGGGAGAGACAGACAAACAGCAGAGGCTGTTAAAGTGGGTGTGTGCTCGGGAACATGTAGGAACAAGGGAGGAGGGAAGAGAGAGGATTCACCCTCCATCCAAAGGCAAAAAAGG
This sequence comes from Zonotrichia leucophrys gambelii, assembly GCF_028769735.1. NCBI lineage: Eukaryota > Metazoa > Chordata > Aves > Passeriformes > Passerellidae > Zonotrichia > Zonotrichia leucophrys. The sequence continues at coordinate 1,788,196 of NC_088193.1, read as the reverse complement.
AGCTCAAACCTTGGGCAGCACACCTGAAACGTGCACAGGGTGAGAGCTCTGCAGAGCTGCCCATTAGAAATCATCTCATTGCAAGGGTTTTCATTTTTCACTTCAGAGAGCTTCAGAGGGGGCTGGTTATTTCTGCAGAAAATATTACAGCAGGAATCTGAATTGCTGCAGCAGGATGTCAGGAATCAATCGGGGTGTCAGGAATCAATCAGGGTGTCAGGAATCAATCAGGAATCAATCAGGGTGTCAGAAATCAATCAGGAATTAATCAGGGTGTCAGGAATCAATGAGGGTATCAGGAATCAATCAGGGTGTCAGAAATCAATCAGGAATCAATGAGGGTATCAGGAATCAATCAGGGTGTCAGGAATCAATCAGGAATCAATCAGGTTGTCAGGAATCGATGAGGTTGTCAGGAATCAATGAGGATGTCAGGAATCAATCAAGGTGTCAGGAATCAATCAGGGATCAATCAGGATGTCAGGAATCAATCAGGGTGTCAGGAATCAATCAGGGATCAATCAGGATGTCAGGAATCAATCAGGGTGTCAGGAATCAATCAAGGTGTCAGGAATCAATCAGGAATCAATCAGGGTGTCAGGAATCAATCAGGGTGTCAGGAATCAATCAGGAATCAATCAGGGTGTCAGGAATCGATGAGGTTGTCAGGAATCAATGAGGATGTCAGGAATCAATCAAGGTGTCAGGAATCAATCAGGGTGTCAGGAATCAATCAGGAATCAATCAGGGTGTCAGGAATCAATCAAGGTGTCAGGAATCAATCAGGAATCAATCAGGTGTCAGGAATCAATCAGGAATCAATGAGGGTGTCAGGAATCAATCAGGGTGTCAGGAATCAATCAGGGTGTCAGGAATCAATCAGGAATCAATCAGGAATCAATCAGGGTGTCAGGAATCAATCAGGGTGTCAGGAATGTACAAAAGAGGATAAAAAAATCCCCCCCAGAACAAAATTGATGTGATTTTTCCTGCAGGTCAAACCTGACTTTCCTCAAAGCTCAGCTCTGTTTGTGCCCAAACCTGGATTAATCCTCACCCCTGCCCCAGATGATCGGCACTGAAGACCCTCACCCAATCATTTCCTCTTTTCTTACACCTTCAACACTTGGAATTTTCTCCCTTTTTTAGAATAGAAGCACAGAGAGTGTTAAAAACCACAGAAATCACTAAAGCTGTGCGAGATAATGAAAATATTCCACACTCTTGTGTAAAAAAAACGCAAGAAAGAAATAACTCAAACTGTGGAAGATTATGAAAATATTCCACAATCTTGTGTAAAATATTGAAAATATTCCACACTCTTGTGTAAAAAAAAAACACAAGAAAGAAATAATTCAAACTGTGGAAGATTATGAAAATATTCCACAATCTTGTGTAAAACATTGAAAATATTCCACATTCTTGTGTAAAAAACACGAGAAAGAAATAACTCAAACTGTGGAAGATTATGAAAATATTCCACAATCTTGTGTAAAATATTGAAAATATTCCACACTCTTGTGTAAAAAAAACGCAAGAAAGAAATAACTCAAACTGTGGAAGATTATGAAAATATTCCACAATCTTGTGTAAAATATTGAAAATATTCCACACTCTTGTGTAAAAAACACAAGAAAGAAGTAACTCAAACTGTGGAAGATTATGAAAATATTCCACAGTCTTGTGTAAAACATTGAAAATATTCCACATTCTTGTGTAAAAAACACGAGAAAGAAATAACTCAAACTGTGGAAGATTATGAAAATATTCCACAATCTTGTGTAAAACATTGAAAATATTCCACATTCTTGTGTAAAAAACACAAGAAAGAAATAACTCAAACTGTGGAAGATTATGAAAATATTCCACAATCTTGTGTAAAATAATGAAAATATTCCACACTCTTGTGTAAAAAACACAAGAAAGAAATAACTCAAACTGTGGAAGATAATGAAAATATTCCACAATCTTGTGTAAAACATTGAAAATATTCCACATTCTTGTGTAAAAAACGCAAGAAAGAAATAACTCAAACTGTGGGAGATTATGAAAATATTCCACAGTCTTGTGTAAAACATTGAAAATATTCCACATTCTTGTGTAAAAAACACGAGAAAGAAATAACTCAAACTGTGGAAGATTATGAAAATATTCCACAATCTTGTGTAAAATATTGAAAATATTCCACACTCTTGTGTAAAAAACACAAGAAAGAAATAACTCAAACTGTGGAAGATTATGAAAATATTCCACAATCTTGTGTAAAACATTGAAAATATTCCACATTCTTGTGTAAAAAACACGAGAAAGAAATAACTCAAACTGTGGAAGATTATGAAAATATTCCACAATCTTGTGTAAAATATTGAAAATATTCCACACTCTTGTGTAAAAAAAACGCAAGAAAGAAATAACTCAAACTGTGGAAGATTATGAAAATATTCCACAATCTTGTGTAAAATATTGAAAATATTCCACACTCTTGTGTAAAAAAAACGCAAGAAAGAAATAACTCAAACTGTGGAAGATTATGAAAATATTCCACAATCTTGTGTAAAATATTGAAAATATTCCACACTCTTGTGTAAAAAACACAAGAAAGAAATAACTCAAACTGTGGAAGATTATAAAATATTCCTAATCTTGTGTAAAATAATGAAAATATTCCACACTCTTGTGTAAAAAAACACAAGAAAGAAATAACTCACACTGTGGGAGATTATGAAAATATTCCAAAATCTTGTGTAAAATATTGAAAATATTCCACATTCTTGTGTAAAAAAAACGCAAGAAAGAAATAACTCAAACTGTGGAAGATTATGAAAATATTCCACAATCTTGTGTAAAATATTGAAAATATTCCACACTCTTGTGTAAAAAAAACGCAAGAAAGAAATAACTCACACTGTGGAAGATTATGAAAATATTCCACAATCTTGTGTAAAACATTGAAAATATTCCACACTCTTGTGTAAAAAACACAAGAAAGAAATAACTCAAACTGTGGAAGATTATGAAAATATTCCACAATCTTGTGTAAAATATTGAAAATATTCCACACTCTTGTGTCAAAACCACTTTCCCCAGGTTTCACTGGGTAATAAATGAAACAGTTCAGCCCATAGGGAACTCCCTGTGGGAATCAGCCCTGACTGGAGCAGCATCCACAAATCCTGGAAAGTCACTTTTGGGATCTCCCTGTGCTTGCTGTGCAGGCTGGAGCCTGCCCTGCCCCGGTGGATAAAAGAGGACTCCCTGCAGCGTTATTAGAGGGTCCAAATTGAAAATTGCTCCTGAGCAGGCAGGGATGGGGCTGGGGCTGGACAGCTCATGGCCAGCAGGGCCTGTTTGCAGAGCAACGCTCGTGGGAGCTGCTGGAAATTAGAGCAACAAAGGGTTCTTTCAAAATGCCAGGTGCCTGTTGAGGTTGGGAGCAGAACCACAAAATTCCCACTTAAACAAACACAAAGCCCTGGAGACCTCGCAGTGTCCACATTCCAAGGGGGTTTGTTGGTAGATTTGAGAATCCACTTCTCCTCTCATGGCTGAAAATTGCATTTTGGACCTTTGTGTGCCACAGAAAGGCCAATTCCTCACCAGATTTGAAAAATCCACTTCTCTTTCTGTGGCTGAAAATTGCATTTTGGCTTTTTCTGCGCCATAGAAAGGTCAATTCTTGATTTGAAAATCCATTTCTCATGGCTGAAAGTTGCATTTTTGGCCTTTTCTGTGCCATAGAAGGGTCAGTTCCTCACCAGATTTGAAAATCCACTTCTCTTCTCATGACTGAAAATTGCATTTTTGGCCCTTTCTCTGCCACAAAAAGGGCAATTCCTCACCAGATTTCAAAATCCACTTCTCTTTTTGGGGCTCAAAATTGCACTTTGGCCTTTTCTCTGCCATAGAAGGGTCAATTCCTCACCAGATTTGAAAATCCACTTATTTTCTCATGTCTAAAGATTGCATTTTTGGCCATTTCTGTGCCACAGAAAGGTCAATTCCTCACGAGTGCAGGTCAACACCTGCACCAAACCCAGGCCAATTCCTGCTTTACCGTGGATGTAATCACAAGCTATAAACAAAAAGATAAAACCACCTTACTAAAGATAAGGGCTGGAGGAGAACAGAAAGAGGAGCAGCCTCTGATGTGATTTACTGGCCAATAAATGCAGTGAGTCACTGCAGTCATTTCCTGCTTGCAGGAGGCCAAATTCTCCCACCTCGAACTGGAGGAGTTCCTGAACTGGTGCCTCATCCTAGAGACTCACAAAGGATATTTTCAGGATATTTTCAGGATATTTTCAGGATATTTTCAGGATAACACAGGGATTTGTGGCTCTCAGGGGCTGGATCCTGGCTCCAGCTCCTCCTGGACTCATGCAATCCATGTAAATCAGGGGAAATGGAAATATTTCCCCAAAAGAGCAGGAGGTGTCTGTCACCCTGATTTTTTAAGATTTTCTAAGCTTTCTGATCTTTACACTCTTGTAACGAATTTTCTCACATACTTTATGTAAATAACTCATTGATTTGCATTCTTTTAGGGAGGAGGAGAAATTTGATGGGCTGTTGGTTTGTTCAATGTCATTGGAGAGGTGGCACTGTCACCCTCCAATCCACTGTCACTTTTGGAAATCTATAAATGCTGGAATTAGAAAACAAACTCCCCTTTTTTACCTTGAGAACAGCAGCATCTCCACATTGTTTTATTTCATACAGTGAATTTATTTCCTAGGGTGACAGTGCCCTCAGAGGAAGGGACACCTTGTGGCTGTCTCTGTGTCAGACGGGCAAACACAATCCAAAAATTAAAATTTATCTGACAAATCCCTTTTCCTGGGACAAACTGAGGAGGGAACTCACTGCTGGCTCCCTGTGCCTCCAGTCCCTGAGCTGCAGGGATTTCACAGGATAGCAGAGGGTGCAGGTGAAGCCTTGTGGAATTTGCAGCAACCCTGATGTGGGGAGAGGTGATGAATCTGCCTCCGTGTTCTCAGAAGGCTGATTTATATTATATTGTATTATATTATATTATATTATATTATATTATATTATATTATATTATATTATATTATATTATATTATATTATATTATATTATATTATATTATATTACATTACATTATATTACATTATATTACATTATATTACATTACATTACATTATACTATATTATATTACATTACATTATATTATATTATCACATTACATTACATTATGCTATACTAAAGAATATAGATAGGATACAGACAGAAGGCTAAAAGATAATAATGAAAAATTTGTGACTCCTTCCAGAGTCCTGACACAGCCTGACCATGATTGGCCATTAAGTGAAAACAATTCACCCAAGAGGATATAATTGGGTGAGGGTCTGAAGTGGCAATCATCTAAATTGATTTTTAATTTTTGAAACCAATCAAACAATGACCAGTTGGTAAACAATGTCCAAAACAGCAAAACACAGGAGAAGCAAATGAGATAAAATTGTTTTGCTTTTTCTCTGAGGCTTCTCGGCTTCCCAGGAGAAGAATCCTGGGCAAAGAGGATTTTTCACAAAATGTGATGGTGGCAAAGCCTGGCCCCAGCCATGCCTCTGCCCCGCCCATCTGCATTAATTAAAGGCAGCAATAATCTGCGGGGCAGGCAGCCAGGGCAGAGCCACTGCAATGCAGATCAGCTCCTGACTCCCTGCTTGTTCTACAAGTATCAAATCTCCTTTGATCAATACCTGAATAATCCTTTCAACATCCCTGAGCTGGGCTGGCTGCTCCCAGCGCAGAGAGAGCAGGAGATGGGATTGGCCAGGCCGCTTTAAATCATAACACAAATGTCATGTTGTTCTTTTAAATCTGCCCCAGGAAGCCTGGCTGCCCTCTGCCCAGGCTGATGGCAAAGATGAAAAGATGGAATTGTTTGGGATTAAATCTGAAACGCTTTCCAGGACACAGCCAGGGAAGGAGATGTAACTGATAACATCGTAATCCTTTTTTCAATCTAGCTACTTAAGAGAAATATCTGCTTGTTCACTGGAAATGGCACAGCCCACAGGGTGAAATACATTTCCCAGGGACATGGCAATGGAGCTCAGATCTGACAGGGAGATCTGGTGACAAGGAAACAGATTTCCTGTAGGAAGTGTCCCCATTTGTCATGGCTTAACCCCTGTGGCACCACACACCCCACAGTCACCAGGTCACCTGTGAGCAGATAAAAAAAAATACGGTTGAGATAAGAACAGTTCAATACATGAAATAATGGAATGAAATTACCATACTTTCATTATCAGAGAGATAATTTCATTATCAGAGAGGTAAATAAATAAACCCCAATTAAAACAATAAACACAAGGTCTCCCTCCAGCTGCTGCCCTGAAATTGGTGCCTCAATCCCCCAGTTTAAATATTGGGCACATTTTCCTGCAGGATGGGGTGTCCCTTTGGCCATGGCCAGCTCTCCTGGCCCTGCTCCCTCAGGGCTCCTTCTGCACCTCCTGCCTGGGAAAATTCCTTCATTTGGGGGCAGTACAGCTGGGCAAGCCCTGCAGCATCACTTTGGTACCAAATATTCTCCTGCTAAATCCAAAACCCAGCACTGCACCAGCTGCTGGGAGCAAAACTCACCCTATCCCAGAAAAGCACTTGTGAGAATTCCCAAAACATTTAATTAAGGATCTCCTGTTACTTTACTCACTTGCACAACTCTGACTCAGAGGCTGCTTTTCCCTTCCCAGTAAATCAGAAATTTTTTTTTCTGTTTCTCACAGCAGGGGGAAGAAAAAAAAACTCAACTTGAAGTTAAGCTTTTTCTTGGGAAAACTCATTTCCTCATCAGCTGCTCGGGGTTGTAAGGAAAGAGGGTGGAGCCTTCCCAGGCTGCCATCCTCCAAACCATACCTGAGTATAAAGAGCAGGGCAGAACTGCAGCCAAGAAACTCTCAAAAGCTGCTTCCAGTGCCTGCTGGGATTCCAGGGCTGCTTTCATTCTTCCCCTGCTGGAACTTGCTGCTCCAAAGACAAGAGGGAAGCTGGACTCAGCTAATTACGTTGGAGGATTAATTACATTGCCATGGTCTCCATGTGATACTGGATTGATTTATATATATATATATATATTTTTTTTTTTTTTTTAAACACAACTAACAGGGGTTTTTTGCTTCCCCTCATCTCTTTCATCTTTTTCTGCACACACACGCAGAGTGGAGATGTTGCAGACAGTCTGCATGAGCCCTGAGCTGCTGGTCAACCAAAGCAAGAGTGAGAGTGAACTCTGTGGCTACAGCCCAGGCCAGGGCTCTCCCCTGCCTGGGGAAACCGCCAGCCCCAAGAGCTGCTCCCAGCAGAGCCCATCTCTGCCGGACCCGGGATGGACTGAGCTGAACGTGGCGAGCCCCAAGGTCTCCCACCCTCCTCCTCCTCCTCCATGCAAGCCTCCAGGGATGCCTGCTGCTGCTGGTAAGAGAAAAATCCTGATTCCCATTCCCTGCTTTGTGCTCCTTGCCCCAGCTGGTGGGGCCTGGGGCTCTGAGCAGCACAAAGCAAGCTCAGCAATCCCAGGGGTGTTCACATTCCCCCACCCAGGTTTGGCTGGATTTTGCTGTGTTCTGCTGCCGAGGTCAGAAATTCCCAAGGATGCCCAATATTCCATCCTTTCTGTCCATCCCCAGTGCTTTGCTGCTCATTTGCATCCTGAATTGCGAGTTTGGCTCTGAGCTAGCAGCAGGGTAATAGATGTGACCTTCTGAGTCATTAACATTTCAAAGTCACAGCAAAGTGTGGCTGGTGAATCAGAGTCCTTCAGTTCCTAGGAAAGTCTGATCTGCCACTGGAAACTCTTCCCAGATAACAACATTTAGCAATCTTATTGGCTTGTTATAAAGCTTTTCAATATAACCTTTAAAATGCTCTTCAAAAGGTAAATAATTCATTGGCAACACCAATCTATGAAAAAAAATAATAATTTCTAGAACAGCCTGAGAAACAAACTCTGCTTGTTGAGAGCTCAGTGTTTTGATTATTCAGTGCTAGGTGAAACACTGAGAAGTGCCAGAAATCCCAGCACAGAACAACAGCCCCATCTCCATTCCAAAGGCTCCATTTGCTGCTCCCTCCCGCTGCAGGGCTGGGAAACAAAATCACGCAACAAGAAACCACAGCTTGTGGGGCTGGTTCCCCTGCCAGGATTGCTGCTCTCTGCCATCCCAGGGTTAGGGAAATGAACCCACAAACACCAGAGGTTTGTGTCCAAAAAGGAGGCAGAGGAGTCCTTTGGCTTCATTCCAATAAAGGGAGAGGCCGTGGGGCATCCCCTGGGGTCTCTCCCATTTTTGGAGGGTGCAGCCTCCTTTTTATCCCAATTTCCAGCCACATTTCCCTTCTCTCTTTCCCCATTTCTGAGGTACTTGAGAGGTTCAGACTTCCCAAAACACCTGATACCAGAGATTTCCCTAAGATTTCCCTCCAACGTAGAGCCCTGTCTTTTAATTTTGAATTCTTATGGAATTTAGGGGGTTTTCCCCATTTCTGAGGTATTTGAGAGGTTCAGACTCCCCAGAACACCTGATACCAAAGATTCCCCTCTAATGTACAACTCCCCCTTTTAATTTTTAATTCTTATGGAATTTAGGGGTTTTTCCCCATTGTTGCTTTCATCTCTTAATGTCTAATTTCATTTCTCAGCAAACCTAAAGTTTATTTGTAAAAGCAAATCTCCTTTTCCATTCATTAATCAGTGGAATCCTTCCCATTGTTTCTTTTCCCTCCCAGCGCTGGTTTTATCCAGCAGCAGCCCCACAGCTGGTTTGTAAATACAATTCCACCGTTCCTCTCACCAGGATCTGCACCATTCCCATCTGCTGAGCTCCCCTGCTTCCCCTCCTGGGCCCAGCCAGGTCCCACACTCAGATTTTGGTCAGGAATTTTGGTTCAGGCACCTCCTGTTGGATTTAACAGCACCAGGAGCTGCTGGCCCAATGCACCTCCTTCATTTCAGGCCGTTGTGTTGTTCCATCCTGAATTGTGTTTGATCACAAGAGTTGGTTTTATTCCTCCTGCCGCGAGCTGCAGTGGGAGCAGAAAGCTTCTCCTGCTCTCAGGATCCCACACTCTGCTTCCCTTGGAGCTTTCCCCATGGTTCATTTCCATATTTCATTGGGAAAACCCTGACCTGATGCATGAAATCTGTGATTTTTTCAATACTGAATGAATTTTAGATAGAGGTTATTCCAGGCAGGGGGACACACAAGGCAAGGACGGGAATGCCAGAGTTACATAAAAGGTATTTCAAAAGCCAATGGATTTAAGCTCCTAATCTGGGCAAGTCTTTCAAGTTTGGGGATGCAGGCACCAGATGCGAGGAGACCTAACACAAACAATCACAGAGCAGCCTGTTTTGACAGAGAGAGAGCCTGTTGGGACAACGAGGTGTATTCTCAAATAACTGTTCCATTTCGGTGCAGAAAATCATTGTTTTGCTTTGAAACACACAAAAACTCCCAAACACACTGAGAGCCACTGGACAGAGCATCCCCGTCTTAATTTTGATAAGATAGAGATGTTTTGATTTTTAAATTCTGCTCCTTGATGTTGCAGTGATAACAATTTCACAAACCACAGGAGAGGAAAGGGCAAAGGCAGATTTACCACAGCACAGGGAAATGAGAGTGTGAGAGGGGCAGAGACCTAAACACTGCTGACACATTCCCCAAAAGCCAATCCACGTTCCATTCCCCAAAAGCCAATCCACATTCCCCAAAAGCCAATCCACGTTCCATTCCCCAAAAGCCAATCCACGTTCCATTCCCCAAAAGCAAATCCATGTTCCATTCCCCAAAAGCAAATCCACGTTCCCCAAAAGCCAATCCATGTTCCATTCCCCAAAAGCCAATCCCCATTCCCCAAAAGCAAATCCACATTCCCCAAAAGCAAATCCACGCTCTGTGGCACACAGGAAAACTGAGCAGGAATTCATTAAAGGAATTACTGAGCAGAGCCAAGGGAAATGTGAAAATTTCCCACAAGTGATGATGACCATGGGGATCAGAGCCCGTTCCCCAGGCTGACCTGACCCTCCCACCCTTCCCCAGCAGCTCAGACAATCGTGGTACTTTCAGCATCGTGTTGTGACTTTTCCAGACTCTGAACTTAGCTCTGATCCCCCTCAGAAGCGCTACATGGGTGTGAGAGTGAAGATGCCAGTGCGGGAGCTGCTGAGGAAAATCCGACTTTCCAAAGGCTTGGACCCAGCTCCAGGCAAGGTGAGGAATCCCCGGGGCTGGGAAGGTTCCTGCAGCATCCTGGGCACACTGGGTGTTCTGCAGGGTCACACCTGCAGCTGCTGCCTCCTGCAGCCATCAGTGCTTTTAAAAGTGGGGAATAAACCAAATTTCAGACAGGATGAGGGCTGGGTAGGGGCAGTTCCAAGGCAGTGGCAGCAGAACCCATCCATGCCATGGGTGCTGAGCATCATTCAATCAAGGCAAAGGTGGCCCAATAAACAGCAAAATTATTGCTCCAGAACCTGCAAAAAGGAGCTGATAAACTGCCAGGCTGCTGTAAAGATCTTTATAAAGCTGCCATGAATTAATTACCCACCTATGGAAATCTGTCCATCTGCAGCCCTGCTGAGCAGAACCCACAGCCCAGGAGGCATCAGGGCAAAGATGGCCCAATAAACAGCAAAAGTATTGCTCCAGAACCTGCAAAAAGGAGCTGATAAACTGCCAGGCTGCTGTAAAGATCTTTATAAAGCTGCCTTTAATTACCCCCTCATGGAAATCTGTCCATCTGCAGCCCTGCTGAGCAGAACCCACAGCCCAGGAGGCAATTTCCCCCTCTTCATGTCCCAATCTTTGCCTCAGTTTCATTCCTCCTCCCTGTAAGCGCCTCACACTGAAGCTGGCTGGTTTTGTCTCCTCAGGAGGCCTCAGCAGTGAAGATGGCAGCCAGAGGATCCTCAGGAAAAACAGGTTTGGAAACGCCTCCCTTGGTAACTGAGCCTCCTTTCCTGTTGGGATCATCCCTGAGAGGTACCCAGAGAGCCAGAGCACTGCTGTCCTTGCTCCGTGGGCCCTGCTGGGTCCCTTCCACACCACCCTGCCTGGCTTATCTGCCTCTTATCTGGGAATCTCTGCCCTGTGTGTGCCTCTCCTCCGCTCTGAACCTTTCCTTCCCCTTCTTTTTGTTCTCCAGCAGAGAAGAGGAGATCTCACCCTTATACAGAGAAACAGCTTAGACAGGTATGCAGAACACCCTGAACCCCTCTGTGCCAGGCTCCTGGGGCAGAATTCCTGTTCTATCACCCAGGGAGAACAGGACACTTCATGTCTGCCTCCCTCCCCTTCCCTCCTCCTCCTCCTCCTCCTCCTCCTGTTGCCGTTTCAGAGCAAGCAGAGCGCTGGGCAAAGCCCCAGAGGCTTGGAGGACCTCGACATCCTGGTGGAGGTGCTGCAGGAGGATCTGAACCAGAGCCAGCTCGGGGAGGAGCGCCGGCAGCCCGTGCCAGACGGGTTCTGGCAGGGATTCACCCGGGAGCTGCAGAGCTGCTGCTGGCAGGGCAGGGCGGCAGCGCAAGGGGGACCAGCAGAGCTTCACCCCCAGCCCTGGGGCAGAGAATTCCACCCCGTCCTGCGGGGACAGGCACAGCCTTCCCTCCATGGTCAGCAGGAGAGCACCCAGAGGTCCTGCTCACATGGGATGTTCTCCAGGACGGGCGAGGACGGGGGCAGCTGGTGGGTGCAGGATGGTCCCTTGGGCTCCCAGGAGGGTTTCATGAGGGATTCTCCATCCCAGGGATGTCTCCTGAGGAATTCTGCACCCCAGGGATATTTCCTGAAGAGCTCTCCATCCCAGGAATGTCTCCTAAGGAACTCTCCACACCAGGAAGGTTTCTTGAGCGATTCTGCATCCCAGGAATGTCTCCTGAGGAATTCTCCTTCTCAGAAAGGTTTCTCAAGGAATTCTCCATCCCAGGAATGTCTCCTGAGGGATTCTGCATCTCAGGAAGTTTTTCCAATGAATTCTCCATCCCAGGAATGTCTCCTGAGGAATTCTCCATCCCAGGACGCTTTCTTGAGGAATTCTCCATCCCACAAGGATTTCCCAAGGAATTCTTCATCCCAGGAATGTCTCCTGAGGAACTCTGCACCCCAGGAATGTTTCCTGAGGAATTCTCCATCCCATGAAGGTCTCCTGAGGAACTCTCCACGCCAGGAATGTTTCTTGAGGAATTCTGCACCCCATGAACATTTCCCAAGGAATTCTGCACCCCAGGAATGTTTCCTGAGGAACTCTCCATCCCACAAAGATCTCCTGAGGAATTCTGCATCCCAGGAAGGTTTTCTGAGGAATTCTCCATCCCAGGGATGTGTCCTGAGGAATTCTGCATCCCAGGAATGTTTCCCAAGGAATTCTGCATCCCAGGAATGTTTCCTGAGGAATTCTCCATCCCACAAAGATCTCCTGAGGAATTCTGCATCCCAGGAATGTTTCCCAAGGAATTCTGCACCCCAGGAATGTTTCCCAAGGAATTCTGCACCCCAGGAATGTTTCCCAAGGAATTCTGCACCCCAGGAATGTTTCCCAAGGAATTCTGCCCCCCAGGACACGCCTGCAGTCCCTGGCTTGGCAGAGATGCTGCAGGAAGCTCCCAGGGGCTCTCCAGATGTGGAGGGACATTTGAGGCCGACCCCAAATTCCTTCACCAGGCAGGACCTCTCTGCCCTCTCCTTCTTCCAGTTCCAGCTGCACAGGGAGGAGAACTGGCTGAGGAACATCCCGGAGGAAGAACTGCTGGCTCCTGATGAAAATGGCAGCAGGTTTCACCCCTCCCTTTCTGTCCCAGTTTTTGCAGACAAAATCAGCAACTGCACTTTTACTGCAGAGAGCAATAAACCCTTAAATATCCCAAAATTTCAGCATTTTTCCAGCATTAGTATTTTATGCTTAAAAATCCACTCTCCGTGTTCCTTTGGGGTATTTTAACTCCTCCTTTTGGGTGTTTTTACCAATTCTTTGGGGTGTTTCTGCCCATCCCTTTGGGGGGTTTCTACCCCTCACTTGGGGGATTTTCAATCACTCCTTTGGGCTGTTTTTATCCTCCCTTTGGGATGTTTTTACCCCTCCCTTTGGGGTGTTTTAATTCTTCCTTTCGGATGTTTCAACCCCTCCCTTTGGGAGGTTTTTACCCCTCCCTTGGGGTGTTGTTTTCCCCTCTCTTTGGGGGGTTTTGCCTATTTTTTGGGGTGTTTTTACCCCTCATTTGGGGTGTTTTTTACCCCTACCTTTGGGGTGTTTCAACCATTTCTTTGGGGGATTTCTACCCCTCCCTTTGGGGAGTTTCAACCTCTCCTTTGGGTGGTTTTTACCCCTCCCTTGGGGGTGTTTTGACCCCTCCCTTTGGGAGGTTTTTATCCCTCTTTTGGGGTGTTTCTACCCCTCCTTTTTGGGTGTTTTAACCCCTCTCTTTGGGGGTTTTAACTGTTTCTTTGGGGTGCTTTTACCCCTCATTTGGGGTGTTTTTTATCCCCTCCTTTGGTATGTTTCTACCATTTCTTTAGGGTGTTTTAACCCCTCCTTTAGGGTGTTTTTTTACCCCTCCTTTCCCTTCTGCTCGTTCCCAACTGAGTTCTCTTCCAGGCTGCTGCACAAGGCTGTTGCCCAGGGAAGGAGGGCTCTGACTTTTGCCCTGGCCCAGAGATTTGCCTCCCTCAACAAGATCGACGAGAAGGATGCAGAGAAAAGGGTAGGAGGCTCATTTGCCACAAAAAAAAAGTAATTATTTATCCCTTGCAACCCTCTGTCAAACCCCAGCCAAGCAGCAAGAATCCTCCTGCTGTCCTGGAAAAGGGAAAATGGGAATGGGGAGGGAGTGATGGAGCACAAGTGGGAACAGAGCCCCAAAATTCCAACTCCCCACTTCATTATTTACAAAATATTGTTGTTTTTAAACTATTTTTGCCTTCTGTGCCCTTCTTCCCTTCTCAGACTGCTTTACATCTTGCTGCAGAAAAGAACCAGCACCTGATGGTGAGTGACCTGATCTCCCTGGGAGCCAACGTCAACGAGCAGGACAGCTCAGGGAAAACTCCCCTCCACCTGTGCGCACAGAACGGCTACCTGAGGGTTCTGCAGGTAAATTGGGGCTTCACTGGGTCTTTTTTGGGGCCAAAGTGGATAAAAGCAACTCATGCACGTTCTGGTGTTGGAAATAAGCTGGGGTGTTCCTTACATTTCTGTTCTGATGTGGTTACAGAGGGTTTTGGTGTGGTGGTGCTCACAGGGGTCCTAGGATGAGATGAGAATGTTGACTCCATGTTTCAGAAGGCTTGATTTATTATTTTATTATATATATTATATTAAAACTATACTAAAAGAATAGAAGAAAGGATTTCATCAGAAGGGTAGCTAAGAATAGAAATAAAATAATAAATAGAAAATTATAAATACATTTTAAAATCTATTTAAATAATAAATAAAAATAATAAATAAATATAAAATAATAAATAAACAAAATAAATAGAAAATATAAATAAATAAAATAAATAAATAGAAAAGGAGTTATAACAAAGGCTTGTGTCTGAGACAGTCCAGACAGCTGGAATGTGATTGGCCATTAATTATAAACAACCATATGAGACCAATCCCAGATGCACCTGTTGCATTCCACAGCAGCAGGTAATTATTTTTTACATTTTGTTCCTGAGGCCTCTCAGCTTCTCAGGAGGAAAAATCCTAAGGAAAGGAATTTTCAGAAAATATCATGGCTACAATTTGGGGGAGGAAGGGTATTTTTATGGGGGATTTGGGGGCGGAAAGGGTAATTTTGGCAGTGCCAAAGCTCAGGAATCACCTGGATATTCCTCATTTCAGGTCCTGAAAAGCTGCAAGAGCAACGGGGTGTGTGTGGAGGTGGATCTGCCTGACCACCATGGTGAGAGGCACAGCCCAAGCGCGGGGCCTGGCTCAGATCCCAAATCCCCAAACCCAGATTTTCCAGGGCTCGGGCGCTGGGTGTGACTGTGCCCCGGTGTCCCCCGCAGGCCTGACCGCCCTGCACTGCGCTGCCCTCGCCCACACCGTGCTGGTGGCACAATCCCAGAGCCCGGGCAGGGACGGCGGCGCCGGGAGGCTCCTGAGGCTGCGGAGGGCCCAGATCCTGGAGGGAATCCTGTGCCTGCTCCAGATGGGAGCAAAGCCCCAGCTGCAGGTGAGGACCGGGCCCAGCACATCTCCAGCCTGCCCTGAGTGTTCCTGTCCTTGTGCAACCACGGGATTTGCTGTCATCTGCAGGTCCTGGACTCCTGTCCGGCCTCCAGCCCCTGCCTGAAGCTGGAGGAGAACACAGAGCTCATGTGTTTGCTTCGGACTCACCAACCCCAGGCACAGGATGCTCCTCAGCAGGTAACTGTGGCTGCTTTAATGTCAATTCCATGATTAATTCCCAGGATTAAGCAAATATTCAGTGCTTAAAGCCAAAAAAAATGTTACATCTCTCTTGTTTTTTACAAGGTCTTTTTTGCTTCGGTCAGATGAGAGTTCCCACCAGAGTACGTGTAATAAATGTAATAATATAACAAGATTTCCATTAGAAATACAGATTTAAAGTCGCTGAGGTTCCGTGTAATAAATGTAATAATATAACAAGATTTCCATTAGAAATACAGATTTAAAGTCGCTGAGGTTCCGTGTAATAAATGTAATAATATAACAAGATTTCCATTAGAAATACAGATTTAAAGTCACTGAGGTTCTCCCAGAACCCAGCAGAGAAAAAACAAAATCATTTCAGCCCAGTTCAAGTGGAATTTGACTGTTGTGGTCTCTCCACCTGTCCAGAGCTGCAGCCTGCTGGATGCTCCCGGAGCAATCCCCGCTCCCCCAGGTGCAGAAAACTCACCTGGACTGGGCTCCTTGTCATCCTCAGAGCTCCTCGATGTCCTTCTCGAAGGTATTTTGTGCTGGGAAGGGGAGTTCAGGTACCTGGGGGTTTGTGTGGCTCAGCAGCTGGGATGGAGTGGCTCAGTCCAGTCCCATCCCACAGAATCATTTGGGGTGGAAAAACCCAAAAATCATCGAGTTCAAACCTCCCCAGCATGGAGATGCTGGAAAAGGTGCTCAGCACCTCATCCCAGCCTTTGGGTTCACTCATTTTCCTTGCAAACCTCCTTCCTCACCCAAAACCAGCCAGAAAATGAGAGATTTTATTCCTTCTTTAGCAGGAACGCCTGGGCTGGGACTGAGCTGAGATTTTTCTGCTTTGTTGTCTTGCAGGGAAATGCTGAGAGCTCTCACCACCTGCACCTGATGGGCCACCTGCTGCAGGAGAAAAACCAGAGCACAAGCACCAAAATATAGAATATTTTATGTTTTATCTTGAACTGACTGCTGCAAAGATCTCACCTGGACCCAGAATTTAAAAAGCTGATAAATGTGGGAAACCCTCAGTGCAGGTTGTGCAGGAATTCAGGGTTAGGTGCTCCAGGAAGAATTGCATCTTCATTTTCTCACAAATTTGTGTTTTTCTGCTCAGGTCTGATGTCAGTCTGAAGCTCTGATGATTTTTCATGCAGGTGTTTAGACAAAGAAAAATATTTTAACCATCCAGGGTCTAGTCTTGAGGGTTTCAGCCTAAAATTTATCTATACACGCCAAATTCAACATTCAGACTGAAAATCTCAGTGATTTTAAACACGAGCTCTGGGAATTCAGAGCCTAAATATTAAAAATATTTAATGTTTTCTGCAGTCTGGCCCTGAATTTGGCCAAGGCTGGAGTGGTCACACTTTAAGGCAGTCTCTCCAAAACAGAGCATTGTGCTGACCATGTTTCTTCAACAAAAATCAAGGTTTTATTGATTGCAATCAGAATTTTGCACCCATAGTGGATTGTAGGTGAAGTCTGGGACAAAGTGTTTCAAATCAGTTCCTTTCTAACAGATCTAACAGAGGATTTTACCTTTATAAAATTTAAATCTAAAACAGCTTTTGAAGATCATTTTTTAAAAAAACAGTTGGGAGAATAACAAGGAGCTGGAATTATTCTGTACTGCCAGAAAACAGAGTTATTCAGTAGAATTATTATAAACGAGATAATTTTTATTTTTAATTATTTCCTCCCAGACTTACTCTCGTTTAATTTTAACCTCTGGTTGCGAGTTTGCTGGTTTCTATGAAACTTCCCTGTTTGCTACATAGGGAGCAATTCTGCTTTTACAGAACCTAAAAGCAAAACCAAAACTGATCCAGCAGCTCCTCACGTGTCTCCTGTGGAGGAAAATGGGAGATTCCCACGTGAAGCCACTGCAGGATCCAGTGTTAAGTACTCAGCATCTTTGGGGAATGTTTTTAATGAACCCTTTGCATTTGTTTCTTGTGAAAAAAAAAAACAGAAAAAAAAAGTTATTTTTGTGTTATGGGGTTTCCTTAAGTGTTAAGCTCCAAGAGCTACGTTGCACAAGGTGAGTGAGCTTGGAGGAGTGGCAGTGTTGAAGTGAATTCCAGTGGGGTTTGGGTCATATCCTATGATTCTGATGCCCTGAACAGCTAAAGAGTTCTCTTTTGTGTTTTCTCTAGTCTGAGACATAATAATTCATAATCTTTCAGTGTTTCATTGAAAAAAATCTATATATTATATGTTATTCTCATGAGGAGTTGCATAACTCATCCACCTCCTTCCACAGCTTTCCCTCATGTTTGAATAATCTAAAATCTTTTCTTTTTCCCTTTTTGTCTCAGGTTTTATGGATATTTTTCCTCTCTGAATATTTATCTCTGTCGCCTCACCACTGCCCATCCTTCTTTCTGTATTTTAACTTTCACTGAACTTTTTATTCATTTGAGGACAATTAAGGAAGAACTTCTGGGTCAGCTCAGCTTCCATTTGTGGGATTGAAGGGTCAGACCCAGCTCTTTATTTTCATTGCAAACCAACCCAGAAATCCCACATCACCAGGGTGAAGCAGAGTGTTGAACAAAGAGAAAAGCAGCCATAAACATCTGCAGGGAAAAAAAACCTGAATTTTCTTACAGTTTATCTTAAAAAAGCATAGAAAACTCTCATTTAATAATCCAGCATTAATCTTTTAGTCATGGGAACCACTCAGGTGAAAGGACAGGAGTATTAAACTATTTCTATAGATATCATTTATTCCATTTACTCAGAGGTGAACTTGCTTCTGCAGTGTATTCTACCACAGTTATCCATTAATTGCATTGTTAATCGCTTTACATTGTTTCATGCTCCTTCCTGTCAATAAATACATTTATTTCATGCAGTAGCTTGTTTTTTTCTGTACTCTTCTATTCATATTAAGCTCACAGCAGAAGGGACATCGTGGAAAAGGCAAATTAAGCAGGGTTTGGGAGCTGAGAAGTGCGGGAAGGTTTTGTTGTTGGTTTGGTTTTTAGGATGGCAGAAATCCCCCAGCATCCCCCTCTCCCACCAGTAACTCCAATATTTCCCAGTTCCAGTAATTCCTGTCATTCCAGGGGGAAGCAGGACCCAAATTCCTGGCAGAAGGTTCTGGTACCCCTGGTACCCAACCCACAGCACAAACCCAGCCCCTGTTTGGTTTCCATTTCCCAAAAATGCCCTTGAAACCTTGATTTTCTGCACAGCCACAGTTACTGCACCAAAGGCTCTTCCCCAAGAGTTGGGGATTTTGCTCAAAGAAATTTTTGCACCTCCCAGAGCCCAAAATCCTCAGCTGAGGAGCACAGGGGATGATCATGGCAGGCAGAGAACAATGCCAGGGTTGTAGCAAACCACAGGCAAAGAAAATAAATTATATATTTAAAAAAAAAACCTAATTCCCTTAAAAATGGGTATTTTATGATTGGCTTTTTGCAAATATAAAAATTAATATTATATGTGTTATATTAGAAAGTTATGCTGTATTCATTTTCTTAAGTAGTGTGTTAAATATAGTTTTAGGTTATAATAAAATGTTAAAAATAGAAACTTTGTACGTAGGATACTTTTTTTTTCTAAAGAAAGGACTCACACTGAGATAGCAGCCACAGGACACCTGAATCTTTCAGAGAAAGAGAATTTATTGCTCCCTTATCAGAAGAAATGAATTTCTTCCTGCCTCGCTCAGGCTTAATGACACCGTCAGGATTCAGAGGAAGGAGCTGACACTGCCCAGCCAGAATCCTGGGTTTGAATGGAATTTATGCATCATGGATGAGCTGTATGAATATGCAACAGGCTGCTGCTTTTAAGGGTTAATCCTCTGTTCATGTGGGGCCTTTTTTGGGCTTATTTTGCCCAGAAAAGGTACCTGGACTGTCTGTAACTCTTTGTTCTTATTGTCTCATATTGTCCTAATCCAAATTGTCCAAATTTTTATTACTCTAATTATATTATTATTTTTATAGCTATTTTGTTAGTATTAAAGTTTTTAAATTTTACAAACAAGTGATGGGCATTTTTCACAACATATATCTCTATAACCACCGCAGGATCCAGTCTTTCTGCTCCTTCCCTGGACGTTCTATAGCACTAAAAGGGTTTGGTTTTTTTTTTTTTTCGCAGCTCTGCGCTGAAATCATTGAAATGATGAATTTCAATGGAGAAAAGAGAGGCTGCAGGAATGAATCCGCAGGGTTCCCAGGTTCTGTCCCGCACCCAGGAGCCGCCAGGGGCTGTGACCTTTCCATGGAAGGGTTGCTCAGAGCCAGGGCAGCCCCTGGTGAGATTTGGTTGCTGATAAAGTTCTGCAGAACTCGGGGCCAGGCCGGTGTTTGCTGAGTGAGCACCGTGAAATTCACCCTGGGACATTTCCCTGGGACACAAATGATCCTTTCCTTCCCTCACTGCTCGTTTCCTTTGTCTGCTCCAACCCAAACACCTCAGCCGAATAAATAAACTTTATAATGGTAAATTAATTATATCACTAAATAAGCTATATAAGAAATAAACTTTGGGGTTTACCTCCCCACATCAGCTCCTCCCTTAGAAACAGAGCTGCAGGGAAAATAATCTGTATTTTACAGTTTAATAGAAATACAATCTATATATTAGATATAAATCTATATTATATAGTTTAATATCAATCTATATATTAGATATAAATAATAATAAATAATATATGATATATAATCTATTTACTATATATAAAATATATAAATACAATCTATATAAATACAATGTAAATATAAATACAACATAAATACAATCTATATAAATACATATAGAAATATAGATATGTATATATATATGAATACAATCTATATAAATGCAATCTATATATTAGATATAAATAACATATATATATTAATACAATCTATATAAATACATTCTATATTTTAGATATAAATAATAAATATATGGTATATAATCTATTTACTATATATAAAATCTATATAAATACAATGTAAATATAAATACAACACAATCTATATAAATACACATATAAATATAGATATGTATATATATAAATATATATATGAATACAAACTATATAAATACAATCTATATTTTAATCTATAATCTATATATTAGATATAAATCTATGTCATATAGTTCAATAGAAAGACAATCTATATATTAGATATAAATAAGAAATAATATATTATATATAATCTTTTTACTATATATAATATATATAATATATAGTAAATGATAATATTATTATATATAGAATACATAGATATATTATATATTATTGAATAATACTGTATAATTTATTCTAATAATATAGAATATATTTTTAAATATTTAGATGTTTTATTGCATTTCATTGTAATTATTTTATTATATATTAAAATAATACGTATTTTAATATCTTTTATATTATATTTTATCTTTTTACTCTATTTTATTTTTATTATTTTAACCTGTATAGGTTAAATAGGTATAATTCTGAGCTCTCTTTGGCCTCCATCCTCATCCGTTTAAATTTCAGTTGTGCCTCAGCTGCTTTTCAGGACTACCTCAAAATAACCAATCTGTTCATAACCAATCTATTAATCTGGGCTGCTTTTTGTTTTTCTAGCACAGAAATCCAGCCAGGTGCTTTGGCTCCGTCCCAAAGTCACGGCCCAGCCTTTCCCCAGAAATTGTAAAAATTATTTCAGCGTTTATCCAGCTCCTCCTCACGGGATTGTAAACAAGGGTTGTGTAAATAAAACCTCCTGGAGCAGAGCCAAATCCTGCTCTGAGTGATACCCGGAGAGGGAAGTTTATGTGGGAAAAAATAAGAGTTTGTAGGCTGTTCTTTTAGCCCATTTAACGGGGTAAAATTCAATTTCATTTCAATACAGGCTCATCAAATATTTGCACTCAACGTATTCCACTTGTGGCTCCTTTTGCTGAGAAATTTCTGTGAAATTTTACAGAGAAATAGGACAAAAATTTGGCTTATCTTACTTGCTAGCCCTGGGTCTCACTGACAAATCAGGGCCTGCTTGTTCATATGCTGTGGAATTATTAAATCATTTCAAAGGCTGATGGCCAGGAAGAGAAATAGATTAAAATAGCTAAAATTCGCTAAAAAAAACTCTAAAACAGCTAAAAATAGCTTAAAGTAGCTAAAAAATAAAAATAAAAAATGTGGAATCAAATTCCCGTTTCCCATCCTGCAGGGAGCCAGGCTGCCCTCTGCTGTAGGAACAACACCGAGCTGCAGAAATCCTGCCCAAATTTGGGTTTGGCACCTCCAAAACCCCCAAAATCCTCCCAAACCAGGTCCCTGAATTGCACTGTGAATTTTAAAAACCACAGGGGGAAATCCAGGTGTGGATAATTAATTTTTCATAGCAAATTCCAAAAATACGCTGATTTCTCGACAGATTTTTTTGCTTTAGGCTGCAGAGGTTATGGTGAGAATATCCCAAAATCACGGCTGATCCCACATTTCCTGGTGGGAAATGGATTTGTGGGGTGGGGAAAATGGTAAATGGGGTAAATGGGGCAAATAGGGTAAATGGTAAATGAGGAAAATGGAATAAATGAGGATTTGTGGACTGGGGAAAGTGGTAAATGGGGTAAATGGTAAATATAGTAAATGTAGATTTGTGGACTGGGGTAAATGGTAAATGAGGTAAATAAGGATTTGTGGACTGGGGTAAATGGTAAATGAGGTAAATGAGGATTTGTGGACTGGGGTAAATGGTAAATGAGGTAAATGAGGCAAATGGTAAATGGGGTAAAAATGAGGATTTGTGGCCTAGGGTAAATGAAATAAATGGGGTAAATGTGGATTTGTGGACTGAGGTAAATGGTAAATGGGATAAATGGGGAAAATGAGGATTTGTGGACTGAGGTAAATGAAATAAATGGGGTAAATGTGGATTTGTGGACTGAGGTAAATAATAAATGGGATAAATGGGGAAAATGGGGATTTGTGGACTGAGGTAAGTGGTAAATGAGGTAAATGGGGTAAATGTGGATTTGTGGACTGAGGTAAAGGGTAAATGGGGTAAAATAGGATTTGTAGCCTGGGGTAAATGAGGATTTGTGTACTGGGCTAAATGGGGTAAATGAGGTTAATGGGGCAAATGGTAAATGGGGCAAATGTAGATTTGTGGACTGGGGTAAATGGTAAATGGGGTAAACGGGGATTTGTGGGCTTAGGTAAATGGTAAATGGGATAAATGAGGATTTGTTGACTGGGGAAAGTGGTAAATGGGGTAAATGGTAAATATAGTAAATGTAGATTTGTGGACTGGGGTAAATGGGGTAAATGGTAAATGAGGTAAATAAGGATTTGTGGACGGGTAAATGGTAAATGGGGTAAATGAGGCAAATGGGGCAAATGGTAAATGGGGTAAAAATGAGGATTTGTGGACTGGGGTAAATGAAATAAATGGGGTAAATGTGGATTTGTGGACTGAGGTAAATGGTAAATGGGATAAAATAGGATTTGTAGCCTGGGGTAAATGAGGATTTGTGCACTGGGCTAAATGGGGTAAATGAGGTTAATGGGGCAAATGGTAAATGGGGCAAATGTAGATTTGTGGACTGGGGTAAATGGTAAATGGGGTAAATGAGGATTTGTGGACTGGGGAAAATGGTAAATGGGGTAAATGAGGATTTGTGGACTGGGGTAAATGGTGTAGATGGTAAATGAGGTAAATTGAGTAAATGAGGGTTTGTGGGCTGTGGTAAATAAGGATTTGTGGACTGGAGAAAATGAGGTAAATGGGGTAAATGGTAAATGCAGTAAATGGGGTAAAGGAGGATTTGTGGACTGAGGTAAACGAAGTAAATGGGGTAAAGGAGGATTTTCCAAACCAAGGGTTGCTCTGGGGACCCTGGCCCAGGAGCAAACTCCATCACCCCAACCAGCCCTTCCCTGGCCTTGTTCCACAGGAATATTCCTGGTAGGGCAGGGATATCTCTGCTCTGTGACCTGTGGGGCTCAGGTAACTCCCATCAATATTTCACACCAACCTTTTCACTCTCCCTGCCATGAAATATTCAGCAGGGCAGGAAAGCTCTCCTCACCCCGCAGTCCTCACCCTCTCTGGCAGCTCAGGCTGCTCAGGGCAGGAAATCCATGGCTCTTTTCCTCTTCTTTTTCTCTCTTTTTCCAGCCTTGCCTGGCATCGAGGGGGGAACACAACCTCAAAATGACCAGGAGTGCCCGAGTGGGGTTCACTGCAAAGGAGGGGAGCAGAGCCTGCCAGCCTGCCCAGCAGGTAAATGGGGATAATTGAGCTGATTTTTTGCTTCTCCGTCACATATTCTGCAATAAAAATGCAGCCAGGTTGAATTGTGCTGCAATAATTCTCAGATAGTTGATTGGGTTTGATGAAATTCAGGTGGAAAGAGGTAAAAATCTTGGAGAGCAAATGCAGGGCACAGGATTTTATTGTCATAAAATATTGTCCTAAAATATTGTCAGTGTCCATCACATCTCAAAAGACCTCCTTTCTGCATCATGCAATCGAATTATGTTTAATATATTTTTATTACAATATTTCATTGTTTAATATATTTTATTTAAATATGTTTAACGATGTTTAATATATTTGCATTACAACATTTCAATACTGAATGTATATGAAATGAACGCAATATTGAAATATATTCAATATTCAATATGTGAAGTATATTCTATAATTATTAATGTAGATTCAGTATATATTAAATATAGATTAAATTTCATATATAATATTAGATGTTATACTTTTTATATAATATATATTTTATATATGTAATATATTTTTATATAATATATAATATATAATATATAACATATAATATATAATATATAATATATAATATATAATATATAATATATAATATATAATATATAATTTTATGTGTTGTAAAATTAATATCTAGTATCTAATTATATATTATACAATTAATATATTTTATCTATTTTACATATATTATACATTATATATTATATATTATATATTATATATTATATATTATAT
Source organism: Zonotrichia leucophrys gambelii (assembly GCF_028769735.1). Lineage (NCBI taxonomy): Eukaryota > Metazoa > Chordata > Aves > Passeriformes > Passerellidae > Zonotrichia > Zonotrichia leucophrys. The sequence continues at coordinate 1,763,812 of NC_088193.1, read as the reverse complement.
ATTATATATTATATATTATATATTATAGAATTAATAATTATATATTATGGAATTCATATTATATATACAAAATCTATTCACCAGTAAATGATATACTTCAAACATCCAAACTAGGGAATATTTTGGTTACAGCAGGATGCATTTAACTAATTTATAACCAAAACACACCTCAATATCTAAGCTGCAACCTCATCCATTCCAGCTGCTTTGCAGGGGTAAAACTGACAGGAATGTTTTGCTGTTCCCAGGGTATTTCTGCCCCGGAGGGAACAGCTCGGTGCCAGTGCCGTGCCCACCAGGGACCTTCAGCTCGGCCGGGGCAGCGGTGCCATCCCTGGGATGCCAACCGTGCCCCGAGGGGTTCTTCAGCCCCAGGGATGGACAGAGCTCCTGCCAACCCTGCCCCAAAGGCTTCTTCAGCCCCAGGGATGGACAGAGCTCCTGCCAACCCTGCCCCAAGGGCTTCTTCAGCCCCAGGGATGGACAGAGCTCCTGCCAACCCTGCCCCGAGGGATTCTTCAGCCCCAGGGATGGACAGAGCTCCTGCCAGCCCTGCCCCAAAGGCTTCTTCAACCCCAGAGCCGGACAGAGCTCCTGCCAACCCTGCCCCAAGGGATTCTTCAGCCCCAGGGATGGACAGAGCTCCTGCCAACCCTGCCCCAAGGGATTCTTCAACCCCAGAGCCGGACAGAGCTCCTGCCTGCCCTGCGGCTCCGGGGCTGTGCAGCCGGCAGAGGGACAGAGCACCTGCGTGTGCCTGGGGCCAGGACAGGTGTATCAGGTATGGTCTGGGCCAGGACAGGTGTACCAGGTGTGTGTGAGCAGCTCTGTGTGTGCCCCAGGCCAGGACAGAATCACACAGAGTCACAGAATCACAGGATCTCAGTGTCACAGAATCACAAGTTCCAGGTATGAGTGAGCATCTGTCAGTGCCCTCGGCCAGGACAGAATCACACAGAAACACACAGAATCACAGAATCACAGAGATGCAGAATCTCAGAATCACAAAATCTCAGAATCTCAAAAACGCAGAATCACAGAATCTCAGAGTCACAGAATCACAGAGATGCAGAATCTCAGAATCACAAAATCTCAGAATCTCAGAATCACAGAATCTCAGAGTCACAGAATCACAAGTTCCAGGTATGGCTGAGCACCTGTGAGTGCCTGGGACCAGGACAGGCGCTCCGGGTATGTGTGAGAAGCTGGGGCAGCAGCTCTAAGTAATAAAATTCACAGCCACAGAGTCACAGAATCAGAGAATCACAGAGTCACAGGATCTCAGAGAGGCAGAACCTCAGAATCACAAAATCTCAGAATCACAGAATCTCAGAATGTCAGAATCACAGAATCACACAATCTCAAAAACGCAGAATCACAGAATCTCAGAATCACAAAATCTCAGAATCTCACCATTTCAAAAACGCAGAATCACAGAATCTCAGAGACGCAGAACCTCAGAATCACAGAATCTCAGAATGTCAGAATCACAGAATCACACAATCTCAAAAACGCAGAATCACAGAATCTCAGAATCACAAAATCTCAGAATCTCAGCATCACAGAATCTCACAATCTCAAAAACGCAGAATCACACAATCTCAAAAACGCAGAATCACAGAATCTCAGAATCACAAAATCTCAGAATCACAGAATCTCACAATCTCAAAAACGCAGAATCACAGAATCTCAGAGACACAGAATCTCAGAATCTCAGAGTCACAGAATCACAGAGTCACACAACCACACAATCACAGAATTCACACAATGACCAGGTTGGAAGAGCCCTTCAAGACCATCGAGTCCAACCCAACCCCAGCACCCAGTGCCACATCCAGGCTTTGTTAAGCACACCCAGGAATGCACATGTCTATAAAACTTCTGTATAAATGCATCTATATCATTGATAACATCATTTTATGCAAGTCTATAAAATTTCTCTGATATATATATAATATATAATATTTGCTTTTTAATTGTGAGAGTCAACCATCACATTATTCATCTGTCACATACAGGAGAAATTCCCATTGATCCACCAGCATAAATTCACTTTTCGCTTATCCTCGCCTTTTCTTTCTCTCTTTATCTCACTTCCAACCACAGGGAAAGAGGTGGGGACACCAGATTTACAATATTCTGAATTTCTCGTGGTGGCACCAATGCTCCCCAGCAGGTTTGGGGCAGTGTGCGGACACCATATTTACAAATATTCTGAATTTCTCATGGTGGCACCAATGCTCCCTGTTCACCAGCAGGTTTGGGGCAGTGTGTGGTACCATATCTATAAATATTCTGAATTTCTCGTGGTGGCTCCAATGCTCCCCGGAAGGTTTGGGGTGATGTGTGGACACCAGATTTACAAATATTCTGATTTTCTCATGGTGGCACCAATGCTCCTGGGCAGATTTGGGGCAGCGTGTGGCACCATATTTACAAATATTCTGAATTTTGTGTGGTGGCACCAATGCTCCCCAGCAGGTTTGGGGCAGTGTGTGGTATCATATCTATAAATATTCTGATTTTCTCGTGGTGGCACCAATGCTCCTGGGCAGGTCTGGGGTGATGTGTGGGCACCATATTTACAAATATCCTGAATTTCTTGTGGTGGCATCAATGCTCCCCGTTCCCTGGCAGGTTTGGGGCAGTGTGTGGTACCATATCTAAATATTCTGAATTTCTCATGGTGACACCAATGCTCCCCATTCCTCATCAGGTTTGGGGTGGCGTGTGGCACCATATTTACAAATATTCTGAATTTCTCATGGTGGCACCAATGCTCCCCGTTCACCAGCAGGTTTGGGGCAGTGTGTGGTACCATATTTACAAATATCCTGAATTTCTCATGGTGGCATCAATGCTCCCCATTCCTGGGCAGGTTTGGGATGATGTATGGCACCATATTTACAAATATCCTGAATTTCTCATGGTGGCACCAATGCTCCCCATTCACCAGCAGGTTTGGGGTGATGTGTGGACACCAGATTTACAAATATTCTGAATTTCTCATGGGGGCATCAATGCTCCTGGGCAGGTTTGGGGTGGCGTGTGGGCACCAGATTTACAAATATTCTGATTTTCTCATGGTGGCACCAATGCTCCCCAGCAGGTTTGGGGCAGTGTGTGGCACCATATCTATAAATATTCTGAATTTCTCGTGGTGGCATCAATGCTCCCCGTTCACCAGCAGGTTTGGGGTGATGTGTGGCACCATATTTACAAATATCCTGAATTTCTCATGGTGGCACCAATGCTCCCCAGCAGGTTTGGGGCAGTGTGTGGCACCATATCTATAAATATTCTGAATTTCTCATGGTGGCACCAATGCTCCTGGGCAGGTCTGGGGTGATGTGTGGACACCATATTTACAAATATCCTGAATTTCTCATGGTGACACCAATGCTCCTGGGCAGGTCTGGGTGATGTGTGGCACCAACCGCGGGTCCCCCAAAGCCGTGTTTGCGTTTCCAGCCCCGGGACTCCCTGTGCACGTGTCCCCCCGGGTTCCGGAGCGCGGGCAGGGATGGCAGCGCCTGTGCCAGCAGATCCTACCCCGTGTGCCGGGACCCGGCCTCCCGCAGCCAGGACGGGCAGTGCCTGACCCGGCGGGCGTGGGCTCGCTACTGCTCACAAAAGGTATTCGGATTTTTAATTTTAATTTATTTTAATTTAATTTTAATTTGGTTTTTATTAAATCCCCCAAAACCAGGCAGAAAATACCCCAAAAAAGCAAAATTCCCAAGCTCTCCCTTCCCAGGGCACCCCAGTGTGGTACTCAAGAGTTATTTGTATTTTCTGAGGAGGTTTTCCCTCTTTTCTCGCTTTAGGAATCTAGAAGATATTAAGATTTTTTTTTAAAATTTTTATTTCTATAAATCCCCCAAAACCAGGCAGAAAATACCCCAAAAAAAAGCAAAATTCCCAAACTCTCCCTTCCCAGGGCACCCCAGTGTGGTACTCAAGGGTTATTTGTATTTTCTGAGGAGGTTTTGCCTCTTTTCCAGTTTTAGGAACACAAAACATATTGTTATTTTTTTTTAATTTTTTTTTTTTTGTTAAATCCCCAAACCAGGCAGAAAATACCCCAAAAAAAGCAAAATTCCCAAGCTCTCCTCCCTTCCCAGGGCTGGTGCTCCAGGGTTATTTGTGATTTCCGAGGAGGTTTTGCTTCTTTTCCAGCTTTAGGAAATATTCATTTTTTTTATTTTTTTTTTTTGGCTGAAAGCCCAAATTCCAGGCATGAAAAGTCCTGGCTAAGCAAATTTCAAAATCAAGCCTTTGCAATTCCCAGGGCTGGCCTCCAGTTATTGCTTTTGCAGAGAGTTATTGCTTCTCACTATTCACCCATCAGCGTGAAGCCGGCAGGCAGCAATGGTTGACAAAAAAATTCTGATCCTTTCAGCCTCCTCACTCCTTTCTCCCCACGGCTATCTGCCCTCTCCCCTTCCTTTTCTGCTCAGAAAATCCTGGAATGCAACAACAAAAATAAATCCATAAATTTTTTTTCTATTTCACACATAAAGTGCTTTTTAATTCTGGTTTAACCGTGAAAAAACAGAAAAAAAAAAATCTGAATTATTTTTCTTTCAGACTGTTGTTTTCTTAGAAAACTTGAGGAAAATTCTACCAAGACCAAATTTTTCTTTGGAAGATTTTTGTGCTGCAGGAGAACAAACCCACCCAGCACACATTGTGGAGATGAGCGGTGAGGGGAATTAATTATTGGGGTGTTTAATGGGGTTTGCGCACAAAAAAGCATTTTTGTGGGGTGCAAAACACAAATAATGAGAAATCTCCAGGTTTATTCCTGAGAAAATGTAAATTAGCACTGCACACAAAATTTATCCTGCTCGGTGTCAGAATATTCATTTGAAATTTGTGTATTCCTAATGGAAATTTGTGTATTTCTAAAAGAAATTTGTGTATTTCAAATATAAATTTGTGTATTTCCAAAGGAAAGTTGTGTATTTCTAAAGGAAAGTTGTGTATTTCCAAAGGAAAGTTGTGTATTTCCAGTAGGAAAAATATTCAGGTGTTTCCTTCCTAAATTACAATAAACAGAGCTGGAATCCATTCTCAGCTCCTTTGCCTCTACTGATTTTAATGGAATTATTTTTAATTAATTTATTCTTTTTTAAATGTGTATATTTTACCGATTTGAATTTTGCCAAGTAAAGTTCAAAGGAGTTAAAAAAAGATTTCCCTCAGAATTCCAGATCCAGGCCAAAAAGCACAAATGGCACAGACACAAAATTGAATCCCAGCATCAGAAAAATCTCATTTCCCCCTGTGAAGGTTCATTGATTTCAACCAAAGGTTTTAATTAAAAAAAAACAATTCAATTATAATTAAAATTTAATTTTAAAAGGCCAAAACATTTTCAAAAGTGCCCTAGAATGAGAGGAATGTGCTGAAAATGCTCCCGTTTGGGTTTAGAGCTTGGGGGCTTTGCTGAGCAGATGTTCTGGAAGGAAAAGCAAAATTCAGAGCAAAATTCGTGGGGAAAAACAGAAATTATTTTTATTTTTTTGTGCCTCTCCAGGGAAAGGATTTTTGGGGGTTTATAACCCTGACCCTCAATTAATTCACGAGCTCCTGGTGCAGGATGAGGATTCGGCAGCTCAGGAAATGAATCCGCCCCCAGCAGCAGCCCCAGGTGAGATCGGCAAAGCTCCGCAATTTGGGTTTAATAAAAATTAATTTAACAATTAATTTTAATTAATTGTTAACAATTAATTAAAAACAGCATCTAACAGCATCTAATTCCCTCAGAAAATGCAAAAAAAGCAGAATTCAATGCACCCATGCTGCTCCCGAGCTCCTGCTGGGGCTTATATACATATATTTTTTATTATTTATTTTAAGGTATTTAGAAATGTCTCTATTTTTATATTTTTAAATATTTATATTATGCAGGCAATATAAGGTATATAAAATTAAATATTTTTATTATATAAAAAGTTATATTTGCATATATATAGGTTTTTTATGTATATAGTTTTATATATATATAAACTATATATATAACTATATGTATTTTATATATATAATTATATATAGTATATAATATATATACTATATATATAATATACTATATATAGTATCTATAGTATAAATATATTTATAGAATAAATATATATATAAAACTATATTTATATATAAAACCATATATAATTTTTATGTATATATAATTAAATATTTTATATATAAAATTAAATTTACATATATATACGGTTTTATAGATGTAGTTTTTTATATATTATGTGTACAAAACTATATTTATATATAGATATATAACTATATGTAATTTTTATGTATACATAATTATATGTATATAGTTATATACATATATAACTATATATTCATATTCATATATATTTATATACTATATTTATATAGTATATAAATATATATGAAAAACTATATATATAACCATATATAATTTTATATATACAATTAAATATTATTATTATATGTAAAATTAAATTTACATATATAGGTTTGCTATATATATAGTTATATATATTAAAGTTATATATATATAACTATATGTAATTTTCATGTATATATAATTATATATAGTGTATGAATATATAAAACTATATTTATATGTAACTATATATAATTTTTATATATATAATTAAATATTATTATATGTAAAATTAAATTTACATATATAGGTTTGTATAATTATTATTATATATTAAAATTTATATATATATAACTATATGTAATTTTATGTATATATAATTATATAATATATATGTAATATTTTATAATAAATATAATTATATATTTTTATGTATATATAATTATATATAGTATATTAATATATAAAACTATATTTATATATAACTATATATATAATTTTTATATATATAATTAAATATTATTATATGTAAAATTAAATTTACATATATAGGTTTGCTATATATAGTTATATATATTAAAGTTATAGATATATAACTATATGTAATTTTCATGTATATATAATTATATATAGTATATGAATATATATAAAACTATATTTATATATATATAATTTTTATGTATATATAATTATATATAGTATATGAATATATAAAACTATAATTATATATATTTTTTTGTATATATAACTATATATAGTATATGAATATATATAAAACTATATTTATATATATATATTTATATTAATATATATTTATAATATATATATAACATTTATATAAAAATTTTTATGTATATATAATTATATATAGTATATGAATACATAGAACTATATTTATATATATAATTTTTATGTATATATAATTATATATAGTATATAAATGTATATAAAAAACTATGTTTATACATATAACTATATATCATTTTATGTATATATAGCTAAATATTATTATATATAAAATTAAATTCACACATTGATATTGGGTTTTGAATACATATAGTCATGCCTTTATTTATACATATATTATTTATTTACGAGTAGTTAGAAATAGATATTTTTGAGTTTTATATTTTTATTTTGGTGTTTTTAAATTTTGTGTATTTATTAATCGATTTTATTTATTTATTTATTTATTTAAATTCTAAATCGATGTAGTTTTATTCATTAATGAATAGAAAAAGGGGTTTCTGTTCCTGTCGCTGCTCTGTGCTCCCCCAGGTGCCCCCAGCCCCGAGGGGTGCAGGGAGCAAACCCGGAGCGCCCCGAATTCCACATTCCCGTTCCTGGGCATCCTGAACCCCATCGGCTGCATCGGCAGCGCCCTCACCCTGCTCTTCCTCTGCACCCCGCAGCACTTCCCCCAGTATGATGTGTGAGTACGGCCAGAAAAAATCTGCATAAAATTCTGCATAAATTCTGCATTAAAATCTACACAATTCCACTCCAGCCACCAGAAATATTGGACCTTTTCCTTTATGATGTGTGAGTACGGCCAGGACATCCAATTCTGCACAAAAATCCACACAATTCCACACCAGAAATCCTGCACATTGTCCTTTGTGATGTGTGAGTACAGGCAAAACATCAAATTCTGCACAAAAATGCAGAATTCCACACCAGCCCCCAGAAATCCTGCACATTTTCCTTTATGTGTGAGTACAGCCACAACATCAAATTCTGCACAAAAATTCACACAATTCCACACCAGAAATCCTGCACATTTTCCTTTAGGTGTGAGTACAGCCAGAACATCAAATTCTGCACAAAAATCCACACAATTCCCAGAAATCCTGCACATTTTCCTTTGTGATGTGTGAGTACAGCCAAACCATAAAATTCTGCACAAAAATTCACACAATTCCCAGAAATCCTGCACATTTTCCTTTATGTGTGAGTACAGCCAGAAAATACAGGAATTTCACACCAGCCACCAGAAATATTGGACCTTTTCCTTTATGATGTGTGAGTACAGCCAGAACATCAAATTCTGCACAAAAATCCACCCAATTCTGCACCAGCCACCAGAAATCCTGCACGTTTTCCTTTATCATGTGTGAGTACAGCCAGACCATAAAATTCTGCACAAAAATTCACACAATTCCCAGAAATCCTGCACATTTTCCTTTATGATGTGTGAGTACAGCCAGAACATAAAATTCTGCACAAAAATCCACACCAGCCCCCAGAAATCCTGCACATTTTCCAGCACAGAACTGAAAGGAAACACAACAAGGAACAGGAAAATTCTCCTTTTTAAACATAATTCTGTGTATTTTTACAGAGGGTAGGAAGCAGTATTTAAATCATTAAGAAATTCACATTTATTTATTTATTCCTCATTAAGAAATTCACACTTATTTATCCCTCATCACCCCAGAGCAATTTCCTCTTTTATGATGTGTAAGTACGGCCAAAACCATAAAACTTCTCAACTCATTTCATATCAGCCGTGAATTTATACATGGAACAATAAATGGAATTTGTACGTGGAATAAAAAATTGAATTTACACATGGAATCATAAATTGAATTTATACATGGAATAAAAAATTGAATTTACACATGGAATCATAAATTGGATTTGTACATGGAACAATAAATGGAATTTGTACGTGGAATAAAAAATTGAATTTACACATGGAATCATAAATTGAATTTGTACATGGAACAATAAATGGAATTTGTACATGGAATAAAAAATTGAATTTACACATGGAATCATAAATTGGATTTATACATGGAACAATAAATGGAATTTGTACATGGAATAAAAAATTGAATTTACACATGGAATCATAAATTGGATTTTTACATGGAACAATAAATGGAATTTGTACGTGGAATAAAAAATTGAATTTACACATGGAATCATAAATTGAATTTATACATGGAATAACAAATGGAATTTATACATGGAATGGTGAATTGAATTTATACATGGAATAAATTTGTACATGGAATAACAAATTGAATTTACACACGGAATGGTGAATTGAATTTATACATTCACACATGCAATAACAACTCTGAATTTATAAATCCCCGCCCATTTATCAGATTTATTTCATTAAAATAATACAAATAACAGGATTTAATTTTTGTCTTTTCCCTCCTAGAGACAACCTGTTCAACACAAATGCAGAATTCGACTGGGGAGATTTCCGGATGCTGAGGGAGGAAATCGGAGAAATTCCCCGAAATTCCCAGAAATTCCTCCTTTTCCTTTTCCAGTTCCGGGCCCCCGGCACCTACGTGCTCCAGCTGAGCAGCAACAGGCACAAGAGAATGGTGGGCACCCTGAAAATCCTGATTTTTATTTAGAATTCCCCCCAAATTATAAATTATCATTGTAATTTATAAAGTTATCTACGAAATTAGAAAGCATTTTGTGGTCCAGGTGAAAGATTGGAAGCTGCAAAAATAACAGTGGACGTCTTTTGATATCGTCTTTTTTTATAGAAATAAATGGGAGAAATTAAGAAATTCCTGCAAATCTGACGGCGTCAAAGCAAAAAATTAAATTATTACAAGCAGATGATATTGAGAATAATTACAAATTGAAATAATTACAAATATGAAATTGTGATGTCGTGCAGTACCTGAGGGTGACGCCACAAAACCCTAACTGGATTTCTGGCTTTGTACCCAGAAAAATCTTATTTTTTTTATTTATAATTCTAAATAAACAGCAGCAAGCATGAAATAAATGGGAGAAATAAATAATTCCTGCAGATTTGACAGCGTAAGTGCAAAAATGAATTGAAAAAATTATAAATATGAACTTGTGCTGTTGTGCAGTACTTCAGTGAGGGGACACAAGACCCTGACTGGATTTCTGGCTTTGTACCCAGAAAATCTAAATTTTTTATTTATAATTTCCCTTTTGTAGAAGAATGTTGTGCTCCAGATGAGAGTTTAGAAGCTGCAAAAGCAGCAGTGAGAATGAAATAAATGGGAGAAATGAATAAATACCTGCAAATTGGACAGCGCAAACGCAAACATGAATTGAAATAATTATAAATATAATTTTGTGTTGCCATGCAGTACCTGAGGGCGATGCCAGTGGGGGGACACAAAACCTTAACTGCATTTCTGGCTTTTTACTCAGAAAATCTTAATTTTTTTATTTATAATTTGCCTCTTGGAAAAGCATTTTGTGCTCCAGATGAGAGTTTAGAAGCTGCAAAAGCAGCAGTGAGCATGAAATAAATGGGAGAAATGAGTAAATTCCTGCAAATTGTACAGTGCAAGCGCAAAAATGAATTTAAATAATTCTAAATATAAGACGCCAGTGGGGGGGACACAAATCCTAACTGGATTTCTGGCTTGGTACCCAGAAAATCTTAATTTTTTATTTATAATTTGCCTCTTGGAAATGAACTTCATGCTCCAGATGAGAGTTTAGAAGCTGCAAAAGCAGCAGCGAGCATGAAATAAATGGGAGAAATGAGTAAATACCTGCAAGTTTGACAGCGCAAGTGCAAACATGAATTGAAATAATAACAATAAATCCAATTTTGTGTCTCGCAGGTGGTGCGGGCGCTGCCCGCCGGCGCTCGGTGCCCGCAGGAGGGGCCGTTCCTGCCCGGCCGCCCCCGGTTCGCGGTGCCCGCGGGCATCGCCCGGGCCCGGCGGCTGCGGCTGCGCCCGGAGCGGGCGGCGCTGGGAGCGGCGGGGGCGGCGCTGCTGCTGCCGCTGGGGGGCGCCCTGGCGCTGGCCGTGAGTAGCGGGAATTGCGATTCATTCAGCCAATTTATCAATGGTGCATCGGCATGTCTTGGGGGATTGTTGGCAATTTTATTTGGAGGTTTTGTCAATTTTATTTTGAATTTTTCTGCATTTTATTTTGAATTTTTGGTGCCTTTCACTTTGAATTTTGTCAATTTTATTCTGAATTTTTGTGACTTTTATTTCAATGTTTTGGGACCTATTTTTGAATTTTTCTGCATTTTATTTTGAATTTTTCTGAATTTTATTTTGAATTTTTGTCAATTTAATTTTGCATTTTTTGTGCCTTTTACTTTGAATTTTTGTCAATTTTATTTTGAATTTTTTGTGACTTTTATTTAAATTTTTGTGACTTATTTTTGAATTTTTCTGAATTTTATTTTGAATTTTTGTCAATTTAATTTTGCATTTTTTGTGCCTTTTACTTTGAATTTTTGTGAATTTTATTTTGAATTTTTGTGACTTTCATTTTAATATTTTTGTGACCTATTTTTGAATTTTTGTCAATTTCATTTGGAATTTTTGTCAATTTTATTTTGAATTTTTGTGACTTAATTTTAATATTTTTGGGACCAATTTTTGAATTTTTGGCAATTTTATTTTAAATTTTTGTGAATTTCATTTTGCATTTTTGTCAGTTTTATTTTGAATTTTTTGCGCCTTTTATTTTGAATTTTTGTGAATTTTATTTTGAAACTTGTGACTTTTATTTTAATATTTTTGGGACGTATTATTGAATTTTTGTCAATTTTATTTTGAATTTTTGTGACTATTATTTTCATATTTTTGTGACCTATTTTTGAATTTTGTCAAGTTCATTTGAATTTTTCTGAATTTTATTTTGAATTTTTCTGAATTTTATTTTGAATTTTTGTGCCTTTTACTTTGAATTTTTGTCAATTTTATTTTGAATTTTTGTGAATTTTATTTTGAATTTTTGGTGCCTTTTACTTTGAATTTTTGTGAATTTTATTTTGCATTTTTGTGACTATTATTTTCATATTTTTGTGACCTATTTTTGAATTTTTGTCAATTTTATTTTGAATTTTTGGTGCCGTTTACTTTGAATTAATGTGAATTTTATTTTGAATTTTTTGTGAATTTTACTTTGAATTTTTGTGAATTTTATTTTGAAACTTGTGACTTTTATTTTAATATTTTTGGGACGTATTATTGAATTTTTGTCAATTTTATTTTGAATTTTTTGCGCCTTTTACTTTGAATTACCGTGAATTTTATTTTGAATTTTTGTGAATTTTACTTCGAATTTTTGTGAATTTTATTTTGCATTTTTGTGACTATTGTTTTAATATTTTTGTGACCTATTTTTGAATTTTTGTCAATTTCATTTGGAATTTTTGTCAATTTTATTTGCATTTTGGTGACTTTTATTTGAATTTTGGTGCCTTTTACTTCGAATTTTGTGAATTTTATTTTGAAATTTGTGACTGTTTTAAAAATTTTGGGACTTATTATTGAATTTTTGTCAATTTTATTTTGAATTTTTTGTGCCTTTTACTTCGAATTTTTGTGAATTTTATTTTGCATTTTTGTGACTATTGTTTTAATATTTTTGTGACCTATTTTTGAATTTTTGTCAATTTCATTTGGAATTTTTGTCAATTTTATTTTGAATTTTTGGTGCCGTTTACTTTGAATTATTGTGAATTTTATTTTGAATTTTTTGTGCCTTTTACTTTGAATTTTTGTCAATTTTATTTGGAATTTTTGTGCCTTACATTTTGAATTTTTGTTAATTTTAATTCGAATGTTGGTGACTTTTAGTTCAAATTTTTGTGAATTTTATTTTGCATTTTTGTGACTTTCATTTTAATATTTTTATGTTAATATTTTTATAATAGTAAATAAATAATTTGAACTTTTGTGACTTTCATTTTAATACTTTTATATTTTATATAATAAATAAATAATTGAATCTTTGGGCCTTTGATTTTGAATTTTTCTGACTTTTATTTCAATATTTTTATTTTTCTATTTTATATGGTAATAAATAAATAATTGAATTTTTGTGACTTTTAGTTTGAATTTTATATTTTATATAATAAATAAATAATTGAATTTTGGTGACTTTTAGTTTTAATATTTTTATTTTTTAGATGATAATAAATAAATAATTGAATCTTTGGGCCTTTTAGTTTGAATTTTTGTGCCTTTTATTTCATTTTTTAAAATATTTTTTATAATAATAAATAATTGAATTTTTGTGACTTTTAGTTTGAATTTTATATTTTATATTTTATATTTTATATTTTATATTTTATATTTTATATTTTATATTTTATATTTTATATTTTATGTGTTATATGTTATATGTTAGATATATAGCGTATACGTTATACGTTATACATTATATGTTATATATGTTATATCTTATATATGTTATATGTTATGTGTTATATGTTATATGTTATAAGCTAGATTAAATTTTAATTATATTTTTAATACCTTTATTTTGATTTTGCGAATTTTAGTTTGAACTTTGCGAAATTAAGTTTGAATTCTGCGACTTTTTGTGGCTTTTATTCGGAATATTTTGACTTTTACTTGGAATTTTCTTGACGTGTATTTTGAATTTTTGGCGAATTTTCTCGTGAGTTTCGCGAATTTTAATTTATTAATTTTTTTTTAATTTAAATGTGAATTTATTGCAATAAATTCGGATTTTGCAGCGGCTGTGCCGGGGCCCGGGCTGGGCCCCGCGGGTTCTCCCCGGCCCCGCGTTCCGCCGGCGGCAGCTCCGCTCCGGCCTGGCCGGGTCCTCCCGCTCCGCTCCGGCCGCGCTCGGTGTGGGGAACCGCAGCGGGCCGGGACAGGTCAGCAAAAACCCCTAAAAAACAAAAAAAAATCCCTAAAAACCCAAAATCCCCTAAAACACCCAAAAATCCTAGAACCCCAAAATCCTTTAAAAACCCCCCATAAAAATCCAAAACCCCCCAAAAATCCCTATAAAAACCCACAAAATGCCTAAAAAATCTCCTAAAAATCCCTTTAAAAAACCAAAAAAAAAAATCCCTAAAAACCCCCCAAAAATCCTAAAAAAAACCCCAAAAAATCCTTAGAATCCCCAAAAAAATCCCTTTAAAAACCCAAAAAAAATCCCTAAAAACCCCCAAAAAATCCCCTTAAAAAAACGCCAAAAAATCCCCTAAAAAAACCTCCCAAAATCTCTTTAAAATACCCCCAAAAAAATCCCTAAAAAGCCCCCAAAAATCCCTTTAAAAAACCCCAAAAAATCCCTAAAATCCCCCCAAAAAATCCCCTTTAAAAACCCAAAAACTCCCTCAAAACCCCAAAAATCCTTAAAACCCCAAAAATCCCTAAAAAACCCCAAAAATTCCCTTTAAAATCCCAAAAATCCCCTTTAAAATCCCAAAAATCCCTTTAAAATCCCCCCAAAAAATCCCTAAAATCCCCCCAAAAAATCCCCTAAAAAACCCCAAAAAATCTCTTTAAAAACCCCCAAAAAATCCCCTAAAAACCCCCAAAAAAAATCCTAAAATCCCCCAAAAAATCCCTTTAAAAACCCCAAAAAATCCCTAAAAATCCCCAAAAAATCCCTAAAACCCCCCCCAAAAAACCCCTAAAACCCCCCCCAAAATCCCCTAAAAAAAAACCCAAAAAATCCCTTTAAAAACCCCCAAAAATCCCTAAAACCCCCACCCAAAATAACCCCCCTAAATCCCCCCTAAAAAAACCCTAAAATCCCCCAAAAAATCCCTTTAAAACCCCCCCATAAAAATCCCTAAACCCCCCCAAAAAACCCCTAATACCTCCCCCAAAAATCCCTATAAAAACCCACAAAATGCCTAAAAAATCCCCTAAAAATCCCTTTAAAAACCCCAAAAAATCCCTAAAATCCCCCTAAAAAAAACCTAAATCTCCCAAAAATCCTCTAAAAACCCCAAAAAATCCCTTTTAAAAACCATAAAAAACCTAAAAGCCCCAAAAATCCCTAAAACCCCCCCAAAAATCCCCTAAAAAAACCCCAAAAATCTCTTTAAAATACCCCCAAAAAACCCCCTAAAACCTCCCCTAAAAAATCCCTAAAATCCTCCCAAAAAAATCCCCCCAAAAATCCTAAAACCCCAAAAAACCCCATAAAACCTGAAAAATTAATTCAATTAATGAAATTAATTAATTAAATTCCTATTCCCAGCCTGTTTCGCCAGCAGGGAGGAGCAAATGGACCTGGAGGATTTTAACACCAAAATTTTCTTTGAGCTGCTCCTCAAACAATCCCAGGCTGTCACCACCACCCTGGGCCACTTCCAAGAGGAGGTAAAAATTCAAAAAATTCAATTTATTCATAATGAATTCATTTTTTTTCATGTAGAAAAGCCTAAAATTGAGTAATTTTTAAATCTATTTCTGTGTAGAATCCTTATTTAATCTGTCCTCCTTTTATGGAATGTTTTCTACAAGTGGGAAGAGGAGTTTTAATATAAAATAATTTGATTTTTCTTGAATTTTTTTCTCTTGGTACTGAACTGAATTTTTGAAAAGTGACTTCAACTTTTTGTCTGTAAAACAAAAAAAAAAATAAATTGGATTTTCTGCACTGAAGAGCTGCAGGTTAAGCTGAGGAGAGATGAATTAATCATGGGATGAGCAGGTTATTTAAATTTTTTTTAATTTAAATTTTATAGTAATTATTATTTTTAAATTGTATTTAAATTTTATTGGAAATATATTCATTTTGCTCATTCATTCAAAGTCCACCCATGGGAAATCCAGGTGAGGTTTTAAAGACAACAGAGGGAGCCGGATCACAGTGAGCATTTAGAAATAAATAATAAAGAAATTAATAATAATTAATAATTAAATAATAACGTGGAAAAATCATCATTCCCCAAGCTGCCATCCATGTGTTGTCCCCGGTTTGGGGTTTAGTACAAAAATGGAAATTTCACCACCTTCAAACCGTCCTTTACTCCAAAAATGAGATTTTTATTGATTTTATTTATTAATTTTTATTCATTTTATTTTTATTTTTTGTACTTTAGGTAAGAGTTGTGTATCACAGGGTAATGAATGAAATCTCCTTGATGAAAAAACTTTGGGTGAAGGCTCTGAGCCCCCCAAAAAAGGGGGAGGAAGAGGAGGAGGAGGAGAGCACAGAGGCCAAAGAGCAGGTATAAATGAAATAAATGAAATAAATTTGACATGGAATAACATTTAATTTATACACGGAATAAATTGAATTTATACACGGAATAACAAGTCGAGTTTACACATGGAATGGTGAATTCAATTTATACATGAAATAACAAAAAAATTGAATTTACACACGGAATGGTGAATTCAATTTATACATGAAATAACCAAAAAAAATTAATTTATACATGGAATTACAAGTTGAATTTACACATGGAATTACAAATGGAATTTATACCTGGAACAGTAAATTGAATTTACACATGGAATAACAAACTGAATTTACACATGGAATGGTGAATTCAATTTATACATGAAATAACAAAAAGCCCTGAATTTATACATGGAATAACAACTTGAATTTACATATGGAATGGTGAATTTAATTTAATTTATGCATGGCAAGGTGAATTGAAATTAATATATGGAATAGCAAACTGAATTTATACATGGAATGGCGAATTTTTACATGGAATAACAAATGGAATTTTATCATTTAAAAGATACAATCTTTTAATAAATGTAAATACTATAAATTTACAATATAAATTTTATCATTTAAAAGATGATAATATTTTAATAAATGTAAACACTATAAATTTAGAATATAAATTTTATCATTTAAAAGATATAATCATCTTTTAATAAATGTAAATACTATAAATTTATAATATAAATTTTATCATTTAAAAGATATAATCATCTTTTAATAAATGTCAATACTATAAATTTATAATATAAATTTTATCATTTAAAAGATATAACCTTTTAATAAATGTAAACACTATAAATTTATAATATAAATTTTATCATTTAAAAGATATCATCTTTTAATAAACGTAAATACTATAAATTTATAAATTTTATCATTTAAAAGATATCACCTTTTAATAAATGTAAACACTAAATTTATAATATAAATGTATAACATAAATTTTATCATTTAAAAGATTCATCATCTTTAATAAACGTAAATACTATAAATTTATAATATAAATTTTATCATTTAAAGGATATAAATCTTTTAATAAGTGTAAATACTATAAATTTATAATGTAAATTATAAATTTACATTATAATAATATGTAAAGATGTAATATATTTACATCTTTTAATAAATGTAAATACTAATAATTTATAATATAAATTTTAATAAATGTAAATGCATAAATTTAAAATATAAATTTTATCATTTAAAAGATATAATCATCTTTAATAAACGTAAATACTATAAATTTATAATATAAATTTTATCGTTTAAAAGATATCATCTTTAATAAATGTAAATACTAATAAATTTTAATATAAATTTTATCGTTTAAAAGATATCATCTTTTAATAAACGTAAACGCTATAAATTTATAATATAAATTTTATCATTTAAAAGATATCATCTTTTAATAAATGTAAATACTATACATTTATATTATAAGTTTTATCATTTAAAAGATATAAACTTTTAATAAACGTAAATACTATAAATTTATAATATAAATTTTATCATTTAAAAGATATCACCTTTTAATAAATGTAAACACTAAATTTATAATATAAATTTTATCATTTAAAAGATATAATCATCTTTTAATAAATGTAAATACTATAAATTTATAATATAAATTTTATCATTTAAAAGACGATAATCTTTTAATAAATGTAAATACTATAAATTTATAATATAAATTTTATCATTTAAAAGATATCATCTTTTAATAAATGTAAATACTATAAATCTATAATATAAATTTTTTCATTTAAAAGATGATAATCTTTTAATAAATGTAAATACTATAAATTTATAATATAAATTTTATCATTTAAAAGATTATAATCTTTTAATAAATTTAAATACTATAAAAATTTATAGTATTATAATTTAAATACTATAAATTTATAATATTATTAAAAATTTTTTTTT
This sequence comes from Zonotrichia leucophrys gambelii, assembly GCF_028769735.1. NCBI lineage: Eukaryota > Metazoa > Chordata > Aves > Passeriformes > Passerellidae > Zonotrichia > Zonotrichia leucophrys. Next base: position 1,745,562 of record NC_088193.1, on the reverse strand, counting down.
TTTTTTTATAAATGTAAAAAGTCATAAAAGATCATAACTCAGAGCTCCCCTGTGCTGCTCCAGGTGCCTCCCTTGGGGTCCCCCCGGGGATTTGGGACCCCCCAATTTTGCGGCATCACCAAAATCCCAAAGGATCCGTGGGAATCCATCCCCCCAGAGCTGATCCCGCTGCTCCGGTCCGTGCTCCAGCTGCTGCAGCAAAGCAGAAAATTCAATTTATCACCGGAGAGCCCAGGTGAGACAAAGAGAAAAGCGTTGCCATTCCCCTTTATTTGATTCCTTTATTATTTCAGTTTCAAACCCACAAGAATTTCCTACAAATCAGATTTTGGCCCCGTTTTGTTGAGGAGCTCCTTGGGCTTAATGAGCAAATGAAATTGGGGGAAATTCACCCCAGTTTGGGATGGGATGAGAAATAAAAACTGAAATATTTCCATAAAATTCTGGCTTTTCTTTCTTTTCCCACCACCCTCTCACCTTGCCCACACAATTCCCTGTGCCAGAAATATTTACAAAAAACAAAATGAGAGAGGGATTGTTTAATAAAAGAACATTTCTGGGTTTCCATATCTCCTTTATTATTAGATTCTCTAAGAAAATTAAAATTTTACGCCTGCTCACCAGCTGTAAATGCCATTTTTCCACACATGGATTATGATTAGATTCTCTAAGAAAAGTAAAATTTTAGGGCTGCTCACCAGCGCTAAATGCCATTTTTCCACACTTGGATTATGATTAGATTCTCTAAGAAAATTAAAGTTTTAGACATTTCCTTCATTCTCTTTGGGATCATTCACAGTGCGTCAACAGGGAATCATTGAAAAAGATTAAAATAAAAATGAGAAATGCGCAAACAAATAAAGAAAATATATAATATACGCTCAATAAAATAAAAGTGTTTTATCGACTCATATTGCAGTGTTACTTCTTGGACCAAAAAAAAGGAATTTTTTGGCAATAATTAATGAATCTAATTAAATGAATTAATCTAAAATTCTACTGTTTTTTCTTGGACCAAAAAAAAAAAAAAAAGGAATTTTTTGGCAATAATTAATGAATCTAATTAAATCAATTAATCTAAAATTCTCCTGTTTTGCAGCAGAATCACACCAGAAGTGGCTGATGAAGAAAAACCAGAATTTCCTTCACCCCCTGAGCAGTGGAAGGCACAGCCTCGCACGGGAGGCACGGTGAGCAGAATTCCCCATTATTTACTATTTAATCTCATTATTTCCCTACCTTGTCCAATGAAATTTGCCTTTCATCCTGCAAAAATTAAATTTTAACACAAACTGCCATTTCTTCTCTCACCATTTAAATTTTTCTGGTTTTTTTTTTAGCCCTGGAGAGGAAATTTTCAGTTCCTTGTCCCCTTGGGAGCTGGAGGATAAAGTGGATGCGCTGACCCAGGAGCTGCTGCAGATCGCAGAGGATGAGGAGCAGTTCCTGAACAGCAAAGGCAACGAAGATTTGCTCTCCTATTACCTGGAAATCACCGGCCTGGAGAAGGAGAGCTTGGTGGAACAAATCAGTGCCTTGGAAGAGGAAATAGCCCAGGGCAGGAAGGGGTGAGGATCCAAACGCCCTGGGAGAGCTGCAAGGAGGGATGGGGGCTCCAGCAAGCTCCTCAAAATGCAGTTTATTATAAAATGCAGTTTATTATAAAATGCAGTCTATCATAAAATGCAGTCTATTATAAAATGCAGTCTATCATAAAATGCAGTCTATTATAAAATGCAGTCTATCAAAATGCAGTCTTCATAAAATGCAGTCTATCATAAAATGCAGTCTATCATAAAATGCAGTCTATCATAAAATGCAGTCTATTATAAAATGCAGTCTATCATAAAATGCAGTCTATTATAAAATGCAGTCTATTATAAATGCAGTTTATTATAAAATGCAGTTTATCATAAAATGCAGTTTATCCCAAAATGCAGTTTACCCCAAAATGCAGTTTATCCCAAAATGCAGTTTACCCCAAAATGCAGTTTACCCCAAAATGCAGTTTATTATAAAATGCAGTTTATCATAAAATGCAGTTTACCCCAAAATGCAGTTTATTATAAAATGCAGTTTATTATAAAATGCAGTTTACCCCAAAATGCAGTTTATCCCAAAATGCAGTTTACCCCAAAATGCAGTTTACCCCAAAATGCAGTTTATTATAAAATGCAGTTTATCATAAAATGCAGTTTACCCCAAAATGCAGTTTACCCCAAAATGCAGTTTATTATAAAATGCAGTTTACCATAAAATGCAGTTTATTATAAAATGCAGTTTACCCCAAAATGCAGTTTACCATAAAATGCAGTTTACCCCAAAATGCATTTATTGTATCCAAGGTGTCACAGCAGTCCAGGGTGACAGAGCTGTGCCCACAGCTGTCAGCTCCAGCTGCAGGCAGGCCTGGAGACCCTGAGTTTAGGTTAAAAACCCACATAAAATAATATAGAAATCTATATAAAATAATATAGAAATCTATATAAAATAAATATTAAAATCTATATAAAATAAATATTAAAATCTATATAAAATAAATATTAAAATCTATATAAAATAAATATTAAAATCTATATAAAATAATAAAAATCTATAAGAAAGCATTTATACTTTTCTTTTGGTTGCAAATGCATTATATCCTTTTCTTTTGGTCACAGTGCATTCTATACTTTTCTTTGCTGAGCATCTTCATACAGCAGAACCAATCTCTACCTTAACTTTTATCTCTAGCCTACCATAACTGCTATAATTACCATTTTCATGTTGCTGTTCTCCAATCACTAAAAGTCAGTGCATTACAGTTTAAGCTAAAAGTTGTTTTTCAGTTTTTTTGCAGTAGAAAATTCTTTTTTCTGCTTGCCACATTTGCTGCCTTGTTTGTCTGTGCTATCTTTGTGCTTGGTAAAAAAACATTTTCTTGTTTGGGGTTTATCCTTTGCTCTAAGCAATAAAAACCGTTCTAACTAACACACCCTTTGCCTCCTTGGTTATCCAGTGAGATTGCTCAGCAATTCTTTTCTTCTATATCAAAACTTGCTTTTATTTCTATTCCTTCTGCACATTCTACATTCAAAAATCTGCCAAGCACAAAAATCTGTGAGACTTTCTTGTCAAACTTTCATCCTTCCCAACACTGCAACCCAAAGGAAATCTCCATTTCTGCCTTAACTCCAGTGTGTCCAACCCAAACAAAATCTCCATTCCTGCTTTAATTCCAGTGTGTCCAACCCAAAGGAAATCTCTATTTCTGCCTTAACTCCAGTGTGTCCAACCCAAAAAAAAAATCTCTGTTCCTGCTTTAATTCCAATGTGTGCAACCCAAAGGAAATCTCCATTTTTGCTTTAATTCCAATGTGTCCAACCCAAAGGAAATCTCCATTTCTGCTTTAATTCCAATGTGTCCAACCCAAAGGAAATCTCCATTTCTGCTTTAATTCCAATGTGTCCAACCCAAAGGAAATCTCCATTTCTGCCTTAACTCCAATGTGTCCAACCCAAAGGAAATCTCCATTTCTGCTGTAACTCCAGTGTGTCCAACCCAAAGGAAATCTCCATTTCTGCTGTAACTCCAGTGTGTTTCTCCCCTCCATCCCAAAGGCTCACTAAATCAGGAGGCAGAGCAGTGCAGGGATTGAAGTGACAGGATTTTGGCTGCAGGAAATGACATTTCTGGCCGCATCCAAGTGCGGAGAAGAAATATTGCTGCAAAAGCCCCGGCTCAGAGTTTCCAGGAACAGGAGCAGAAAATAGAACCACTCAATTCCTGGTGTGAAATAAATTATTCTTTCAACCAATGCATCACTCCACGAGGTGTTCTGAGGCCCCTGCAGCTGAGGGCTGCAGTTTTCTGATTTTATGACACAGCACAAACTGCAGATATGGTTACTTGGGTTAATTATAGCTGTTTAATTATACTTAAAGTGCGACAAATTAATATTTTCCACCATTGAAGCAACTTCTGAAGTCGCCTTACTCAGCTCTGTGGTGCCACCCAGGAATGCCCTGTCCAGGCCATTCCCACTCTTCAACCTGGGGAACCCAAATTCCAGAGCCAAACCCCAAAACATGAAATATTCAATATCTCCCAATATCAGCTCAGCCTCCAGTGTAGATAAAAAACAAGTGAGGGAAGAGCAAAGTCACTCAAAAGTCTTTTTTTTCCCCCCAACAATACAAAACTCATGGGGGGACAGCAAAATTTAAATATTTTTGTGAGTTATTTAATACCGCAGACACTTCTGCTGGCGATATTTAGGTCTTGGCTCCTGACACCTCTGCCAGGAGGAAGCAAAGTGTTTTTCAAAGCAGCTTGGGGGTGTTTTTGTCCTCCTTCACCAGCTGGTGTTTCCACCAAAAAAGCTCCTGAACACCCTTCAAGGCACCACCAGCAGCTGGCTTTGATAAAAAAACATCAGCAGATTTATTGATTTATGCATTTCCTTTTTAACTCACAAGCAGAGTCTCGCATTACATCTTCAATCTTGTGTTAACATCAATTAAAAACATTTAAAATCCCGGAAAAAAAACCAAAAAAAATCCCCCAAAAATATTCCCAAATACAGAGTCAGAGCCGGGGATCAGACAGGAAGTGCTGGTTTTTATGAGGTTTTGCAGTGCCAGCCTTCACCCCCTCACAAAATCCGGGCTCCAAAGGCGCCGAGGAGCCCTGGCTCTACCTCTTGGTGTTGATCCAGTGGTACCTGTCCACCCGAGGGCCAGCGAAGGCCGCCGTGGGTCTGTAGCTCCTGTAGCCCCTGTGCTGGCCAGGGTGGGAGCCCTCGGCCAGGTGGGGCTTCCTGTGCAGGTACTGCCACCAGGGAGCCGGGCAGAAGTCGCCAAACTGGGCAGCAAAAATGGGGAAAAGCAAGGTTAAAGCGTGCTGGGGAAGGAAACAGCAGCCAGGACACCCCAATCCCACCCTGCTCCTTCCTGAGGAAGCTGGGGCATCCTTCTGCCTCCTCCCACCCCAGAACATCGATGAGGCTGGGAAACCATTCCAAGGACAAACCCAGCTGTGCCCAAACCCCCTCCGGTGACTCCATCAGGGCTGGTCACCATGGAACAATTCAGTTCTTCAAACAGTTCATGCACGGCTCATCCCACCCACAGCACCACTGAGGCTGGGAAAGCTTTCCAAGGACAAGGACAAGCCCAGCTGTGCCCTAAGCCCTGTCCCCAAGTGCCACAACTTTTAAACTCCTCTAGGGAGGTGACTCCATCAGGACTGGTCACCACCCTGTGGAACAACTCCATTCTTCAAATACTTAATACACGTGGAGTGGTATAATGAGAATTAATTAGAAAGAAATAGGGCCACAACTCCTAAACTTGGTTTCACAAAGCATGGGCAAGTGCGACACTTAAAACCAACTTTTACGGGACAGTGACGCCACCTGCCAGGGCTGGAAAACCTTTCCAGGGATGAAATCACACCTGAACTTCCCTGGGGCAGCTCAGGGCTGCTTGCTCCCATCCTGTCCCTGGGAGAAGAGCCAACCCCACCTGCCAGGGCTGGAAAATCCTTCCAGGGATCAAATCACACCTGAACCTTCCCTGGGGCAGCTCAGGGCTGCTTGCTCCCATCCTGTCCCTGGGAGAAGAGCTGACCCCACCTTCCAGGGATGAAATCGCACCTGAACCATCCCTGGAGCAGCTCAGGGCTGCTTGCTCCCATCCTGTCCCTGGGAGAAGAGCTGACCCCGCCTGCCAGAGCCCCTCAGGAGGGATTTGAGGGTGAGGAGCTCCCGCAGAGCCCCAGCTCACCTGGTAGATGCTGTTGGGGTTGCTGACGGTGGGGATGGCTCTGGGCTCCCTGCTGAAGCTCTCCTCGTCCGAGGAGCTGCTGGAGTGATAGCCCAGGGCTGCCCTGCCCACGGCCAGGCTGATCTGCTGGGGCAGCTCGGGGTTCTCCTCCCCACCAAAGTGTGCCACGGTGAAGGGCCGGCTCCTCTCGCCGTACCTGCAAGGGCTCACTCAGTGAGCGGGCACTGACACGGGCATTGCTGAAAAATCCCTGGGCCAGGATTTTCCTCCTGGGAGGCTGAGAAGCCTCAGAGCAAAAACAATTATCTGATTGCTTCTCCTGTGTTTTGCTGCTTTGGAATGCGTTTGAAGATTGTTTCATTGGTTTTTACTGTGAGTTGTTTTAACTCAATGGCCAATCAGTGCCAGGCTGTGTCAGGACTGGAGAGAGTCAGGAGTTTTCATGATTACCTTTTTAGCATTCTGTATTCTCTAGCATAGTTTAGTATTTATTATATAACCTGTGTTTATCTATCTTTTTATACACTAGACATATATAATAGATATTTATATATTATATAGAATAAATATTATATAATACATACAACATATGCAATAGACATTAAATACATATCATGTACACATATGTACATATCATGTACACATATGTACATATCATGTACACATATGTACATATGTGTATAATAATTAAATATATAAGACATATTTAGTATACAACTTAATATAGTATACTATATATTACATAATCTATGTATTTTTATATTTATATTATTATAACTAGGTAGTAAATGTGCTATAGTTATACAGCACATTTATATATAGCACATTTATATATATTTATATATTATGTAATTTATTATATACTATATTAAATTACAGTATGGCATGCTACATGCTGTGCACTACACTGTATTATAGTGTACTATAGATAGTATGCAGTATACTGTGTATAAATTACAGTATGGCATGCTACATGCTGTGCACTACACTGTATTATAGTGTACTATAGATAGTATGCAGTATACTGTAGTGTACTATAGATAGTATGCAGTATAGTGCGTATAAATTACAGTATGTCATGCTACATGCTGTGCACGACACTGTATTAGTGTACTATAGTTATGTAATCTATAACAGATCAGCTAATGGCACGACGTATAGACTAGTAGTAGCGTATAAATTACAGTATGGCATGCTACATGCTGTGCACTACACTGTATTATAGTGTACTATAGATAGTATGCAGTATACTGCACTGTACTATAGATAGTATGCAGTATACTGTGTATAAATTACAGTATGGCATGCTACATGCTGTGCACTACACTGTATTATAGTGTACTATAGATAGTATCCATACGTATACTAAGTTGCAGTATAATAAATTACAGTATGGCATGCTACATGCTGTGCACTACACTGTATTATAGTGTACTATAGATAGTATGCAGTATACTGTAGTGTACTATAGATAGTATGCAGTATACTGCGTATAAATTACAGTATGGCATGCTACATGCTGTGCACTACACTGTATTATAGTGTACTATAGATAGTATGCAGTATACTGTAGTGTACTATAGATAGTATGCAGTATACTGTGTATATTACAGTATGGCATGCTACATGCTGCGCACTACACTGTATTATAGTGTACTATAGATAGTATGCAGTATACTGTGTATATTACAGTATGGCATGCTACATGCTGCGCACTACACTGTATTATAGTGTACTATAGATAGTATCCAGTATACTGTGTATATTAGAGTATGGCATGCTACATGCTGTGCACTACACTGTATTATAGTGTACTATAGATAGTATCCAGTATACTGTGTATATTAGAGTATGGCATGCTACATGCTGTGCACTACACTGTATTATAGTGTACTATAGATAGTATCCAGTATACTGTGTATACATAGGCATGCTACACGCTGCGCACTACACTATATTATAGTACACTATAGATAGTATGCAGTATACTAGATATATTACAGTATGGCATGCTACACGCTGCGCACTACACTATATTATAGTACACTATAGATAGTATGCAGTATACTAGATATATTACAGTATGGCATGCTACATGCTGTGCACTACACTATATTATAGTGTACTATAGATAGTATGCAGTATACTGCGTATAAATTACAGTATGGCATGCTACATGCTGTGCACTACACTGTATTATAGTGTACTATAAGAGTATCAGTATACTAGATATATTACAGTATGGCATGCTACATGCTGTGCACTACACTGTATTATAGTGTACTATAGAGAGTATGCAGTATACTAGATATATTACAGTATGGCATGCTACATGCTGTGCACTACACTATATTATAGTGTACTATAGAGAGTATGCAGTATACTAGATATATTACAGTATGGCATGCTACATGCTGTGCACTACACTATATTATAGTGTACTATAGATAGTATGCAGTATACTGTGTATAAATTACAGTATGGCATGCTACATGCTGTGCACTACACTATATTATAGTACCCTATAGATAGTATGCAGTATACTGCGTATAAATTACAGTATGGCATGCTACATGCTGTGCACTACACTATATTATAGTGTACTATAGATAGTATGCAGTATACTGTAGTGTACTATAGATAGTATGCAGTATACTGCGTATAAATTACAGTATGGCATGCTACATGCTGTGCACGACACTATATTAGAGTGTACTATAGATAGTATGCAGTATACTGTGTATAAATTACAGTATGGCATGCTACATGCTGTGCACTACACTGTATTATAGTGTACTATAGATAGTATGCAGTATACTGCGTATAAATTACAGTATGGCATGCTACATGCTGTGCACTACACTATATATTAATAGTGTACTAATAGATAGTATGCAGTATACTGCGTATAAATTACAGTATGGCATGCTACATGCTGTGCACTCACTGTATTATAGTGTACTATAGATAGTATGCAGTATACTGTATGTACTATATAGTATGCAGTATACTGCGTATAAATCACAGTATGGCATGTACATGTGTGCATACACTGTATTATAGTGTACTATAGATAGTATGCAGTATACTGTAGTGTACTATAGATAGTATGCAGTATACTGCGTATAAATCACAGTATGGCATGCTACATGCTGTGCACTACACTGTATTATAGTGTACTATAGATAGTATGCAGTATACTGTAGTGTACTATAGATAGTATGCAGTATACTGCGTATAAATCACAGTATGGCATGCTACATGCTGTGCACTACACTGTATTATAGTGTACTATAGATAGTATGCAGTATACTGTATGTACTATAGATAGTATGCAGTATACTGCGTATAAATCACAGTATGGCATGCTACATGCTGTCCACTACACTGTATTATAGTGTACTATAGATAGTATGCAGTATACTGTATGTACAGTAGATAGTATCAGATACTGTATGATACAGTATGCATGCTACATAGCTGTGCACTACACTATATTAAGTGTACTATAGATAGTATCCAGTATACTGTGTATATTACAGTATGGCATGCTACATGCTGTGCACTACACTATATTACAGTGTACTATAGATAGTATCCAGTATACTGTGTATATTACAGTATGGCATGCTACATGCTGTGCACTACACTGTATTACAGTGTACTATAGATAGTATGCAGTATACTGTGTATAAATTACAGTATGGCATGCTACATGCTGTGCACTACACTGTATTATAGTGTACTATAGATAGTATCCAGTATACTGTGTATATTACAGTATGGCATGCTACATGCTGTGCACTACACTGTATTATAGTGTACTATAGATAGTATCCAGTATACTGTGTATATTACAGTATGGCATGCTACATGCTGTGCACTACACTGTATTATAGTGTACTATAGATAGTATGCAGTATACTGTGTATATTACAGTATGGCATGCTACATGCTGTGCACTACACTATATTATAGTGTACTATAGAGAGTATGCAGTATACTGAGTATTATTTACAGTATGGCATGCTACATGCTGTGCACTACACTTAATTATAGTGTAACCTATAGATAGTATGCAGTATACTAATATATATAAGTATGGCATGCTACATGCTGTGCACTACACTATATTATAGTGCACTATAGATAGTATGCAGTATACTGCGTATAAATTACAGTATGGCATGCTACATGCTGTGCACTACACTGTATTATAGTGTACTATAGATAGTATGCAGTATACTGCGTATAAATTACAGTATGGCATGCTACATGCTGTGCACTACACTGTATTATAGTGTACTATAGATAGTATGCAGTATACTGCGTATAAATTACAGTATGGCATGCTACATGCTGTGCACTACACTATATTATAGTGTACTATAGATAGTATGCAGTATACTGCGTATAAATTACAGTATGGCATACATGCTTGCACTAAGCATAGTGCATAAGTATCTATAATTCAGTATGACTAATAATACGTATGCAGTACATGCTGTAACGTTTAGTTACTATAGATAGTATGCAGTATACTGTGTATAAATTACAGTATGGCATGCTACATGCTGTGCACGACACTGTATTAGAGTGTACTATAGATAGTATGCAGTATAGTGCGTATAAATTACAGTATGGCATGCTACATGCTGTGCACGACACTGTATTAGAGTGTACTATAGATAGTATGCAGTATAGTGCGTATAAATTACAGTATGGCATGCTACATGCTGGCACTGACACTGTATATAAGTGTACTATAGTATAGTATGCAGTATAGTGCGTATAAATCACAGTATGGCATGCTACATGCTGGCACTAACACTGTATTAGAGTGTACTATAGATAGTATGCAGTATAGTGCGTATAAATTACAGTATGGCATGCTACATGCTGTGCACTACACTGTATTAGAGTGTACTATAGATAGTATGCAGTATACTGCGTATAAATCACAGTATGGCATGCTGCGCACTACACTGTATTAGAGTGTACTATAGATAGTATGCAGTATACTGCGTATAAATCACAGTATGGCATGCTAATGCGCACTACACTGTATTAGAGTGTACTATAGATAGTATGCAGTATACTGCGTATAAATCACAGTATGGCATGCACTGGCGCACTACACTGTATTAGAGTGTACTATAGATAGTATGCAGTATACTGCGTATAAATCACAGTATGGCATGCTGCGCACTACACTGTATTAGAGTGTACTATAGATAGTATGCAGTATACTGCGTATAAATCACAGTATGCATGCTGCGCACTACACTGTATTAAGTGTACTATAGATAGTATGCAGTATACTGCGTATAAATCACAGTATGGCATGCTAGCTGCACTACACTGTATTAGAGTGTACTATAGATAGTATGCAGTATACTGCGTATAAATCACAGTATGGCATGCTATGCTGCACTACACTGTATTAGAGTGTACTATAGATAGTATGCAGTATACTGCGTATAAATCACAGTATGGCATGCTACATGCTGCGCACTACACTGTATTAGAGTGTACTATAGATAGTATGCAGTATACTGCGTATAAATCACAGTATGGCATGCTACATGCTGCGCACTACACTGTATTATAGTGTACTATAGATAGTATGCAGTATACTGCGTATAAATCACAGTATGGCATGCTACATGCTGCGCACTACACTGTATTAGAGTGTACTATAGATAGTATGCAGTATACTGCGTATAAATCACAGTATGGCATGCTACATGCTGCGCACTACACTGTATTAGAGTGTACTATAGATAGTATGCAGTATACTGCGTATAAATCACAGTATGGCATGCTACATGCTGTGCACTACACTGTATTAGAGTGTACTATAATAGTATGCAGTATACTGCGTATAAATCACAGTATGGCATGCTACATGCTGCGCACTACACTGTATTAGAGTGTACTATAGATAGTATGCAGTATACTGCGTATAAATCACAGTATGGCATGCTACATGCTGCGCACTACACTGTATTAGAGTGTACTATAGATAGTATGCAGTATACTGCGTATAAATCACAGTATGGCATGCTACATGCTGTGCACTACACTGTATTAGAGTGTACTATAGATAGTATGCAGTATAGTGCGTATAAATTACAGTATGGCATGCTACATGCTGTGCACGACACTGTATTAGAGTGTACTATCGATAGTATGCAGTATAGTGCGTATAAATTACAGTATGGCATGCTACATGCTGTGCACGACACTGTATTAGAGTGTACTATAGATAGTATGCAGTATAGTGCGTATAAATTACAGTATGGCATGCTACATGCTGTGCACGACACTGTATTATAGTGTACTATAGATAGTATGCAGTATAGTGCGTATAAATTACAGTATGGCATGCTACATGCTGTGCACGACACTGTATTAGAGTGTACTATAGATAGTATGCAGTATAGTGCGTATAAATTACAGTATGGCATGCTACATGCTGTGCACTACACTGTATTATAGTGTACTATAGATAGTATGCCGTATAGTGCGTATAAATTACAGTATGGCATGCTACATGCTGTGCACTACACTGTATTATAGTGTACTATAGATAGTATGCAGTATAGTGCGTATAAATTACAGTATGGCATGCTACATGCTGTGCACTACACTGTATTATAGTGTACTATAGATAGTATGCAGTATAGTGCGTATAAATTACAGTATGGCATGCTACATGCTGTGCACTACACTGTATTAGAGTGTACTATAGATAGTATGCAGTATAGTGCGTATAAATTACAGTATGGCATGCTACATGCTGTGCACTACACTGTATTAGAGTGTACTATAGATAGTATGCAGTATACTGCGTATAAATCACAGTATGGCATGCTACATGCTGTGCACTACACTGTATTATAGTGTACTATAGATAGTATGCAGTATACTGCGTATAAATCACAGTATGGCATGCTACATGCTGCGCACTACACTGTATTATAGTGTACTATAGATAGTATGCAGTATACTGTGTATATTACAGTATGGCATGCTACATGCTGTGCACTACACTATATTATAGTATACTATAGATAGTATACTGTATACTATATGTAGTAAAGTATAGTGTACCATAAATCAATTTAATATAGTATACTATAGTAGAGTATAACACAGTATTATAAAATACCAAATGTTCTGAGAACATTGACTCAGACCCATCATTCCCCACAAACCCAGCAGCACTGCACGCCCCGGCGCTCACCTGCAGCACACCTGGAAGGGATCCACCCACAGCGTCATCTCCTCGGGCAGCCCCAGCAGCTCGAAGGCCACGTCGCTCTGCGCGCACGCCTGCTCCAGCAGCGGCTCCCGAGCCCGCTGCCTGTTGATCCTGATGCACCTGGGGACAGCGCAGGTGTCACTGGCACTGCAGCCCTGCAGGGTCCCATCGCGCAGAGCGCGCCCAAAAGCTCCATAAATTGTCCCAGCACTTTTAACCTGTCGATGCAGCCTCTCACGCAGAGCCCCAAACAGAAGCTCAGCCTCACAAGTTGATTTATCAGCTCAAACACAACTTTGATTTTAGTTCTCATCAGTAGCTGATGATCCAAGTCATGCTTTGAGTGTTTAAAACAAAACCATCCCAAAATTCTCTGTAAGACCACCTGAATTCTGCATCCTGGGAGTCAGAGGCTGCTTGAGGTGGAAATCTTAACACAAGTGTCTCAGCTCTCTAATCCCACATCTAGAGGTAAAAGAAACCATTTCCACCTCAGTTCTCTAATCCCACATTTACAGGTTAAAAGCAAATATTTCCACATCACTTTTCCGCCTCTAATCACATACTCACAGGTAAAAAATATTTCTGCCTCAGTTTCCTAAACACACATTTACATTTATATATGTAGGTATATCTAGGTAAAAAGTATATGTAGGTATATATCTATGTATAAATATATCTATGTATATCTAGGTAAAAAAAATTCCACCTCAATTCTCTAATCCCACGTTTACAGGTAAAAAAAAAAGATTTCCACCTCAGTTTTCCACCTCTAATCCCACATTCACAGATAAAAAATATTTCCACCTCAGTTTCCTAATCACATGCTTACAGGTAAAAAGAAATTTCACCTCAACTCTCTAATCCCACGTTTACAGGTAAAAAAAAAAAAAAAAAGATTTCCATCTCAGTTTTCCACCTCTAATCACACATTTACAGGTTAAATAAAACCAAAGTAATTTTCACCAATTAATAGTTTTTCTTTCCAGCTTAAGGGGTATCCTGGTGGCTCCCTCTGCATTATTTATTTCACTTTGAGGCCTCTTGGATGCCAACCTGGGCCCCTCTCACCTGAAGGCCTGGCCTCGGGAGGGGTTGTCCAGGTACCAGTGATCTTTGTACTTCTCAAACAGCAGCGTGGTCAGCTTGGCTGCAAACTTCTCCATTTTGTGCTTGCTCAGCCTGTCCTCCCTCTTCACCAGCTTGGTGATGAAGAAAACCGTGGCAGCAATTTCATCTTTCATCTTCAGCTGGAGCAGGGATGGAACAGCACAGCAGAGATTTAATAACATTAAAGCACAATCAGCTTCCAAAAACTGATGCTGCACAATCCACACAAGCCAGGAGAGAAAAGCCTGACTGCCAAACAGCATTTTAAATTTAGCTTGGGATATTAAAATCGCTCTGATGCATTACTAGAAGGTAGCTGCACTAAGCAAGTGAAGAGAAAATATTAAAAAAGAGTTTCAAAGATAATAGTTCTTATTTGTCACATATATTACATGCAGTAGGCTTTACTAAAGAGAGCTTTTAATGTAAAAAAGACCAAAAATATCACTTTTTCACCGCAGAGAAAAACTGATGCAAAATCAGTTCAAAACTGGTGCAAAATCCACACAAGCCAGGATAGAAAGGGCATGGATAAACCTGACTGCCAAACAGAAGACTAAATTTAGTTTGGGATATTAAAACCACTCTAATCCATTACTAGAAGATACCTGCACTAAGCAAATTAAGAGAGAATAGAGAAAAAAGAGTTTCAGATATAAAAGCTCTTATTTGTCATGTATATTAAAAGCAGCAGACCTTACAAATAGCTTTTTATGTAAAAAAACACCAAAAATATCACCTTTTCACAGCAGAAACAGTAAAAACTTGAGATAAACTTCACAAACAGCTTAAAGAGGCACCAAAAAAATCCAGATAAAAGCCCCCAGGGCCCTGGCTCAGCCACACAGGAGCAACCCCAACAGCCAAAGCTTCCCTCCCTCTTTCCCTGGCAGGGCTGGGTCAGGATTTTATGGAGCAGGAATCATGGGGAGCTGAGGGTTGTAAGAGCCTTCAGGTGTGCAGGAGCTGCAGGTGTGAGCTGGATTAATTCCCAGCCTGTTCCAGAGGTATTCCCAAATCTCCTTGGCTTCATTCCTGCATCAGCTCCTTCTCTGAGCTGACAAAATTGTGTCCAGGGAAATGTCAAAGAGCAAGATTTGCCACTTTAAAATGATGGGTGATGCACATAATTTTAATTTTTAAGTTTTTTCTCAGTACATTTAATCCACTCTGGGTTTCCTAGACAATCCCAGACTCACAGATTGGGATTCCTCTAGGGATGACTTTGTCTTTCTGGCAAAGTCTGGACATTAAATCAGATTTCTTTGATTTCACATCACTTTCCCTCAATATCAGATTGTAACCTAATAAAAGCCACAACCTCTTCCTCTCACCTTTGATTTCCTTTTATTCTTGAGCTACCCAAGCTAAAGCAGCAGCAGCCATGGTGGGGAGTGCAGAATTTCCTCATCCCTCCTCACCCTGCCCCATTTCAGCCCCAGGAATTCCTGAACCAGAGCTGGCACAGCCACAAAAGAGCAGCCAACACACTCTGCTCCCTCTCATCCCCAGCTGCATCCAAGCAGGAATTCCTCTCATCCCAGCAGATTTAGCAAAACCCAGCATGGACAGCCCAGTGTTCTGGCTGAGAGGAGGCAGGAGATAAATGAGGGGATGTTTGTGCCTTTTGGAACATGACGCTGTTTTAATTCTTATTAGAGCAAGGAGAAAAAGCCAAACCGCTAAAAACCAGCGCCTGGATATCCATGGGACGGATCCAGAGCTGCTGGAAGCAGGAAAATGTGTCCAAAGGCTTGAGTGGGGCTGAAATGGGCCCCCAGCCGGGCAGGAGCATTCTCAGCCAGATTAAATGAGCTGTCCCTGGGTCAGAGGCAAGCCCAGGCTTGAGGCGGGCAGGGCCGGACCCAGGCACAGTTTCTGTAGTAACTGCAGCCCAAACCCTGAGCAAACACAGCTCCCCCAAGCACACCCCGGCTGGAGCCACCCTCCAGGACATTTTTTGCAGTTTTCCTGCTTTAAAGGAATAAAATGGGAATAGAGAAGCCAAGTGCAATCTCCCCTCTGCACGGCGTTTGATTTTTGTGGGTGATGGAAGGCAGGCAGCTCCTCCAGGTAAGCAGCTGCAGTTTGTAGATATTGATATAAAATCAAGAAGGCTGAGTGATTTCTATAGAGAAAAGCATCCTTGGTGACAATCTTGCATTTGTTTGGTCACTGTCCTGAGCACATCCAGAAGCACCAATTCCATGGATTAAATCAGAGGCAGAAGAAACCTCCTACCTGGAGGTTACAAATTTGTACTCCTGTACTTAAGCCATGCAGTCTCTGTAAAAAGAATTATTGTGGACTGGAGTGAACCAGAAGCTGATGCTGATCGTCACCACAAAAATTGTAAGGGTTTGAGTACTCCATATTGCTAAAGTTTGATTTAAGATTTAGTGATTTAAGTAATAAAATAAACCTGAAAACCCCAGTGGTGTCAACCCAGGATGTCCTAAAATTAAACAACAAAGGAAAGAGTGCAAAGCTCCCTGGGTTTATTTTATGGGGTCTAGGAGCTGCTGCCATAAGTGTTTAAATTTTCTGGGTTTGCTTCCTCTGTGTGTGTGCCATGATTTTCAGAGCTGGACAGATCCAAGAGATCCAATGGCTGGGCAGACCCCAAAAACCAAGAGAGAGGTGCAGGAGGTGGCACAGCACAGGACCCTCACCCTTCTGAGCTCTTCTGGGGATTCCTGATGGGAATTACACCAGGCTGGAGCCATAGAGCCACCAGCTGGGGCTGCCACCAGGGCTCACCCTCCCCTGGGACCGTTTGGGTGGAAATTCCAAACTCTGGGTGTGTTCCCCATGTTGGCTTTGCCCATGGAAACCTCTCCTGCAACAGAGCTCCCACGGCTGGGGCCACCTGAGCTGTCCCCATGTCCCTCTGGAGGGGTGGCCATGGTGACAGGAGTACACAAAGCTCCCAGGCAGGGCTGGCCTGGGGACACTCGGAGCCAGGAGCCCCAGGGGAAAGGATGGGAACATTCCAGGAGAAAAGGTGGGAACATCCCCAGGGAAAAGGTGGGAACATCTCAGGAGAAAAGATGGGAATATTCCAGAAGAAAAGGTGGGAACATCCCCAGGGAAAAGGTGAGAACATCCCAGGGGAGAAGATGGGAACATTCCAGGAGAAAAGGTGGGAATATCCTCAGGGAAAAGATGGGGGCAACCCAGGAGAAGAGGTGGGAACATCCCCAGGGAAAAGGTGGGAACATCCCAGGGGAGAAGATGGAAGCACCCCTAGGTGAAAAGATGGGAATATCCCTGGAGAAGAGGTGGGAACAACCCAGGGAAAAGATGGGAATATCCCAGGGGAGAAGATTGGAACATCCTCGGGGAAAAGCTGGGATCATCCCCAGGGAAAAGGATGGGAACAACCCAGGAGAAAAGATGGGAACAACCCAGGGAAAAGATGGGAACATCCCCAGAGGAATTCTGCCAGGAAAAGGCTCCTGGGGAAGGGAACAGAGAGGAATCTAAATACTAAATATAGATATAAATATCATACATAAATATATTTAAACTATACATGAATATGAATATGAATAGAATTATAAATACAGCTACAAATATAAATATCTATTTATAGCATATTTATAGTATGTTTATATATATATATCTAAATATGTATGTTAGATGTATGTTTACATCTAATAGAAATATATATCTAATATATATTTACCTGTAATTTATATTGGATATATATGTAAATATGTGCATTTACATGTAATGGAAACATATCTCCAATATAAATATAAGTATATATAGATATAACTATAACTATAAATATAAATACTTGGAATTTAGCAGAATAAGGGTGATATTACCAATATTTTCCATTATTTCCAATTCTGTATTATTTTAAGAGCATTTGAGGAGATGGAGACTATGAATATAATTATTGGAAGTTTTTTCTTTCATTCCAGGTTTGAATTCCACGACTCCAGGAGCAGTGCTTGGTTTGCAGGCAGTGTAGTTAGCTGATTGTCTCCATCACCCACAATCACTAACTTCACTGCCACCAAAACAAGGCACAGCATTCCCTGCTCCAGTCTCGGCCTGCAAACTCCCAATTGCCTACGGCAGAATCATCAATAATGGGATTTATCTGCAGCTTTGTTCCCAGAGTTTTACCTGCCCATGTCAGTGTGTGCTGCATGTTGGTAATGGGAAGTGAAATCTTGGAGTTCTTGAAGTTGGTGCTAAAATCCTCAGGAATTTTCCTGGACCAGGAATCCTGTTTGGTTTTAAATTCTTAATTTATTGTATACTTCATTTTTAACACACACAGACTGGACCATGACTTTTTTAGGTTGCATCCTTCAGCTTCTCTACCAGATATTAATAATTTTCCTTTTTTTTTTTTCATATTTTATTAAGCAAAGCAAGTGAAGGGAGTTCTGAGCAATGATTATACTCAAATGCAGCGTGGTGCTGCATAATCATTTGTATTTTAGTGTTTAATTGCTTTGCCTTTGCACTCTTGAAATGGTCTTTGTGTTCACTCCAGTTTTATATCTATATATGTGTTATATTGTTAGCTGTGTTATATTGTGTTATATCTATATATAGGTGTGTTATATCTGTATATAGGTGTGTTATATTGGTTACATTGTGTTAGATCTATATATAGGTGTGTTATATTGTTTATATTGTTTTATATCTATATATAGGTGTGTTATATTGTTAGCTGTGTTATATTGGTTATATTGTGTTATATTGGTTACATTGTGTTATATCTGTATACAGGTGTGTTATATTGTTAGGTGTGTTTTATCTATGTATAGGTGTGTTATATTTTTAGCTGTGTTATGTTGGTTATATTGTGTTATATCTATATATAAGTGTGTTATTATATATCTTATATATCTATATATAAGTGTATCTTATATATCTATATGTGTGTTATATTGTTAGGTGTGTTATATTGGTTATATTGTGCTGTATCTATATATAGGTGTGTTATATTGTGAGGTGTGTTATATTGGTTATATTGTGCTATATCTATATATAAGTGTGTTATTATATATCTATATAAGTGTGTTATATTGTGAAGTGTGTTATATTGTTTATATTATGCTATATCTATATAAGTGTGTTATATTGTGAAGTGTGTTATATTGTTTATATTATGCTGTATCTATGTATAGGTGTGTTATATTGTTAGCTGTGTTTTATTGGTTATATTGTGCTGTATCCATATATAGGTGTGTTATATTGTGAGGTGTGTTATATTGGTTATATTGTGCTGTATCTATATATAGGTGTGTTATATTGTTAGCTGTGTTATATTGGTTATATTGTGCTGTATCCATATATAGGTGTGTTATATTGTGAGGTGTGGTATATTGGTTATATTGTGCTATATCCATATTTAGGTGTTCTAGACCTCTGAGAGCTCATCAGAGCTGGAAGAAGGGACAGGAGCAGGGACAGGCTCTGCCCTCACTCAGCCTGGCTGCCAGGCAGTGTGGTTAGCTGATTGCCCAAAGCAACAATCACTAGCCACACAGCCAGGTGAACAGGTCTGGAATGCTGGGAACGGGAATTGGGGAGCAGGGATCAGGCTGAGCACACCAGAGAGCAGCACCAACAGCCAGGCAGTGAAATAAAACATGACCTGCCTGTCAAGATAATTTTCCCAGGGATCCACCTCATTTCCATTAAAGAACATGAGGATAAAATGGATTTTTGGGTTTTTTCTCCGCCAGATTTGCAGGTTTTGACTCCCATTCTGACTGGGCTCAGCAAGGCCTCTGTTCTCACATCTCCCTCCATTTATTCTGGTGGAATAAAGGAAATTAAAGCCTGTGGTGGCAGCTCTTCCCTATCCTTGGAGAAACTGGGCTGGAGTGGAAATGGCCTGAAAGAAGATGGAAACTTCTGCTGGAGCCCCAATTACTGACCTGGTTAATTAGTGTGTCTCACCATATAAATAAAGCAAACTCAGATTTTCAGCCTGCCTCTGCAGTTCTCCTTTTTTTTATTCCTAATTTTAGTAAAGCACTCCCCATTTTTAGTGAAAAGCTGGGTTTGGGAACTGGAAGTTGACTGGAGTAGAAATGGCCTGAAAAAAGGTGGAAACTTCTGCTGGAGCCCCAATTACTGACCTGGTTAATTAATGTGTCTCACCATCAAGAGAACACAAATAAAGCAATCTCAGGCAAACCATTAAGCACAGAAATCGCATTTTCAGCCTGACTCTGCAACTATGATTTCTTTTATCCCTAATTTTAGCTCAGCACTGCCCATTTTCAGTGCAGAGCTGGGTTTGGGAGCCAGGCCAGGCCGAGCAATCTGCAGGAGGTGCTGAGCTCTGCAAACCTTTCCCGAGAGTCAGCAATCCCCCTTTCCCCATCAATAATCCCAAAAGGAATCTCATCCATCACCAGCCATTAGGCTGCTCTGAATTCTGCCTGCAGCCAGCAACAGTTCACTGAGGTTTCCCTTTCTTTTTATTTTTTTTTTTTTTTCTTAACTCCTTGGAAGGTTGGACTTGATGGGTTTGGAGGGGTTTTCCAAGCAGGGATGAAAGCCAGGATTTGCAGCTTTGGGCAGCCATAAAAATTCATTTAAAGCAGTAAATGGTTTTACACAAATATAGGACACCCTAAAAGCATCCCATAAGTCTAAGAAAAGTCAAATTAATGCAGCGGATATAATAAGAATAATGTTCAGGTTATTCTTAGGTTTTTTCAGGATATTGCTTAGTGTTCAAGTCCAGATTTCAGATTTGACTCAGATGTGAACAAATCCAAAGGAGCAAACCCTGAAATTGTATAAATCTGGGAAGAGAATGTGGATTCATCAAAAACTTCCTTAAGCAAAGAGGATTTCAGAGGGGAACTCTGAAATTCCAGGCCAGGCACAGGAGGTAAATGAAGTTTAAGTGAGATAAAAAAAGTTTAAAGGAAAATTTTCTATATCAAAACCACAAGAAATTAGGCAGTGAGTCTAAATTCCTCAGTTTAATGTGAAAGGAATCTTGACAGCCTGGCCATTGTTATTTTTTCTATTTTTTTTATTTTTTATTTTTTCCATTGCTGTCTCCAAGCTTTTCCTCACTGAAACACAAACACTCAGTTTATAACCAAATTACCAAACTGGCTGCTCCGCTCCCTAAAAAGCTCTCAGAAACTGGATTTGAGCAATAAAGCCAGAATTCCATTTGGGGATTTTTATTATTATCAGCAGTGAAATATAGATTCACTGATTTATAATGGTTTGGCCTGGCCTGGCCGGATGTTTATCAGGAGAATAAAATCCAGAAGTAAGAGGTCTGGATTCTATTAAGGCTTTTCCTTCCTCCTGCTGTAATTCCCAGGATACAAAGCAGAGACAAATGAGCTGAAGGTTAAGAACCAAATATCTGAATTAACACAATTTAATTCCTCAGTTGCACAGAGTAGCACTGAGATATTAAAGCTGATAAGCGCAGAGATTGGAGAAATAAGCTGGAAAACAAGATTTCAAAAGGTACTTTCAGGACTGACGTCTTCATTTTGGACATAAAAGCCTCTTTTTTTTCCTTCCTCCTTATTTAAGCTTTTCAGTTGGTTCCTATTAAGCATTTCCTCTTCTCAAAGTTTATTAAAATGCTGAACTAAGTCTGTCTGCTCGGCCCAAATTCTGGTTTTTATTTCCCTTGGTCTGAATACTCAGATTCTATTTAGGGGAAAAAGATGTCCTGTACTATTATTATTATTATTATTATTATTATTACTATCATTATTTTTATTATCATCATCATTACCTTTATTTTTACTACTACAATAACTACTCTGTTTTATCCTGTACTAATACATATTTTTACAAGATTTAGAAATTGAAAGCCTGCTGCTGTATATTTTAAAAGCCTGCTTTTCCTATATTTTTCTCCTTTATTTTCTATATATTTCCCATTTATTTCTCAATAGAGGCCAAGAGAAGAAAATGGGAGCTCCACCATTTTTCACAAGGAAGCTTCACCATTTTTTAATTTTGCTTTAATTCTGGCTGGGGTTCAGAAAGGCAGGGAACAGAGTGGTTGTGGAAGTATTTTTATTTTTCTGGAAAAGCCAGGAAACACCAGAGCCTGCTCCTGTTTCCCAGGGTGACACACCCTCAAAACCAGCAGCTTTCCAACACTTCCCTCTGGAATTCCTGAGGGAATTCCAGCCTGGAATGAGCTGTTTTCATGGCATTTTAAGGGTTTTCTTCTCCTTAAAATTCCAAATTCAGAATCAGCTTCTCCCCCTGACCTCCCAAGAGCAGCTCAAAGTTTTAAATCTTCTACAAAACCATCAATCTCCTATTTTAAAGCATCAATCCTGGTTTTTCTCTGCCTGAACAGATTCACTCTGCTGCTTTTCCACCACCTGGGGAAACGTCAGCATCTCTTGCATTTTTTCATATTTATCATTGGTTTGTGCATTCCAGAGCTTTTCCTATTTTATTTTGGTATTTTGGGCATTTTGGTGGACATGACAGATGAAGTAAAGTGGTGAGCAAACCATGTCTGGAAAAGCAAACTTCCCTTTACATGTGTTCAGAGATTAATGGCAATTTCTGGTTTTATAAACTGATCAGATTGATGGGCTAAAAACGCTGAAATTTTGGAGCCAATCCCAGGATTTTGCACTTGAAGTGATCCTTGTGGTGATCCCTTCCTACTCAGAATATTTAGAATAGTTAGATTCAAGAATACAGAATATAGAATGGAATATAGAATATAGAATAATTCTGTTGTTAGATTTAGAATAGTTAGCTTTAGAAAATAGTTAGATTTAGAAAACTGGGATTTGGATGGATTAAAGAAATCAGTGTTTGTCTGGAGCAACAGGAAACCATAAAGCTCATCCCACAGCAAATGCACATCTGGGAAAGAGAAGGAAAAACCTTTCCAAAACAAACAAACAAACAAAAAAAATCTCCCGATAGTTAGATTTACAAAACTGGGATTGGGATGGATACAATAGGTCAGTGTTTGGCTGGATTGACAGGAAACCATAAAGCTCATCCTGCTTCCCCACAGCAAACGCACGGCTGGGAAAGCGAAGGAAAAACCTTTCCAAAAAAACAACCAACCAAACAGAAAAAATCCAAATAGTTAGATTTAGAAAATTTTTCTAAATCTAAAAAAAAAAAAAAAAAAAAAATCAGGGATGGATAAAATAGGTCAGTGGTTGGCTGGATCGACAGGAAACCATAAAGCTCATCCCGCTTCCCTGCAGCAAACGCACGGCTGGGAAAGCGAAGGAAAAACCTTTCCAAAAATAAATAAATAAATAAATGACTAAATAAATAAATAAATAAACGATCCGAACTGGCCAGCGCGGGGCCGGGCCCGCCCGTGGGTGGCTCCCGGTGGGCGGGGGTTCCATGGGGACATAAAGCGGGACCGGGGGGACGCGGGCAGAGCCATGCGGGGCTCGGGGAGCGCGCTCGGCGCCGGGACAGCGGCGGCTCCGCGGGGCCGGGGCTGAGCCCGGGAGGAGGAAGAGGAGGGAAGGAGGCAGAGAAAGAAGGAAGGAAGGCAGGGAAGGAAGGAGGAGCTGTCGCTGTCGCTGTCGCTGTCCCGTCCCGCGGAGCGATGCTGGCGGCTGCGGCGCTGTGCGCGGCCGCGCTGGGATGCGCGGCCGGAGCGCGGCTGCTCAGCGGTAAGAGGGGCTGGGGATCGCTGTGACATCGTGTGGGGACCCTCTCTAACCCAACAAGACCCCGCCACCCCCGCCTCTGTGGCTGGGAGGGTCGCGATGCGCTGTCGCGACACGGGCAGGGATGCTGTCGCCTCGCGGTGATGCAGGGAGAGGTTGGGTTCGGTCGTTCTGGGGATCTTTCCCAACTTTTCCGGCTGCTTTTCCCCGCCCTGCCCCGGGCAGCTGGCTGGAGTCAGACCCCGAGTCAGGAGGAGAGGAAGGAGCACAAGGAATCCTTTCAGGCTGGCTCGGAGCTGCGCATTCCGGCTCCCAAAGCGAGCGCTGAAATCCAGCCAGGAATCAGCTCCAGCGAATTTCCTCTGCTGAGAGCAACGGCAAT
Source organism: Zonotrichia leucophrys gambelii (assembly GCF_028769735.1). Taxonomy (NCBI): domain Eukaryota; kingdom Metazoa; phylum Chordata; class Aves; order Passeriformes; family Passerellidae; genus Zonotrichia; species Zonotrichia leucophrys. The sequence continues at coordinate 1,721,396 of NC_088193.1, read as the reverse complement.
TGGCTGATAAGGCACAGACTTTCTTCCTCTATTTTTTTAATGAGGAAAGAATGTGTTTGTGTACCAGGGAAGAGCTGAGTGCAGTTTTTGCGAGGGTTTCTAGAGAGTTGCAGGTTTTTAATGACGCTCTGCTGTCTGTGTTTTCCTTTTGCCTCTCCCAGCAGCAGTGGACATTTCCCTCAGAAGAGGTAAGGGGCTTTGCCTTTTTCTCAGAGTGTCAAATTGCCAAGAGAAACACAGGCTGTGCCAGAAATGTATTTTTTAATAGCGCTGTCATAGTAAAAATCCTGCTTCTGTTGTAATCCCTGTGCAAAATGTCAGCAAACTCAATTTCTGGCCATTTAACTGCTGAAAAATTCCAGTAGGAAAGGTGTTTAAACTCCCACTCCTCCAGTGACCAGCATAAAAGGATAAAGCAAAGCCAGCAGTGATCCCATGGCAGGGTTTGTAGCGACCTGTCCTTGTATTATCCATTTGTTCCAAGCACACCACAAGTGTTGCTGAATGTTTTCCTTCTGTAAAAACATGTAGGTTAGCAGATTGTGCCTGCAAAGAAATATTTACTGAGCAAAACAAAACTGTTTGTTTCCACAGTCTAAATATTGGGACTGCTCTGCTGAAAAAACCACCCGAGTGCATCATTTTGGATGATGTGTCTTTTCACTTTGATCTTCCCTCGGAACCAAAATAAGCTCTGCTGCTCCTGCATGAGACAATCCTTGGCTTGTGACAGCCTGAAAACAGACATTGTTTACTCCCTGGGCAGGCAGAAACATTGCAGAGCTGGAAATTGGGATGTGGGAATTCAAATGGCGATCCCCAGCACAGATACTGGAAATGAAAGAGTTTGAGGCTGGATGTAAATCAGAAATTCTGCCCTGCGAGGGTGGTGAGGCCCTGCCTGACCAGAGGGATGTCCCATGCTGGGAGTGCCCAAGGCCAGCCTGGGATGGTGGGAGGTGTCCCCATGAGGGGGTTTTAAAGTCCTTTCCAACCCCAAACATTCTGGGATTCTGTGGCACTGCAATATCCATTGAAATATTGCATATAGATATATTACACCTATATTGCATATTTATATTATACCTATATTGCATATAGATAAATATTATCTTATGCTAGTATTATAATAGAATATTATATGCTATATATTTATATTATATTGATATCTATATTGCATATCTATATTGCATATTAATATATATTCATATCTATATTGCATAAGATAATATCTATATTGCTAGTATTCTATCATCTAGATAATATATATTATATCTATGTAATAGCTATATTGCATAAAGATATATCTATATAGCACAGATATATATATTGCGTATCTATATATCTATATTGCATATCTATATTATATTTATATATTATATCTATATTGCATATAGATATAATATATATTTATCTATATTGCATATAGATATATATATATTTTATCTATATTGTATATCTATATATTGCATCTAGATATAGTATATCTGTATTGCATATCTATATTATTTTATATTACATATAGATATATATTATTGCATATAGATACGTATAGCATAAAAGATAAATTCTTGCTGTCTCTGCTTGGATAAGGAATTCTCTGATTTTGACCATTTAACTTCTTAAAAATAATTAATTAATAATTTTTAATTAACTTCTTAAAAAATTTAAAAAATTTAAAAGTGTCTTGGAATCCTTGCAAGGGAGCTTTGCTTTTTAAGAGGCCGCATGTGCCAGCTTGCTCTGGCAGCGTTTCTTTGGGAGGAACTCCCAGCATCTGCAAATCCCAGAAAAATCACGAGAAGAGCAGGACATGAAAGGACCTAAACTTTGAAATACAACAATAAAAACTTGGAGATGCCATTTGCCAGCCCAATAACACAAAAGCCTTTTACCTGTGTTGTGTTTTTTCCATATAAACAGCCCAAAACTCACCCAAAATGATGTTTTGTTTTAATTTTGGTGCTGTTTAGTGCCGTTCCTGTGACAGCTTTCTCTCCCTCCCTGCAGGGCAGACGGTGTGCAGGCGTGGGACGCAGAAACCCTGCTACAAAATCGTTTATTTCCACGATGCCTCCCGCAGGAGCAGCTACGAGGAGGCTCACCTGGCCTGCAGGGCTGACGGGGGACACCTGGTCAGCATCGAGAGCCCGGCGGAGCAGAGATTGATCGAATCCTTGATCAGGAGCCTCCTGGCCTCGGATGGAGACTTCTGGATCGGGCTCAGGAGGAGGAAGGAGGAGGGGGACAACAGCACTGAGTGTCACCGCTTCTACTCCTGGTCAGACGGGAGCTCGTCCAAATTCCGGTGGGTACCTGGGGCTGGCACAGGAATCCAGGATTTTGTCCAAAAAATCCAGGCAGGGATGTCCCAGCTGTCACTTGTGCTCCGTCTGTGTTGTATTTTCTGAGATCCCCATTGTTGGGAGAAATGATGACTCTGCCTCCATGTTCTCAGAATGCTAATTTATTATTTTATGATCTATATTATATTAAAGAATGCTAAACTAAACTATACTAAAGAATACAGAAAGGATACAGACAGAAGGCTTAAAAGATAATAACGAAAAACTCACGACTCTCTTCTCAGAGTCTGACACAACTTAGCTCCAATTGGCCATTAATTTGATATGGATTGTTCAATTGTTCAATTCCATGTGAATTGTTCAAAACAATTCACATGAAACCAATGAAACAATCTCCAAGCCCATTCCAAAGCAGCACAACACAGGAGAAGCAAATCAGATAATTATTGTTTTCATTTTTCTCTCAGGCTTCTGAGCTTCCCAGGAGAAAAATCCTGGGCAAAGGGATTTTTCAGGGAATGTGAATGTGGCACTTCTGCACCCATCCCATCACCCTCCTGGTGGTGCTCCATGGGAGTGGCTGCTTTAGGCTAAAATGATAATTTTTGGGGGGCTAAAAGGAGGGGAAACAACAAGTGGTGTGGCCTTAAAATCTCTGATTAGGCAGCTACAAATGACATGAAGATTCCTACATGAAATTTATAGCTGCTGTCCTGAAAAATGAAAAATTTTATTCCTCTGCTGAAGATTCCTGCACTACAGATCCCATAAAGTTTATACCTGATGTCCTGAATAATGAAAAATGTGATTCCCTTCCTGAGGGAATGATATTTTTTCCTGTGAGACAGCGAAATATTAGAGCTGCAGGATTTATTGCAGCCATGGAAAACTAAAATTTTCACAGCACTTTTTGGATTTCTGCCTCCTTGTCTTAAGGAACCACAGGATTTGTTATAATGAAATTATAAAAGCAGCAACACTGACACCAATTTGCATCCTTATATCAGACATGAAAAAACCACCTTGAAATTTTGACCTTTTTTGCTCTGGGAGCAGCCCGTAAAGCATTTCATTGACTCAGAAAGGAACAAATAAAATCAGGTTTTGGCATTATTTGATATCTTAAAGTCTCTCCTGTGGCTCAGATATTGGGGGTGGATAATGGGAAGCTGAATCTGCTGCTAAGAAACAGGCACAGCTTTGCTGCCTTCCATTGGTGAGACATTTTTCTTTCTGCTGAATGACAGAGCCAAGGAAAACACCAGGGGAGGAAGGAAGTGAGGGAGGAATAAAGCATTGGAATGGCTGGAAAAACACATTTAAAATGGGTGTTCTCCCATGCTGAGAACCTCAGGATATCTGGAATTATTTATGTCTTATCCATAATTTTTGGCAGGCAGGACATTGCTGGTTCCAGAATCAGTGGGGATTGAACAATTGGCAAAATCAGGGCACTTTTAGAGGTGTTTCCTGAGCTGCATAAAATATCTCCTTACCAACAGTGATTTTACAGCGCACTGTAAAATCCTCCCTCCTGTGCACTGCCTGGAAAAGCAGCACAGGTGGCTGGTGCTGAGGTTTATTCTTAGAAAACAAAAAAAAAGAAATTATCTGCAAGGCTGTGGTGGTGCATTTCTGACAGAGGAAGGCAAGTTCTGCTTCAGATTTTTAGTTTTCTTCATTAAATAGGTGCCAAAATCCCAGGCACTGAGACTGAGAGAGCACAAATGATGATTTTGGCACAGGTTTAAAATTAAGTGTTAAAATTGAGCTCTTCTACAAGGCTCAGTGAACTCAGGGGAAAGTGGGCTTTCTCTGCACAATTGCAGCTCATTTTGAGCTATTTTATTGTTCAAGAAATTATTTTGTCTATGAGAAAACGGTGAATTCTAAACCCACATTGTTAAAGAGGTACCCAGGGACCAGAACTGAATCCTTGTTTCTGGTTTACTCCATGGTGCCCATGCTCATTGCCACTACATTTAAGAAATAAATTTGTTTTAAGATAATTCTAAAAATCTGTTAATTGCACTAGCTGAGACCTTTTGGTAATGCTGACTGGGACAGGAAGGAGGGAAGGGAAATCGTGAGGAGCTCAGCCCTTTGCTCTCTGATATCTGTCAAACTTGCTTGCAGAGTTTGAAAAATCTGAATTCAAAGGACAAATAACTGCATTTCATAATTGCCATTTTTCATTTTCAGTGGAGGGAAATTTCTTTCAGAGGGGAGGCAAATCGTGAGGAGCTCAGCCATTTGATCACTATATTTGTCGAACTTGCTTGCAGAGTTTGAAAAATCTGAATTTCTGAATTCAAAGAACAAATAACTGCATTTCATCCCTCCCATTTTCCATTTTCAGTGGAGGAAAATTTCTTTCAGAGGGGAGGGAAATCATGAGGAACTCAACCCTTTGCTCACTGATATTTGTCCAACACCTGTCTTGCGGAGTTTGAAAAATCTGAATTCAAAGAACAAATAACTGCATTTCATAACTCCCATTTTTCATTTTCAGTGGAGGGAAATTTCTTTCAGAGGGGAGGGAAATCATGAGGGGCTCAACCCTTTGCTCACTGATATCTGTCAAACTTGCTTGCGGAGTTCGAAAAATCTGAATTCAAAGGACAAACAACTGCATTTCATCCCTCCCATTTCCCCAGCGGAGCTGCAGGGTGTGCCATAACCCCTCCAACTCTGCTTTTTTCCCCCTCCAAGCTGCTGGCAGCTGGCCCTGAGGTGGTTTTTTGTTGGGAATTTAGCTGCTAGAGAATGGAAAATTACAAAGCTGTGGCTAATTCCAAGTCCTGCACCTGCATAGATAGCAGTGTCCTTGGGCCTAGCTGTAGTATAATAACAAATAGTGAAAGAGACATGAGAAAAGAGAGATGTAACCCCTACGGAATGAGGAAGAGTTCATGGTATAGTTTAACCAATAGATTGCTTGGCTTACAGAATATTCATAAGCTTATTATTTGCTGGATAAGTGTTTGATACTTTCTTCAATAAACTGGGCCTGAAGGACCTGAGGGACCGGGCCTGAGGAACCTGGGATGAACCATAGGGTGTCCTGGTCCCCTTCCTTGGACAGTTTTTGTGTGTTTTTCCCCAGGAACTGGTACGTGGACGAGCCATCGTGTGGGGGCGAGGTGTGCGTGGTGCTCTACCACCAACCCTCTGCCCCTCCTGGCCTGGGGGGTCCCTACATGTTCCAGTGGAACGACGACAGGTGCACCATGAGGAACAACTTCATCTGCAAATACGCCCTGGGTGAGGAGGCCCTGGGGGCTGCAGGAGGGGCAGTGAGGAGAGCGGTGATAGGGAAATTGTAGAGGGGATTGAGGGCTGGTCCGCAAGAAAAGCTGAATTAATAGGATAAATAATCATTGATGATTAAATAACAATTGATAATTGAGTAATAATTGATGGTTTTCCAGTGTGTCCATAGCAAGGAAGGAGACAAGGCTGGGAACAGATTACAAATAATACATGAAAATTTTTGTAAGCTGGACTACGTGCATAAGTGGATGTGTATACATGCCTTATTAAATTTCTGTAAAACTTACAGAAATTTCTCTAAGTTATACATAAATCCTGCAAAATGGAATTTCTGTTTTGCAGAATGTACGAAATTTCTGTTTTACAGAAATGCTGTGAACTTACAGAATTTTCTGTAAAACTTACGGATTATATTGACGCTAATTGCCTTGCAGCAATGAATATAATGAGTTATTCTGGTGTAGTTAATGATTTAAGATCATTTAAGAGTAGGAGAGCTGGAGAACACACAGAATAAAAACTTTTTCTTCTTAGATACTGAGCGTGTGTGTGTGTGCATATCAGGGCCAACCTAACAGGGACAGGAAATCCTCCCTCAGTTTTTAATTTATGCAACAAATGAGGAAAACATCCCAGTGTCTGTGGCTGCCTGTGGTTTGCATAAATTCCCTGGGGGTTTCCATGAGGGGTTTGAGGTCTCAGAGAGGGGGAGAACACAGAAGAACTGTGCTCAGGTTGGAAATTGTGCATTTCACTCATGGGGAAATTCTGCATTTCTCTTTTCCTCCAGAGAAGCCAACAAGAGCTCCAATAGACAATTCCCGAAGAGGTGAGTTGGACAGATTTGTATGGGAATTTTTCTAAAATTATTAAAATATTTTAATAATTAAAATAATTGTTTTAATTAATTATTATTTTATTATTTTATTATTTTTAAAAATTATTTCCACTGCTGGCTTGCTGTTCCATGCCTCATCCTGCAGGGAAAATCCCATTGCTGGTGATGCTGCAGGGATTGAAGCACAAGAATCCCAGTGCACCTCACACATCTTTGCAGCCCCCAGCCTCTTCAATCTCCTCTCAGCCAGCCTTTTTTATTATTAAAAAAAATTAATTCTGCAGGATTAATGAAGCTGCTTCTTTCCAGCTGTGGCAACAGAGCCCTGGAAGCCAAAATTCCCAGAGGAACGCTGGAGGAAAGGTGCCAATGGAACAGCTGGGAGAGCCAAAGGTAAGTTCTGCTCTCAAAACCTCATTTCAAGTGTTTGGCTCAAAATGTGGAAGACTGAATATAGAAAATAATCTCTGGAAAAAAAACTTCCCTTAATATTTTCCAGGACAGAATAAGGAGGTTGCTCTGAGGGTAAAAATGTTCAAAATCCAAAGCTATGCCAAGTATTTTGGGTGTGAAAAAGCCACTGTTATTATTTAGTCATTGTGAATTAATTATTATATTTATTGTGAATGTTATATAATGAATATTATATTATTATTGTGAATTTTATTATTATATTTCTTGTGAATGTTTTGTTTGCACAGCTGTGATTAACCAGGAAAAACTTGCAATTTCTTCTCATGACCCTGCTTCATTTTTGCCCCCAGAACCCATTCAGGGCCTTGCCTTCATCCTGATTTCCAGCGTTCCTGTGCTGCTTCTCCTGCTGGCCATCACAGGCATCTCCTGCTTTTGGCTCTTCATGAAGAGGTGAGGGGAATTTTTGTGTTTGTTCTGAATTAGCAGTGACACCTTGTCCTGTTCACAGCTAATTTCACCATCCTGGAAACGGCTCTGCACAGGAGCGTTTGCAGCCAAAAAAATGCTGAAAAAGTGGCGTTGATGCTCCAGGCTGAGTTAACTGGAAGTAAAATTCTAAGTAAATCACATTATATTCTTTTCTTGCATTCACAGATATAGCAGGCAGGGAAAAAAAAAACAGATTATGATTTTGATGTGTTAACCCTTCTACTTTTCTTATTAAAGATTTGAATTTCAGAACAGCAAAAAAAATGCAGCAATGGAAACAAAAGGATAACAACTTGGAGCAGAGAATGTTTAGCAAGGAACATTTTCCAGGAATGCAGCCTGGAATAAGGAACATCCTGGGCCCAGCTTTGCTCAAAGCCCATCACCAAATCACTGTCAGGCTTCTGCTGTTGGTTTATGTTTTCCTCTCTGTTTTATGTGTTTTCCTTCTTGCCCTGCCCTCCTCAGGAGACAGGAGCTGCTGGATGTGGCCCTCAGCAGATCCTGCCCTGGGATTTTCCAGGAGAGCAGCCTGGAAATAAGGAATGTCCTGAACCCAGCTTTGCTCAAAAGCACTGTCACAGTTCTGCTGTTAGTTTGTGCTTTCCTCTGTGCTATTTCATGGTTTTTCCCTTTTTCCCTCCGCAGGAGACAGGAGCTGCTGGATGTGGCCCTCAGCAGGTCCTGGGATTTCTCAGGAGAGCAGCCTGGTATGGAATCAAGAATATCCTGAGCCCATCTTTGCTCAAAGCCCATCCCCATATCACAGTCAGAGCTCTGCTTTGTGTTTTCCTCTGTGCTATTTTATGTTTTTTCCCTCCCCAGGAGACAGGAGCTGCTGGATGTGGCCCTCAGCAGGTCCTGGGATTTTCCAGGAGAGCAGCCTGGAATAAGGAATGTCCTGGGCCCAGCTTTGCTCAAGACCCATCACCAAATCACTGTTAGGGCTGTGCTTTGTGTTTTCCTCTGTGCTATTTCATGTTTTTTCCCTTTTGCCCTCCCCAGGAGACAGGAGCTGCTGGATGTGGCCCTCAGCAGGTCCTGGGATTTTCCAGGAGAGCAGGCTGGAATAAGGAACATCCTGGGCCCAGCTTGGCTCAAAACCCATCACCAAATCACTGTCACAGTTCTGCTGTTAGTTTGTGTTTTCCTCTGTGCTATTTTATGTTTTTTCCCTCCGCAGGAGACAGGAGCTGCTGGATGTGTCCCCCAAGGGTGACCGGGCCTGGCTGCCCCAGCCCGGCAGGGACAGCCCCAGGCTGGACATCTCCAGGGTGCTCCACAAGCAAAGCGAAGCTGACCTGGCTGGGGCCAGGCCTGGCACAAAGAATTCCTCCTTCCGTGCCCACGAGGGGCTGCAGAGCCCCTGCAGGGACCCCCAGGAGCCCTCCAGCAGGGGCTGGGTGACACTGGCCAGCACGGAGAGCGGCTTTGTCACCAACGACATCTACGAGCTCTGCGGGGAGCGCGTGGGCAGGAGCAAGGAGTCCACCTGGGTGGACAATGAGATTTATGGATATTGAGGAAATGGACCTAAAAAACCCACTGGAGTTTGGATTTTGGGTGTCAACGTGACTTTTCTTGCCCTCTCTATGCACTTGTTCAATAACAGGATGTGTGGTGTTGTGAGGGTCCCCAGGACGAGGGAAGAGATGAGAATCTTGACTCCACGTCTCAGAAGGCTGATTTATTATTTTATGATATATATTATATTAAAAGAAAATTATATACTAAAACTATACTAAAAGAATAGAAGAAAGGATTTCATCGGAAGGCTCGAAAGAAATAGAAAATAATAATAATAAAATCTTGTGACTGATCAGAGAGTCTGAGACAGCCAGACTGTGATTGGTCATTAATTAGAAACAACCACATGAGACCAATCACCGATTCACCTGTTGCATTCCACAGCAGCAGATAATCAATGTCTACATTTTGTTTCTGAGGCCTCTCAGGAGAAAAGATCCCAGCAAAAGGATTTTTCATAAAATATGTCTGTGACAACAAAGTGGACATGCAACTCTCCAAGGTAAAAAAGAAGTTTAATTTCTGACTCCCAACATTTATAGATTTCCAAAAGTGACAGTGGATATTGGAGGGTGACAGTGCCAGCTCTCCAATGACACTGGACAAACCAAGAGCCCGTCAAATTCCTCCTGCTCCATAAAAGAATGCAAACAATCAGTTATTTACAGAAAGTGTGTGAGAAAGTTTGCTACAAGAATGTAAACATCAGAAGGCTCAGAAAAACTTAAAAAATCAGGGTGACAATGCTGTGTGTGGTGTTTGTCCTGGTTTTGCATTGTGCCCTTATTCTTCTATTTTCTGCAAGAATAGGGGTTTTTAAAGATCCGGACTGAAAGGAATGTACAGATTTTGCTTTGCACCAAGGAATGACACGTTAATACCCTCCCATTCCTTTTTGTACCAAAGATATGCCTTGAAACTGAAGGACAATCCAAAATCCTTATTTATTTACAGACCTCCTCCTCAAAGGTGCTAAAAGTTCCCTGTGGTGTGTGATGGAGCTTTCCTGGAGATGCTGAACACGGCAGGTGGGGAAGGAACCCCTTGGTTTGCTTTGCCTGTGTGTGTGACTTTCACTGTGCCCATTAAATTTCTTTATCTCAACCCATGAGTTTGCTCATTTTTACTCCTCCAATTCCCTCCCTCGTTCTGCTGGAAGGGACAGAAACCAAGAAATGAAAGGGGAATGACTGAGCAACCAAAGAGTGCCAGGCAGGAACACAAATATTTCACACCTTTTGTTCTGCAGGTGATTTTCTGGCTCTAGGAGAGCAACATTGCTTCAGAACAAAACTATGAAGCACCTAAAATGTGTTTTGCTTGCCTAAAACTTTGCTGTTCTCCATTGCACGTAAATAAATAGGAAAATGAAAAAAAAAAAATCATAAGCTGGTAGGAAACAAAGGTTTGGCAAAAAGTTGTTTTAAATGTGGCTGAAACAACAACAGAACCGAGTGCAGGCATAGCCATGAATCTCTTCTGCCAAAATAGGCAGGAAGAAGTTTTCAGGTCTCTGAGCTGCTGCCGACTGCTGCAAACACTGAAATGTTTCAGTTGTCACAGCTGCTTCTCACTTCCTAAATGCCCCAGGTGCTGCAGTGTCACAGCAGTTCCTCCACCAGGACATGGGGCAAATAAAGCCCTGAAAGGAGAAATCCCTTTAAAAAATAAATAATCTTCTCATTGCTTTGAAAACAGCATTTTTCTCCTGAAAATCAAAATCCTGATATAGGAGAGTGGTCAGGGCTGGCACTCACAGTATCTGGAGTTTCTAATGCAGTAATTAATGCAAATCAAGAAGAAGTCTGTCCACTTTTAATCCTGTGTTCCTGGCCTCCTTAATTTTTTCTTTTTGCCAGCTTTTAGGCACTGAAAAAGAGGAAAATGAGGGGGAGAACTTGTCAGATGCTGGAGTTCAGCTGTGCAAAGCCAAATGTGGGATCCGACCTCTTGAGCCTGCCGTTGGGCTCGGCAGTGATCTGAACGTGCTGGGCGTTATCAAGGCGAGGAAATTTCATAAATTTTTATAAATTGTATAAGTTTGACCCCTCCTTTGGGGCATCCCAGCTGCGGGAGGATGCGCGGGAGCAGCGACCACACGAGGGCATGTGCGCTCCACGTTGATGTCCTGGAAAATCCGCTCAGCCCCGTTTGGGAGGGGTTTGAATCCCTTTCCTTGGAGCAGAGCAAAAATCATCAGCGACCGCTGAAATCTGCTCTGCAGAGGATGATTTTTATGGGTGCAGTTCCTCTCCTGGCGTTTTTAAGCCCTGAACTTTCCAGCTTTGTGGTGAGGTTCCTGCAGAAGTTTTCCCTTCCGAGCACCAAAATCTGGCTCAGTCGTTCATTTTCATTAATCTGGTTTAATCATTCAAATCTGGCTTAATCATCAATCATTCACCCTCACCAGGATGAGGCTTGAAAGCGGGCAGGAAGCAAATAAATGTTTGCAGGCTAAAAAACTTCATTTAGGGTGACGTGACTGAGGAGTATTAGGTAACAATCTGTAGGGAAAAAAGCAACTTTTGACACGCCGAGTTTGGATGTGAAGAAAAGGTGAAAGAGGAGTGAAATTTGGCAAGTGGCAGCTGGGGATGACACCATTTGCTATTCAAAGAGGATTCTGGAAGGCTCTCTCACGTAGCCATCAATCACTGAAAGGGTGGATGTCTGACTAACCCCAGCCATCAGTTACTCACTGCCAGAACTTGTGCAGGGGATAAATGGAGCAGCAGCAGCTCCCGGCTTCTCCATGGCAGCCCGAGGCAGCAGCGTCATCCCCAAATGTCACTCCTTGCAGGGATCTCATCAGCAGTGAAGGACAAGCATTAATTTCTGCACAGAGACCTTCAGTTCCCTCTGCAGAACAGTCATCGCTGCTTGACACTCAGCAAAAGTAACTTTTCACGAGGATGAGGCAGCTTTACGTGTAAAACCTGCCTAAAAAGGGAAAGAATGACACAACTTTGTTCCTTGCATTCTTCCACTCTTTTCCTCTTTTTTCTTTTTCTTTTTTTTTTTTTTTTTTTGTGTCCACTCTGGGTGTTCATAAAGCTCTGTGGCTGATTCAACGGGCACGTGCTGTGCCATCAGCTTTGGGATGGGCCTGGTTTAGTCAGGGGAACTGAAAGATTCCAGGGGTGATTCCTGGTTCCCAAATGTCAGGAAAGCACCAGTCCTCCAGCCTGGGACGGAGCAGGGGAGAGGGAGGGACAGGCGTGAGCTCAGAGAGCAAAGATTGCTGAGGCAAACAGGGAATTTGAAAATGTAAGTGCATCTTTTAAATGCACACTTAGTAAGCGCATCCTTTAAATGCACACTCACATTCTAAAGCAGAATGAGTGGACTCAGCACTGAAAAGCAAATTCAGCACTGAAAAGCAAATCCAGCAGAAAGGGCCTTAAATTTCTTCACACATTCTCAGCTCTGATGGTCCTCAGACCATTTCAGGCCAAAGGGACCAACAGAGCTTCCGAATCTGCCTTTCCAAGTGTGCAGGAAATAAAAACAGAAGAATAATTCCCTGAGAAAGGACCTGCAAAAATCCCCCTGTGCATCTGCCAGGCCGCCTCAGGGCATCACAAAAGTCATTTAAGGGCTTTATTCAAACACCCCTTGGACACTGCCAGGCTTGGGCCACTGAGCAGCTCCCTGGGAAGCTTTGAGCACTCGCTTGGTACAGAAATGCTCCATAACCTCCATTCTGGACCTCTCCTGACACAGCTTTGAGCCATCCCCAAGTGTCCTGAGGCTGGGAGAAGGGCTCAGCACCTCCTTCTCCTCATCCCCTCCTCAGGAAGCTGCAGAGAGCCTGAGGTTGTTCCTCTTCATCCAAAAACGAGCTGGGTGTGTTTGGCTCACAGGAGGCTGAGGATGTCACCAGGGTACAAACACCCCCAGAGGGTGTCACAGGACGGGGATAGGCTCTGATCGGTGTGACAGGATGAGGAACAACGGCCAGAAATTTAACAAACGCCCAAGTTCCACCCCAAAACGGGTGAGAACATCCCATGGAGGGTGGCTGGAGACACCCGAGGCACCCGGCCGCGCTGCGGTGCCCCCTGCCCCAGGGACCGTCCCTCTGCGAGGGCGCGGAACCGGGAGATGCCAGAGCGGGGACACAGCGCGACTGCCACCGCCGGGACTGGCGGCACTGGCATCGTCCCCGCGCGATGTCCTGGTGCCGGTGTCACTGTCCCTGTCCTTGTCCCGGTCCCCGGTGTCCCCGGGTGTCCCGGTGTCCTGGTGCCGGTGTCACTGTCCCGGTGTCCCGGGTGTCCCGGTGTCGCCGGGTGTCCCGGTGTCCCCGGGTGTCCCGGTGTCCTGGTGCCGGTGTCACTGTCCCGGTGTCCCGGGTGTCCCGAGTGTTCCGGTGCCCCGAGTGTCCCGGGTGTCCCAATGTCACTGTCCCTGTCCCTGTCCCCGTGCCATGTCCCGGTGTCCCGGTGCCGGAGTCCCTGTCCCCGGTGTTCCGGTGTCCCGGTGTCCCGGGTGTCCCGGTGTCACTGTCCCTGTCCCTGTCCCCGGTGTCCTGGTGTGCCGGAGTCCCTGTCCCTGTCCCCTGCCATGTCCCGGTGTCCCGGTGCCGGAGTCCCAGTCCCTGTCCCCTGCCATGTCCCGGTGTCCCGGTGCCGGAGTCCCTGTCCCCGGTGTTCCGGTGTCCCGGGTGTCCCGGTGTCACTGTCCCTGTCCCCGGTGTCCTGGTGTGCCGGAGTCCCTGTCCCTGTCCCCTGCCCTGTCCCGGTGTCCCGGTGTCCCGGTGTCCCGGTGCCGGAGTCCCTGTCCCCTGCCATGTCCCGGTGTCCCGGTGCCGGAGTCCCTGTCCCCGGGGTCCCGGTGCCGCGCCGTGCCGGGGCGGGCCGTGCCAGCGCGGTTGCCATGGCGAGGCCCCGCCCGCGGTGACGCGCGCGGTGACGCCGCTCGGTCGCTCGGTGCCCGCTCGGTGGCGGAGGGGGCGGCGCGGCCCCGGGGGCGCCGCGCGGAGCCGCAGCCGGAGCCGCCGCCGCCGCCGCCCCCCGAGCCCAGCATGGTGATGGCCGAGCCCCGGCGGCCCCCGGCGCTGCTGCCCCGCGGGCTCGGGCCCGTCCGCGTCGGCTTCTACGACATCGAGGGCACGCTGGGCAAGGGCAACTTCGCGGTGGTGAAGCTGGCGCGGCACCGCATCACCCGCAGCGAGGTGGGCACGGCGCGGGGGGCGCGGCGGGGCCGCGGGGGCTGCGCGGGGCCGGGGCCGCCGGGGCCGCCGGGGCCGGGGCCGGGGCCGCCGCTTTTGTCCCTTCCGGCACCTCCCGCGGGGACGCGGAGCCCCGGCCGCCGGCCTGGGGGGGTTCTCCCGCCCGCATCCTCCGGGCGAGGGCAGGAGAAGGCGTGCGAGGCCGCGGGGGGATGCCCGAGGATGTCACCCGCGGGATGTCACCGTGCTCCCCTCCGGGATGTCACCCCGACGGTGCCACCCCTGGGATGGTGGCATCGCCCCAGGGTGGTGGCATCGCCCCGGGGTGGCACCCCGAGGATGCTCCGCTGCTGCTCCAGCCGCACTTTCTGCTGCCTGCAAAGGGTCAGAGCTTGTGCTGTGCCTGCCGTGGTGCCCTGGGTGTTTTGGGGTTTCCTGACCCGGGCAATGCTGGGTTATCTGTTTCAGCAGAGGAACTTGGTGTGTGTGTGTGTGTGTGTGTGCGCGCTGAATTCTCCAGCACGGCATCCTCCAACTTCACCAAATCCAACCATTTTTAGCCCCTTTGTTTCACCGCCCCCGTGTATTACCCGGTGATTATTGTTAATACCTGGTGCTTTACCTAAAACAGAAATGATTGTCAGTCTGCCTGGGTGAAAATGGAGTCGTGTTCACTTTAAAAAAAAAAAAAAGGAAAGAAAAAAAAAAAAGAGGTATTTGATGAGAGTAATGGCTCTGGAGGATCAGCTTCCTCTTCTGTTTTAGGTAGTTTTAGTTGCTACACCTAGAGGTGAGCTTTTTGCAAGGCTCTCTTCTGGTCGCTTTCATTGTTGACTGAAGAGGTTCCTGCTGCTCTGTACTTGACCAAAGTCATTGAAACCCCGTCCCAAGCACGGCCTGGAAGTGAAACAGACCCGCAGTAATTCAGAGGGGCTGCAGGTATCCATCACTGCGGGAAAATCATCCCTTGAGGAATGGCAGCATTCCTGAGATCTGGAGCTCCGCTGAGCGCGGCGGTGCCCTGGCTGTGATTGATGAGCTCCGCATCGCAGGGGCTGAAACAAAGTTCTCCTCTCGCCTCATTTCTCAAGTTCATCATCAACTCGGCTCCTTCTGAGCCCTCCCTTGCTCCTCGAGCGGTGCCAGCGCTGCCTTTCCAAGTTTGGGGCCATGTGCCAGAATTGCAAATGCTCCACTTGAAGATCCTCGCTTGTCGTTGCTCCTCAGCCCTCGTTTCTTTGGCAGGCTTTGTGGTGGAGAGGAAAACTTCAATCTTCGTTTTCATTGTCGTTTTAGAAAGCCTGTTTGTTTAGCATTGTTGGAAATAACAACAGAAAACACAGAGCTTGAAAAGCTCCCCAATTCCTGGATGGTTCTTTCATCTGTGTCCTAAGGAACTGCTGAATTCTGGTATCCTGAATTTATTTTCACCAGTTTTTCTGTCCAGCCTGCAGCCTTTTTCTCTTCCTGGGATTTTTACAGCAAATTTGCCTGTGTGCTGGAGGATTTTTTAGTCAAGATCTTTGATTTTTTTGAGTCAGCTCTGACTTCTGCAGTGAGGGATGCAAGAGTGTTTTTCTGGAACTGAATTGCTGACTTGGTTGCTGGAAGTATTTACACAATCTTTGAGGAAGGGGAACCCTGTTAAGATCACTTCTGGTGATGTCAGAGGAAATTAATTCCAGCCAAATACTCTTTGGAAGAAGCAATTCCAGCTCACCTGATTGTTGGGTCCCTGAGCGCCCAGAGTGGAAATCCTGCTCGGTAATGGCTCCAGCCTGAGGGGTCTGCATATTTCAAGGTTCATATAAACTGTTGCTTAAGTTCCAGTGGAAGAATATTCAGTTTTTAGGTCTGGAAGGGCTGTGCTGGTGCTGAGGTTTGCTCAAAAATCCTGTTTTAAAAGGACTCCTTGTCGAAGTTTCTCCTGAATCTCTTGATTTGAACCCTTTAGATTCACCACCTGTTTGTTGTTGGGATTTTCTAGCACTGGCACTTTGAAATTGTGTTTTATATGACTTCGACCTTTAAAATCTTCGCTTTTATTTTTTAACACAACTCTGCCTAGCCTATAGCCATCAAATTAAAAAAGATGGGCTCTTATTACCTTGAAAGCAGCACTTATGGATTGTGTACAATCCCCCCTTTCTATGGAAAGACTGCAGGTGAGAAAATAAAATCGTTGCCATAAATTGTGAGCAGAGGTGGAAATTAAATGGAAGCAAACACGAAGCAGGAGAACAGCACGGGGTGTGTGCAAACAAAATCAGAAATCAGAACTTGAATGAAGGCAAGTTCTAAACAACCATGCAGAAGTGTGAAAGTTGGGAAACGTGGGATTAATAAAGATATTGAGTGATAAAGATATAATGAATAAATCGGTTAATTAAAGATATTAGGAATAGAGGTGCTGCCTGACCCTTTTGACTGCCAGTCCACCCAGGTGTGTGACTAATAAAGATATTAGGTGATAAAGATGCCAGGAATAAATAAATTAAATAAAGATATGTAGGCATAGAGGTGCTGCCTGACCCTTTTTATTGCCAGTCCACCCAGAGAGGGGATTAATAAACATATTAGGTGATAAAGATATTAGGAATGTATAAATTAAAGATATGTAGGAATAGAGGTGCCTGACCTTTTTTACTGCCAGTCCATCCAGAGGGGTGTTAATAAAGATATTAAATGATAAAGATATCAGGAATAAATAAATTAATAAAAGATGCTAGGAATAGAACATTTTTACTGCAAATTCACCCAGTGGGGACTAATAAAGATATTAGGTGATAAAGATATCAGGAATAAATAAAATAAAGAAAGATTGTAGGAATAGGGGTGCTGCCTGACCCTTTTTACTGGCAGTCCACCCAGAGAAGGAATTAAGAAACAGATGATTAAGATATCAGGAATAAATAATGCAAGATATTAGGAATAGACCCTTTTTGCTGCCAGCTCACCCAGGGGGGGGATTAATAAAGATATTAGGTGATAAAGATATCATAAATAAATAAAATAAAGAAAGATTGTAGGAATAGAGGTGCTGCCTGACCCTTTTTTGCTGCCAGTCCACCTGGAGGGGGATTAATAAAGATTTTAAGTGATAAAGATACCAGGAATATATAAAATAAAGAAACATGCTAGGAATAGAACCTTTTTACTGCCAGCTCACCCAGGGGGGATTTATAAAGATATTAGGTGATAAAGATATCAGGAATAAATAAAATAAAGAAAGATTGCAGGAATAGAAGTGCTGCCTGACCCTTTTTACTGGCAGTCCACCCAGAGAAGGAATTAATAAACAGATGATTAAGATATCAGGAATAAATAAAATAAAGAAAGATTGTAGGAATAGAGGTGCTGCCTGACCCTTTTTTGCTGCCAGTCCACCTGGAGGGGGATTAATAAAGATATTAAATGATAAAGATATTAGAAATAAATAAATTAATTATAGAAATTAGGACTAGAGGTGCTGCCTGACCCTTTGGGAGGCTGACCCCGACCTTTGCCTGCCTTGTTTGGGTGTTTGGTGCCGTTTGAGTGCAGCCCACGTGGCTTTTTGCTGCCACGCTCCATCCTTGATCCTGCTGCCCAGAAATCCTGTGATCCCAGGGCAGCTCCTGCTAACGAGGCGTGGAAATGAGCGGAGATCGTCCTGCAGGGAACGGGAATCGTCATGGGGAGGTTGGGGGGATTTGATTCTGGTGAAATGGGGATGGGGATGGAATTGGGAAAAGGTTTGGGATGTAGGGAAAAGGGAAAAAGTTTGGAACATAGGGAATAAGGAAAAGGTTTGGGATGCAGGGAATAGGGAAAAGGTTTGAACATAGGGAACAGGGAAAAGGTTTGGAATGTAGGGAATAGGGAAAAGGTTTGGAGAAGGTTTGGAGTGTAGGGAAGTTTGGAATGTAGGGAATAGGGAAAAGATTTGGGATGTAGGGAATAGGGAAAAGGTTTGGAACATAGGGAATAAGGAAAAGGTTTGGAGAAGGTTTGGAATGTAGGGAAGTTGGAAAAGGTTTGGAATGTAGGGAATTGGGAAAAGGTTTGGGATGTAGGGAATAGGGAAAAGATTTGGAATGTAGGGAATTGGGAAAAGGTTTGGAATGTAGGGAATAGAGAAAAGATTTGGAATGTTAGGAACCTGGAAAAGGGTTGGAGTGTAGGGAATAGGGAAAAGATTTGGAATGTTAGGAATTGGGAAAAGGGTTGGAGTGTAGGGAGTAAGGAAAAGGTTTGGAATGTAGGGAAGTTTGGAATGTAGGGAATAGAGACAAGATTTGGAATGTAGGGAAAAGGTTTGGAGTGTAGGTAATTGGGAAAAGGTTTGGAATGTAGGGGAGTTGGAAAAGGTTTGAAGTGTAGGGAATAGGGAAATGGTTTGGAGTGTGTGGAAGTTTGGAATGTAGGGGAGTTGGAAAAGGTTTGGGATGTAGGAAAAAGGGAAAAGCTTTGGAATGTAGGGAATTTGGGATGTAGGGAATAGGGAAAAGGTTTGGAAGGTAGGGAAGTTTGGAATGTAGGGAAGAGGGAAAAAGTTTGGAAGGTAGGAAAAAGGGAAAAGGTTTGGAGTGTAGGGAATAGGGAAAAGGTTTGGAATATAGGGAAGTTTGGAATGTAGGTAAATTGGAAAAGGTTTGGGATGTAGGGAATAGGGAAAAGGTTTGGAATATAGGGAAGTTTGGAATGTAGGTAAATTGGAAAAGGTTTGGGATGCAGGGAATGGGGGAAAAGTTTGGAGCAGTGAAGGTGCTGCTTGGAAAACGCAGGGAGTTTGGGAACCCAGCCCTAAATCCCTAATTTACCCCTTCCCCAGGATTAATCCCCTGCAGAGGAGCTCTGCTCGCTGCTCCCCAGGGGAAAACCAAACCCCGCTCTCGCTGTGCTCCCACGTGTGCCTTCACCCGGCTGCACTTCCAGGGAATTTGTGGTTTTCTCTGGTAAAATCCGGAAGATGAGCCTGCAGGTTTGGTCTGTGGCACCAGCGCAGGTGGGCTCAGGTGTTTGCAGAGTGAACAACTCCAGCAGAGACAGCAGCTCCCTGTGCCACACAACAGAATGTGGAGTTTTTCCAGGCTGCACAAGTTGTGTTGGTTAATTTTAATGCTTTTTATCTCTTTTAAGAATGCCTTGGGTTAACAAATCTGAATTTCTGTAACCTGCAGGGACGAAGCGCTGTTTGAATGTGAATTTGTAGCAGGAGGTTGTGTTGTGGTTTTGGTGGGTTTTTTTTTTTTGTTTTTGTTCGAGTGTTTGCTTTTTGCCTTTGTTTTTCCTTTCAAGAATTAAATGTATAAAACAAAACAATGGAAAGTGACGGTTGGAGTAGCTGAGGAGCAGAACAACTTTCATCTTCCCTTGACAAGCATTTCATCCTCACTCCTTGGCAGCTGCAATTCCCAGATGTCAGGGGAGGATTGAGCAAACTCCCATTCCCTGGGCCCTCAGTGGAAGGGGGAAGGAAATAAGAAATAAGTGCAGTTCCTTGGCTTTTTAAATGAGAAGGAACCATTCAAACTGCAAAGATATCTTGGAATTTAACTCCTTAAGCAGCAAAACCTGGTGGCAGGGGGAGATCAGGGATTCCCTTTTGGTTTTCCTTGTCAGGTGAAGGATATTTAATGACATTATATCTTGACATTATATCTTGAAATTTGGGATTTTTTTTTTGTTGTTTGTTTCAGACTGTTGCCAGTAATTGTTGGCAAGCTGCGTGTTTAGGAACAAAACACACTTCTCACGTAGGAAACTGCTCTGTGCCTTGAAGGAGCTTCCCCACCTCTAAGAATTACATCCCTTTTCCTGTCATCCAGAGACAGCCGAGCTCCAGAAGGAGCTGCTGAGTTCCCTGCTCCTCCCCACATCCCCGGGAAGGCTTCGCTGGATTTTCAGTACTTTCAAGTGGTTCTTCTGTAAAATCTGGTCCTGGTCCTGGCAAGATGAAAATGCAGAATGAGCTGAGGTGTTTGATCTGCATTTGAGTGGAGGAGCTGCTGCTCTGCTGTGGTTTATCCATTTTATGGATGAATTTCCTGCACACTTGGAGTTGTACATTTCCTTGGGAGTTGGGGAAAGAAAAGAGACTTTTAAAGAAGGAAATTCAGAATGAGCTGAAGTCAATAAATAGTTAATTGTGAACTCACATGGGCCCATAATTAATGTTAGCAGATATATCCATGTTAGCAGTGGTAGCAGGTATATCCATTTTAGGGACAAATTTCCTGCACACATGGAGTTGTACATTTCCCTGGGAGTTGGGGAAAGAAAAGGGATTTTAAAGAAGGAAAATCAGAGTGAGTTGATGTTAACAAATAGTTAATTGTGAAGTCAAGTGGGCCCACAATCAGTGTTAGCAGGTATATCCATGTTAGCAGGTATATCCATTTTATGGGTAAATTTCATGCACACTTGGAGTTGTACATTTCCCTGGGAGTTGAGGAAAGAAAAGGGATTTTAAAGAAGGAAATTCAGAGTGAGCTGAGGTCAGTAAATAGTTAATTGTGAGCTCAGGTGGGCCCACAGTCAGTGTTAGCAGGTATATCCATTTTATGGGTAAATTTCATGCACACTTGAAGTTTTACATTTTCCTGGGAGTTGAAGAAAGAAAAGGGATTTTTAAAGAAGGAAATTCAGAGTGAGCTGAAGTCAATAAACAGTTAATTTTGAGCTCAGGTGGGCCCACAATCAGTGTTAACAGGTATAGCCATTTTATGGACAAATGTCATGCACACTTACAGTTTTACATTTTCCTGGAAGTTCAGGAAAGAAAAGGGATTTTAAAGACGGAAAATCACAGTGAGTTGATGTTAACAAATAGTTAATTGTGAGCTCAGGTGGGCCCACAATCAGTGTCAGCAGATATATCCATGTTAGCAGCTATATCTATTTTATGGACAAATGTCTTGCACACTTGGAGTCGTACATTTCTCTGGGAATTGGGGAGAGAAAATGGATTTTAAAGAAGGAAAATCAGAGTGAGCTGAGGTCAGTAAATAGTTAATTGTGAGCTCAGGTGGGCCCACAGTCAGTGTCAGCAGATAATGAGGCTCACCCATGGATTTCTGTCTCTCCCCTGTTCAGTAGTTTGTGAAATTCTGTCATAATTGGAAGCATTAGTGGGACTCTCATTGTTTGCTCCAGCGTTAGCACAGTGACATTCAGGCTGAATAAACACCATTTCTATATTCAGCATCTTTAGCATTTTTACCCTTTGCATGTGCAGGGGCTGAATTTTCCCTTTCTTCTTGGTTTCAACTTTAAATTTCTTCTGCTGCAGCTTTTTAATCCCTTCAGCATCCAGAGTTATCTTCCCTTTGCATTTATTGGTTAAAACAAGGTCAGCAGGGCCAGGATGAGTTTTGTGAATTAGCTGAGATGTGTTTGCAGGGTTTGACTGATAAATTCATCAGCAGAGTTTTTCCTCTGAAGGGATGAACTGCAGATCCCCTTCTATAACAGCATTTCAATTAATTAAACATATCACACATGCAACTGTGCATGGATCCACTTGGTTTTTTGTGGAGATCCCCACTGGATTGTTTGTGTGGAGCCAAGTTTTTCTCCTAAAATATCATTTTGTGGGACTCGGATTTGTCACCTTGGCTCCAGAAATGGGCACCACCAAGAAGATTTAAATCACTGCAAATTGTTGATTTAAGAGCACCCGGAGCACTGGCTTCTCTCACCTGTTCTGTGCCTTCCATTCCATGGAAAATCTGCAGTTTTTTCATGAAAAATCTGCTTTTTCTCAAAGAAAATCAGTTTTTTCTCACTGAAAACCTGCTTTTTTTCACATGCTGCTGTGGGTGATATCCCTGCAGCCCCTTGGAGGGACCCCAGACCCTTCCAGTGCTGCCCTGCTCTATTTTCCAGCCTGGGATTTGCATTCCAGTGACCTGGGGCTGCATTTTCCCTTCCCAACGAGGGTGAACTCACCTCGGGGGAGTTTTTAAACCTCATTTTTGCTCTTGGTCTGCAGGTGGCAATAAAAATCATCGACAAATCTCAGCTGGATGCTGTGAACCTGGAGAAGATCTACAGGGAGGTGCAGATCATGAAGATGCTCGACCACCCACACATCATAAAACTCTACCAGGTGGGCTCAGAGGGGCTTTTCCCCTTTTTTTCCTTTCTTTCCCCCTTTTTCCCACTTTTTTCCCCTCTCTTAGTTCTGCTAAACAAAAATGAAGATCCCACTTAAGACCAGTTCAGCTTTAAATTAATTTTATGGTGATGCTTGGGTGGTGCTCACTCCTTCAGTGACTGGCTAAAAATGCATTGGATAAATGAGTTTATTTTTAAAATTCAAGTTGTCTCCCTGGTGTGCTTTTATTTGTGAGCAGTCTCTTGGGACTTTCAGGCCCATTCATGAATAAAATGCAAAATCAAATTCACAAAGCTCTTGCTGAAATGTTTCTCTGAGGTTGTTGAAATAAACCCAAAATACCTTGAAATTGTCCTGAAATCTGAAATGACTTTTTGAAGTGGAGGATTTTTAATTCTCAGTGAATCTTTTGATTATTTTGTTTGCGCACATGGGAAGATTGTGAAATTCCAGGCGTGAGGCAGAACTTTCGCAGCTTTAGGAGAGAACCATAAAAATAAAGATTCTTTTGGGTGGTTTTTTGGCTTTTTTTGCTTTTCCCACGATCCCTCACGTGCGATTTCTGCATCCACAGGTGATGGAGACCAAAAGCATGCTGTACCTCGTGACAGAATTTGCCAAAAATGGGGAGATTTTTGGTAAGCAGGAGAATATTCCCATGTTCAGCTTTTCAGTGCACTCCTGGTGTCTGTGTCAATATGGGCCTGTTCTTAGATTTCGTATTTCTGTGCACCTGCAGAGTTAAAACCCTTTTAGTTTTAAATTCTATTTCCTCTGTTTCAGTTGGTCTCCACTGCCTCTTGTCCTTTTGCTGGGATTTGTCTTGGGACAAAAATCCTGCTGCTTTGGCTGCGAATCTAAAATCACTTCTGGCTTCTATTTTATTATAATATAATTTAAAATTGTATGAAATTGTATACATATATACACATTGTATGTATAATGTACATGATTTTATCTATTCAATGTGTATTATATAATACATATAGATTGTATATATACAATATGTATTATATAATATACATTATACACATATATATTGTATTCATCATATACATTATATATACTATAATATATATTATATACTATATTATATAATATATGTAATATATATTATATATATTATAATATTATTACTATAGTATACTATATATTATACTATTATTACTATAGTATATACATAATATACATTATATTATAATATATTATATACTATACATTATATTAATTATGTATATACAATAAAGAAATACAATATAATTATGATAGTATTATAAATAAAAATATATAAATAAAATAATTATACTGCAATTAAAATTCTTTTTATTAAGAATAAAAATCAGAAACATTTAAATTTATTACATTTTACGTTGTCATTATTATACAATATAAATATATATAATTATAGATATTATAGCAGGTCCCTGGTGTCCCCAGCAGGTCCCTGGGCAGTGGCTGCTGTGCCCAGGGCTGGCACCGTGCCCCCATCCCTGTTTGCCCTCTGGTTAATGCACAACCCCAGGAGCTGCAGCAGGGACGGGGCTGATCCCAGAACCAGGGATTTGCTCTGGGTTTGGGATCTCTCAATAAATCCTGGCAGGGCCAGAAAAGCCAAGGCCAGCTTGGCTGCACGAATGATGGGGAAGAGGAAACAGGAAAGCCTGATCAATAGGATTGCCTGGCGAAAGATTTTGAGAATATGGAAACTATGAGCGAGATTTGAATGAAAGCAAGCTTTGAGATATTTTATTTACTAAAGCACTGGAAAACAATGGTGTGGCTGCTGAAGGTGATCCCCTTTTGATGGAACAACACCCTCTGCTTGCAGACAGGCCCAAGGGTCAGAGCAGACCCTACAGCTTGGCAGAAGGGGCCCAAAGAGGAGTTTTTAGGGTTTAAAATGTAACACAGGATGGTGATGTAATGATTCTTATAGGCTGTATGGAAATGCTATAGGATTGGTTAGTGAGAATCTGAATATTCAACACAGAAGAAGATTTATTGACTTGGAATGGGAATGTCGCTCTCTCTTTACCTTTTTATGCTCTCACCCCTTCTACTCTCTTACCCTCTCACCCTCTCTCCCCCTCTCTTCTCTCAGGCCTGCTCTGAGCTGGGCCTGGCAGCTCCCAGCAGGAACCTGCACCCAGGCCCTTTGCAATGAACCCCAAGTTTCAAAAGGTCCCTGCACCCTTTGCAATAAACCCCAAATTCCACAACCGGAAGATTTATTGTATTGTAACGGGAACCTCACTCTCTCATCCTCTTTACCACTCTCTTTATCTCTCTCACCCTCTCTCAGGCCTGCTCTGAGCTGTGGCTGGCAGCTCCCAGCAGGGCCCTGCACTTGGCCCTTTGCAATGAACCCCAAATTCCACAACCAGAAGAAGATTTATTGTATCATAATGGGAATAAACCCTGCCTGGCAGCTCCCAGCAGGGCCCTGCACCCACCCAGGCCCTTTGCAATGAACCCCAAATTCCACGACTAGAAGAAGATGTATTGTATTGTAACAGGAATCTCACTCTCATCCTCTTTCCCACTCTCTTTATCTCTCTCTCCCTCTTTGGGGCCTGCTCTGAGCTGTGCCTGGCAGCTCCCAGCAGGGCCCTTTGCAATAAACCCCAAATTCCAAGCCCTGGCTTCAAAAATCTCATCTCCCTCCATCGCCACCATCCTACCCTGACGCT
Source organism: Zonotrichia leucophrys gambelii (assembly GCF_028769735.1). NCBI lineage: Eukaryota > Metazoa > Chordata > Aves > Passeriformes > Passerellidae > Zonotrichia > Zonotrichia leucophrys. Next base: position 1,696,582 of record NC_088193.1, on the reverse strand, counting down.
CCTGCCATGAACTCGTGCTGCATTGCCAACAAATGCTGGATTAACAGCTCGGGGCTAATTGAGTTTGTGCCTTTGATATCTGACTTCACCTTGCTGTCATATGATTTGTCAGTCACTCTGTGCCTGAGTGATATTTAGCTTGCAAATATTATGATCTCCCCTTACTGCCAGGCTTTTGTTTGTTCTTGTGCTTTGCCAAGTGAAACCAGCTGAGAGTGTGTGAGCTGCAGCTCCCACAGACCAGCTCTGACCACAGAGAAGAGTGGAAATGAAAACATTGCCAGAGTTACAAAGCCCCTAAATGATATCTGAATTTAAAATCCTATAAAACACAGGCTAACAAAGACCCATAAATGGCATTTTAATTAAAAATCCCATAAAACACAGGCTAACACAGTCCCCTAAATGATATTTGAATTAAAAGTTTCCTAAAACACAGGCTAACAAAGGTCCCTAAATGATAAGTGAATTAAGTCCTATAAAATACAGCTTAACACAGCCCCTTAAATGATATTTGAATTAAAACTCCTATAAAACACAAGCTAACAAAGCTCCCTAAATGATACATGAATTAAGTCCTATAAAACACAGGCTAACACAGCCCCCTAAATAATATTTGAATTAAAAATCCTATAAATCACAGGCCAACCAAGGCAGGTTTGGAGCTGTGCTGGGCAAGGTGCTGCTGCTGGGATCTGATGTTGCACAAGTGCTGCAGAAGATAAAATTAATCACTATAAAATTAATCCCAATAAAATTAATCCCTATAAAATCTCTGCTCTGGCTGCTCCTTGGCCATTGTCAGCATTCTTTGTGGGGTGTTCTGAGCCCATCCCAGCCCCTGATTCTCTGATTTTCCCCCCAAAACAGGGGTTTTTAAAGCTGCTCCCTCAGCCAGCTGCTGCTGCTCCCCTTGTTGTTGTTCCTGAGGATAAATGGAGGTTTTGGTTTCAGGGCTGCCATCGGTTTTTACAATGTAATCAAATATGAAAACAAAATGTTCTCTGTGCCTGTGACGCAGCGGAGAGGAGAGAGAGGTCAGCATGGGCACCTTTGGGGTGCTGCTTTTATTCCCAGAAATTAAAAATAAAATACATTTATCCATCACACAGCCTCTGCTGAGGCTTCAGAGGGTGAGGTGTGATGTGAAACCTGAGAGGAATTAAAGCTTGAAGTGTTCAGGATGGTGAAGTAAATTATTCCAAGTATTCCCCTTGAATTGTGGTGTGGAAATATTGACCAGGTAGCTGCAGAAGGAGGAGCAGAAAAGAGTTTCCTCTTTTTTGCCATTTTTTTTTGAGGTTTGAGTGGGAGAGCAGCAAGCTGGAAACTGGTTTGAGTTCCCTTGTGCTAATTATTTGGAAAAAAAATTAAATTTCACTGTTGTTGCTTGCTGCCCAGTCCATTTAAACCTGAATTGTTTGATTTATGATGGTTTGAGTTCCCAGGTTGTGCAAATACTGACCAGGTGGCCGTAAAAGAAGGAGCAGAGAAAAATTTCCTATTTTTGTCCATTTTTTTGAAGGGTTGAGTGGCAGAACAACAAACTGAAAGTTGGTTTGAAGTTCCTTGGTGCTGATTATTGGGAAGAAATGATTGAGTTTCAAGCTCGTTGCCTAAATCCATTTAAACCTGATTTGCTTGTTTTCTGCTGCTTTTATTTCTCAGATTTCCATGAGTGCTATTGTGAAAATATTGTAAAAATATTATAAGTAAAAAAAATATTATAAGTAAAAAAATACTGAGCAGGTAGCCATAGAAGAAGGAATATTAAAATATTATGAAAAATATGAACTATTATGCAAATGAAAATATATGGAAATATGATAAAAATATTGACCAGGTAGCTGTAAAAGAATAGAAAAAATTTCCTTATTTTTTCCATTTTTTCAGAGATTTGGCTGGGAGAACAACAAGCTGGAAGCTGATTTTATTGGGGAGAAATCACTGAGTTTCACGATTGTTACTTGCTGCCCAGCCTGATTTAAACCTGATTTATCAGAGTTCTGCTGCTTTTATTTCCCAGATTACCAACAAAATAATCTTAAAAATATGAAATATTAGGAAAATATTATGCAAGTGTAAATATTAAATATAAAAGGAAAGAAAAATTTTCCTTATTTTTTCCATTTTTTCGGCGGGTCGGCTGTGAGATGAAGAGCCTGGAAAACTTTGATTTTCCTTGTGCTAATTTTTTGGGGTGAAACCATTAAAAATGAGCGTTGCTGCCTGCTGTCCGGGCTGATTAATGCAGATTTGGTTAATTTGGGGTGATTTATTTGCATTTCCCAGATTACCTGGCCAGCCACGGGCGCCTGAGCGAGGCCGAGGCGCGGCGCAAGTTCTGGCAGATCCTGTCGGCAGTGGAATATTGCCACGGCAGGAAAATCGTGCACAGGGACCTCAAAGCTGAGAACCTCCTGCTGGACAACAACATGAACATCAAAATAGCAGGTATTCCACTTGATTTTGATAGCATTTTTTTATAAAATCCCCCTTTGGTGCTGCCTGAGATTCCGTCGTGGTTTTCCACGTGAATTTTTCGCCATGGTGGGTGTCAAAGTCCATCCAAATTTCCAATATTAACTTCCAGAAAAACAAAAAAAAAACAAAGAAAAATTACTTCATTATAAACATTTTATAATAGTTATATACATTATATATATATAATTAATATACATTATTATATATATTAATTATATATAATATATAGACATTGTAATATATATAGACATTATAATGTATCTGGACATTATAATAGCTATAGACATTATATATATATTATATATAATGTCTATAACTATATAGACATTATATATAATATATATAATGTCTATATATTTTCTATATTAATAATATATATAATATATACATTATTATATAGAGACATTATAATAGTTATAGGTATTATATATATTAGTAGTATATATTGTTATATATATTAATAATATATAACATATATAGGCATTGTAATATATATAGACATTATAATGTATCTAGGCATTATAATAGTTGTAGACATTATATACATTATTAATATTATATATATTAATTATATGTAATATAGAGACATTATAATAGTTATAGGCCTTATATATATTAGTAGTATATATTGTTATATATATTAATAATATATATAACATATGTCTACATATATATATGTAGACATTATAATGTATCTAGCCATTATAATAGTTATAGACATTATATATAATATATATATAAATATGTATTAATTATATATATAATATATTGAGACATTATAATATATATAGACATTATAATGTATATAGACATTATAATAGGTATGGACATTTTTTTGTGGGTGTCTTTAAAGCTGCCAGATGTTCAGGTTAAAACAGAGTTAATCAAATAACTTCTTTCGACATTAAGAAAAAAAAAACAACTCAAAATGGGAGCTTATTGATTTTTTTGTTCCTTTTTGCATGCATGATTTCACTTTAATTATAAATTTAGACACAGCAGATGTTGCTAGCAATAGAAATCATTTTCATTACAATTCCACGGATCCTTCCATGCTGCCTTTAGCCCAGAGAGGCTGGAGATGGGTAAAATAGAGAATTTCTTGCTTTGGGAGGCTGTATTCAGTCTGAGGGCTGCCAGTCACCTGCCTACCACAGGAATTCAGATTTCTGCTTGTTTTCCTCTCAGCTCCTGCATCCTGAGCTTTTCCTGCCCTGGATGTCCTGAGCACTGCAGGGATGTAAAAATTACCCCCAGAGCATCTCAGGAGAGCCAGGAGCTGTTCTGGCACGGGCAATTTCATATTTAAGTGATAATTTGGGGTATTTCAGCTCTTTTCCTGCTGAATTCCAGGGCTGAATTCCTGCCTAACACAAGAATTCAGATTTCCAGATTGACCTCTCCTTGTTTTCCTCTCAGCTCCTGCATCCCAAGCCTTTCCTGCCCTGGATGTCCTGAGCGCTGCAGGGATGCAAATCCCTTGGGAGATCATCTCAGGACAGCCAGGAGCTGTTCTGGCACTGGGAATTCACATTTCAGTGATAATTTGGGGCAATTTCAGCTCTTTTCCATAGGAAAGGCTCTGGACCTGAAGTTCTCTCTCAGGAGCTCCACCTTGGTTGCTCCCAGGTGAGCCAGGGGCAATTTCAGAATTTCCCTGCACGCTCACCTGATTTTCCATGCTGGACTGAGCTCCTGCCTTGTGGAATTTGCAGGCAACCCCAAAATGGGAAGAGATGAGATTCTTGCCTCCATGATTCAGAGGGGCTGATTTATTATTTTATGATTTATATTATATTAAAAGAAAACGATGCATTAGAACTATACTGGAAATGGGATGAGGAGATTCCACCAGCTCTGTCCTGCACGGAGTTAATTACAGGTGGGCTGTAAATGAGCCCATGGACTGGTTCCTCCGTGGATCTCAGTCCTTATCAGGTTGATAAGAGCTCTCCATGTCCAGCCTGGCTGCTGAAGGAGCTGGAGGAAAGTTCAGGCTGCTGGGAGCTTTGCAGTGATTTGTGCCGAGTCAGTGGTTGGGTTTTTCAGTGCAGAGGAGAGGGATGACGAGCTGCCCTGGGTTTATCTGGGGTTTTTGGGGTTATCTGGTCTGTGCTCATCCCTGGAACAGCCTCTTCCAGTTGTTCATCGTGCTCATGGCTCATTTATCAGGCTGGGGAAGGGCAGAGGGCAGCCAGGATCCCAGCTCTGATAGCTGAGGTTTTCCTCTGGTTTCAGGTCGTGTAGGAATTGAAAAAAACAGCGCAAAAACTGATGAATTATTTTGATAAAGCTCTTCTTAGCTTCCAGTGGGCCTCTTGGTTTGTTCTGCTGCTTCCAAGGCTTTTATTGAAGCTTTTTGCTCCTCAAGAATGCAACATTTTTATCAAACACTCAGACATGCACAAAGTCACCTCTCTTGGTTCTTTCTGCTGCTTCCAAGGCTTTTATTGAAGCTTTTTGCTCCTCAAGAATATGACAGTTTTTAGTCAAACTGAAACATGCACAAAGTCACCTCTGTGTTTCAGCCACCAGGAGAATAAACTGACATTCAAAAATGTCCCAAAACCTGTGGGTTTTGCCACCTCTGATGCCTGAGGCTGGACTGAAATCCAGTTTTGGGTTAATATTGCTCTACAAGGACAGGGACAAGCAGAATTTTAAGGATCTTTTCTCTCTAACTGGACAACAGGCAGGGGACGAGTAAAGAATTTGAGGTGAGAGCTTTGATAGGTTTATTTTGTGAAAGATATGAGGTAGTTGGGATTAAAGCCCTCAAATTTCAGTGGAAGTAGCAAAACTGAGCTAAAATGTCCATTAGAAGGAGGAAGGTCCATTGGCAGGGGAGAAATTCCCTGCCAGGTTTAATGTGGAATTTGTGCTCAGCACTGGCAGGGCAATTCTGCCTGGTTATTCCCAAAGTTCAGCAGCTGCATTATTGCCATGTCCTTTGGTTTTGCTGCTTTTTGAGGGCATCATCTGAGGCATTTCAGCTCTCTCTGAGCTCCACCAGCCAGAAATCCACCCGTGAAACCCAAACCCAGCTCGGAACGGGGACCCAGCTCCCGTTTTTGTTTCCAGCCCCAGATTGAGGTGCTGCAGGGAATTGTGACGCCCTGCAGCTTGCAGCAGCCCAGGTAGGCAGGGACTGTTATTTTGAAGGAGGCTGGAGCTGCTGCTGGACAGGGAAATGTGCATTGACGTCAGGAGAGGCTGCTCAGCACTCAGCCCCTGAAGTGGGTCAGGTTTGCCCGCTCATACCTTGCCTTTATCAGCACCTCTGTGCCCATTATCTGCCAGGCTCACATTTCTCCTCCGACAAAAGCTCCCTGTGGCTCTCTGCAAGGCAAGGCAGATTGAGTTCTGCTCCTGGTTTTAGGAGAATGGATTAATTATAGCTCTGGAGCTCCTTCTGGGAGGCTTCTGGAGGCACCAGGGAGAGGCTCGGCAGGAGCTGCAGTTCCTCTGCCGTTCCTCACGTTGCACATGGGGCTGGAATCTCGGGCTGGTTTTCCCATTTTTAAGGGGAAAACAGATTCCATTGGCGTGATGTGCGCTCGAAAAAATGATACCTTCGAAATTGAGGATTATTCTGAAGGGGGTAATGAGATTGAGAAACCAAATACCGCAACTGTGCAGAGCCAATATTTGCAGATTGCACAAACACAGAGTTTATTCAACTGAACACAATGCTGCAAATGATGGCCTTTTTTTGGGCTTTTTGTTGTTTGGTTTTTTTTTTATTTTAACGTGCAGATTCAGGGAAATGTTAAGGAGATCACTCCATTATATAATCTCAGTCCTCTGGTAATGAGCCCAATTTCAGTCCTTTTAGAATTCTGTGGCTGGCATATGTTTGTTTCATTTTGGTTTTTTTTGAGGGCTGGCACATTTTTTCCCTCGAATATCAGTGATGTTTCCTCTGGAGCGAGACATTTTTGGGGTTAAAAATGACCACTTTGGATCCAGAATGGCTGTGACAGAGCAGCAATGGCAAAAGAGGAACAAGGTGGAAGGGGGAGAATGAGAGACTGATGATTTTTGAACTGAATCCTGGCCACTCCAAAAAATGGGGCAACTCAACTGACAGTGCAGTAATTAAAAATTGAGGAAGCCCCATGGAGCAAGCATCCAGGATCCTGACTAAATCCTGATTTTTTTTTTTTCTTTGAAAGGGTTTTCATGGATGTTATCCATGCTGGAGTGCTTACAAATTGTTTCCCAGCCATTTGTGTGGGGAGAATAATGGAGACAAAAGGGGTGAGCACAAGAAGTTGTGTCCCCTAACAAATAATGCTGATCTCCCCCACCCAGGGAATTATTTTGTCCAACAGCAGAGCAGAGTTGGGTTTTTTAAAGCTGAGAGCCAGTTGGTGACATACAGAGCACTGGTTTAATTCCTGTATCACATGAAGAAGCCCAGTGCCACTCAGGAGGTGTCTGGCAGTGCTTTGTGCTGCTGAAATTCAGACCTGAAGGATTCTGGTGGTCCATTGGTCATGAAAAGGGAAGGAATTGGAGCTTTAGAAGTGCAGGGCTGAGGCAGAGTGGGGAAATCGCGGTCCAGGTGCACAGGAGAGCACTGCAGGCTCAGGAATTCCCTCTGGCTGTGGCTGCTCCTCCTGGTAGCAATTCCTGGATTTTCCAATGAAGCTCAGTCGTCTGTGCTGTCGCACAGAGCCAGCCAAGAGCTGCTCTCCAGCCAGTTCAGCACTGCAAGTTCTGCCCTTCTCCTGCTCTGAGGGGCCAGCAGCACCTCCAGGCTGTGTCCTTGCTCCTGAGGTCCGGAAATAAAACCTTTCCGTGTCACAAAATTCATCATCTAAAAATATTAATAACATAAACCTGGGACTTCTCTTGCGTTGGCTCTGTTCTTTTTGCTGCTCAGATTTCTTCATGTTTCTCTTTGGTGACCAGAGTTAAAACCATTATGTGTCATAAAATTCATCCTCTTAAAAAATATTAATGACATAAACCTGGGGATTCTTTTACATTGGCGTTTTGCTGCTCAGATTTCTTCGTGTTTCTCTTTGGTGACCAGAAATAAAACCTTTATGTGTCACAAAATTCATCATCTAATGATAATAATAGCATAAACCTGAGGCTTCTCTTACATTGGCTTTTTGCTGCTCAGATTTCTTCATGTTTCTCTTTGGTGACCAGAAATAAAACCATTATGTGTCACAAAATTCATCATCTAATGATAATAATTATATAAACCTGAGGCTTCTCTTACATTGGATTTCTTCATGTTTCTTTTTGGCGATTTCTCCAAAGAGGTGGCTTTAAATCCCAATCTGGACAGGCAGAGAATGTCACTTTTTTTAGGATTTGAAATCCTTGTGCTCCCAAGCAGGTCACGCTTTCTTTAGCTGTGCTTACAAATAAATGTTCTTGTACTTGTGAATCTGATAGGAAGATTTATGAGGGTGGCACCCGAGGGAGAGCTGCAGCTCTGAGATAAGAACCTGATGTTTATCTGCACTACGAGGATGTTGAAAACCTGACAAATCCGAGATAAGTGAGGGCAGAAATCAGATTTAAGGACACCTACACGGGGTGGCAAAATGCTCCTGGGGAGAGCAGGAATGGCTCCGTGCTTCTGAGGCATTGTCACCGTGGCCGAGGCAATCCTGTGGGGAGAAAAGGGGAATAATGATAAAAAAAAAATCACAGCAGCAGTCTGGCTGTGATAGGGGAAAAGGGGGAAAAATGGGAAAGGGGAAAGAGGGGAAATGGAGAAAAAGGGGGAAAACGGGGGAAAAAGGAAAAGGGGAAGAGGAAGAAAGGGGAAAGAGGTAAAAAAGAGGAGAGGGGGAAAAGGGAATAGGGGAAAAGGGGAATAAAGGGGAAAAGGGGAGAAAGATGAAAAAAGGGGAGAGGGGAAAAGGGGGAAAGGGGTAGAGGTGAAAAAAGGGAAAAGGGGAAAAGAGGGAAAAAAGGGGAAGGTGAAAAGGGGAAAAAAGGGGAAAGGTGAAGAAAAGGGGGAAAAGGAAGAGGGGGAAAAGGGGAAAGGGGAAAAAAGGGAAGAGGGGAAGAAAGGGAAAAGGGAGGAAAAGGGGAAAGAAGGGAAATAGCTAAAATAGGGAAGAGGGGAGCCATGCTGGGGATTACCCAGCGAGATGGGGGGATTTGGGCTGGGTTCTGTTGTCCCCCCTGTGCTGTGGCAGCTGAAGGCTTTGCAGAGCTGCGGGAGGATGAGGAGGGAGGGCAGCAGGGCTGTGCTGTGCTGTTCCAGCCCTGGTGCTGTTCCAGCCCTGGCTCCTGCCGGGCTTTGCAATCTGAGCCGGCCTTGGCCGCCGGGCCCGGTGACGTCCCTGGGCCGCGGTGGCGTCACCGTCGCTGCCCGTCAGGGCCCTGTGTGACACCCTGGGATCTGAGTGACACCCTGACCTTCAGAGCCTGCCTGGCAGCGGCCTTTGGTGGTGCCCAGGTGCCAGGGTTCGCCCTGCAGGCTATCGGGGGTGCTGACCCTGGTTCACTGCAGGGCTGGGACAGTCCGGTCTGCACGTACCAGGGGTTTAGGGCACTGCAAGGTGCTCAATCCCAGCTCCAAACACCAAAACTGTCCCCGAAATGCTTCGTTTTTGAGTGGTCTTGCAGGTAGAGATCCATTAGGGGCTGCTGGGAAAGCAGCCCCCAGTCCTGTCCCCCAGAGCTCTGTGTGAGCAGCCCCAGCTCTGCCCTGCTGCCCCAAACCACCTCCAAGGTGGCTTTTTCTGATTTTTTGTTAAATCTCTCCCTGTTTCTCTGCTTCTGAGGGATCTCCCGTGGTTTTCTGGCTCCTCTGAGCAGCGCAGACAGCACAAACAGGGTGAATGGGATGGTTCAGCAGGGCCTGTGATAACCACAGCGTTTATCAGCTCTGCGATCTGCTGGTCAGCATTCCAGCGGCCTGGGAGCATTGAGAGCTGGATCAACAGCCTGATGTCACCCTGTTTGTCACCTCCCAGGAGCGTTCAGAGCTGAACCAACAGCCTGAGCCCTGTTTGTCACCTCACAGGAGCATTCAGAGCTGCATCCATGATCCTGAGCCCTGTTTGTCACCTCCCAGCATCCCTGATTGTCACCTCAGAGCATCCCTGGGAACATTCAGAGCTCCGTCCACAGCCTGATGTCACCCTGTTTGTCACCTCCCAGGAGCATTCAGAGCTGTATCCATGATCCTGAGCCCTGTTTGTCACCTTTCAGTGCCCTGTTTGTCACCTCAGAGCATCCCTGATTGTCACCTCAGAGCATCCCTGGGAACATTTAGAGCTCCATCCACAGCCTGAGTTTGTCACCTCAGAGCATTCAGAGCTGCACCAACAGCCTGATGTCACCCTGTTTGTCACCTCCCAGTGTCCTGTTTGTCACCTCAGAGCATCTCTGGGAGCACTCAGAGCTGCACCAACGGCCTGAATCCTGTTTGTCACCTCCCAGAGTCCCGTTTGTCACCTCAGAGCAGCATCCCCAGCCTGATGTCACCCTGTTTGTCACCCCTGTCACAGCAGCACCAGCTCGAGGGGAGAAGCACCAGCCTCTGTCTCTGAGCTCCTTTTGCTTCTCACCCCTGAATTATAAAAATTCTGATTAATATCAGAGCACAACAGATCCTGCACAAAACCATAAAAAGCAACATTTAAAGGCATGTTTTATTTGTGGGCTGCAGACAGCCCCAGTAGCAGCTAGAGTCTGTCTGTCCTTCCCAGCTAAAGTCCCCGTGCTTTCCCATCCTGTTGCTCTTGGCACAGCTCCTTCCTCCCAGCTCCACAGCTTGCCAAAATTTGTTTTGTATTCCAGGCTAGAAAGCACCTCAGGAAAGCCCAGGAAATCTCACATTATCTCTTGGCAAGTCAATAATCTCATTTATCTGCTGGGACTGTCAGTTTGTTGAATTTCAACAATGGTTGTTTACAAATGTGCTCAAAACTCCTACAGGTTGTGAAGGTTTTGCAGCATTTCAATAATTCCACAACACAAAACCAGCAGAAACAGAGAACATTCAGCATCCCAGTGTGGGATTGGGATTGTCCCCACAGAAGGAATCACAGTGGGGTGTGCCTGGAATTATTCTTTGTGCTGCAATGGAAGCTTGGAGTGACTTTTCCTTTTCCCTTCTTTTTTTTTTTTTTTTTTTTCCCACAGATTTTGGCTTTGGGAATTTCTACAAGAGCGGGGAGCCTCTGACCACGTGGTGTGGGAGCCCCCCGTACGCAGCCCCAGAGGTCTTCGAAGGGCAGCAGTACGAGGGACCCCAGCTGGACATCTGGGTACCATCATCCTCAATTTTAGTGCATTCCAGTCCCCCTCCGGCAAGCTGCAACCCATATTTGATTGTTCAGAAGCTGCAGATCTGGAGTATTTGATTTTTCTTAAGCTGCAGCTCTGGAATATTTGATTTTTCCAAAGCTGCAGATCTGCAATCCTTGATTTTTCTTAATCTGCAGCTCTGGAATATTTGATTTTTCTTACCTGCAGATCTGGAGTATTTGATTTTTTTTTTACCTGCAGCTCTGGAATATTTGATTTTTCTTACCTGTAGATCTGGAATATTTGATTTTTTCCAAAGCTGCAGATCTGCAATCCTTGATTTTTCTTAAGCTGCAGATCTGGAGTATTTGATTTTTCTTAACCTGCAGATTTGGAATATTCAAGTTTTCTGAAGCTGCAGATCTGGATTATATAGATTTTTCTTACCTGCAGTTCTGGAGTATTTGATTTTTCTGAAGCTGCAGATCTGGATTATTAGATTTTTCTTAAGCTGCAGTTCTGGAGTATTTGATTTTTCTTAACCTGAAACGATGTTGGTATTTAAAATAAAATCACCTTCACATCTGTGTTAAGGATTCTGTGAAGGTGCTCAGCTTGCAGTAATCCCCAGTTCAGGGTTTTCTTTAAAAAAAAATCTATATTTAATTGCAAAATCTCAGCGTTTAATTGCAAAATCTCAGCGTTTTTACAAAGTTTTGAGGTCAGCACCTGCGTTTTGCCCCTCGACAGAGCCAGTGCTGTGTCAGGCTGCTGTGGTTCTCTCACTGGGACGTTTTTGGAAGAACATTCCCACTGGCACTGCCAATTCATTGGATCCTTCCAGGAATAAGCAATTGCAGCAGAGCTCTTGCCCAGAATTTCCCCTTTTGCTCACATTGAACAATCCCTAAAGTCACTGTTCATAGAAACTCCTCTTCACAGGCTTGAAATGGAAAATATTACAGTTTTTCACTTTGAGGGGCTGCTGTCTGAGGGTGGATTTGTTTGGGCAAGGCTGAGATTAAAAGTAAATTAAATAAATAATAAATAAATAAAAATATAATAATACTAATAAACATATAAATAACATAATAAATATATAATAATGAAAATAATAAACCTACAAATAATATAATAAATAATAAATAAATATATGATAATATTAGTTATGAATATATAGACAATATAATAATAAATAGATACTAAATATGCCATCATATTAAATACCATAAATAATACATAATGTAATATAATAATATTAATAATAATGAATTTAATAATAGTATTAGTAATGAATATATAAATAATATAATAATAAATAGGTACTAAATATTGCCATGATATTAAATAATATAAATAATACATAATGAAATATAATAATAATAAACAAAAATAATGAATGAATAATAAAATAAATTATAATGAAAATATCCCAAATTCTCAGCTGAAGTTGCACCCTCAGAGACACTGCTGGGAGCTTGGAACTGAGCAGAAAATTCCCTTTTTTTCCCCACAGAGCATGGGGGTGGTGCTCTATGTGCTGGTGTGTGGAGCCCTGCCCTTCGATGGACCCACCCTGCCCATCCTGAGGCAGAGGGTGCTGGAGGGGAGGTTCAGGATCCCTTATTTCATGTCAGAAGGTAACAGTGGACTGGTTTTTCTCATTTTGGTGTGATTTGAATAAATTCTGGGGTAACCACAAGGTGGGCAGGGGGAATGGCGCTGCTGGCCATGAAGAATTTGGCTTTTTCTCCACTTTAATGTGATTTTTAGTGTTGTATTGAGAGGTTTTTAGCAGCAGTGATGCATCTCTTGGGTGGTAGGCCACTAAGTTTAAAATTTTTTTTTTTTTTTCCCCTTTCCAACAGAATGTGAGCACCTGATCAGGAGAATGTTGGTCCTGGACCCCTCCAAACGTTTGAGCATCGCCCAGATCAAGGAGCACAAGTGGATGCTGGTGGAGGTTCCTGCCCAGAGGCCAATCCTGTACCCGGCAGGAGAGGAGAACCAGCCCTCCCTGGGCGAGTACAACGAGCAGGTGCTGAGGCTGATGCACAGCCTGGGCATCGACCAGCAGAAAACTGTGGAGGTAAAACTCAGATGGGGGTAAAAAAGGCTGAAATGGGGGTGAAACATGCTGAAATGGGGGTGAAACCCACTGAAATGGGGGTGAAACACTGAAATGGGGGTGAAACACACTGAAATGTCGCTGAAGGACACGAAAGAACACAAGCACACCACCGCTCTCAAGGTGAAGGAAAAAAGGGAAGTTTTATTCTCTGACTCCAATATTTAGAGTTTTACAAAAGTGACAGCGGATTGGAAGGTGACAGTGACACCTCTGCAATGACACTGCACAAACCAACAGTCCATCAACTCTCTCCTCCTCCAGAAAGGAATGAAAAACAATGAGTTATTTACAGAAAGTGTGTGAGAAAGTTCACTGCAAGAATGTCAACATCAGAAGGCTTAGAAAATCTTTAAAAGCCAGGGTGACACTGAAATGGGGGTAAAACACCTCAAATGGGGGTAAAACCTCAAATGGAGGTGAGACACACTGAAATTGGGGTACAGCACACTGAAACTGGGGTAAAACATGGGGGTCTCAAATGGTGAGACACACTGAAATTGGGTACAGCACATGAATGGGTAAAACACGAAATGGGTAACCTCTGATAATGATGGGTGAAACACCGCTGGGAAAATGAGGGGTGAAACATACTGAAATGGGGGTAAAAGACCTCAAATGAGATAAAGCACACTGAAGTAGGGATGAAACACCTCAAATGGGGGTACACACCTGTCCTCAGCCTCAGATGTGAGGTGAAGCCCCAAAGGTCCCATGAGGTGTCTTCAGGAGAGAAACTCCCGGGCTTTTTGCCTTTTTAGCGGACAAAGAATATTTCAGGCGCTCCATCAACAGGGGGGCACATTCCTACACTGTGCTTTATTATTTATTTTTTTGCAGTCCCTGCAGAACAAGAGCTACAACCACTTTGCTGCCATCTATTACCTGCTGGTGGAGAGGCTGAAGTCGCACCGGAGCAGCTTCCCCGTGGAGCAGCGCGTGGACGCGCGCCAGCGCCGGCCCAGCACCATCGCCGAGCAGACCGTGGCCAAGGTCAGCTCCTCCCTCCTCACCCTGGGGCTGCTCTGCCTCATTCCCCTCCAAAATCCCTCCCTTTCCACCTGCAATCCCTTGCTGCTTGGTGGGGTTTTCATCCTGGAGCTTAAAATGCTTTAAATGGCGGCCCGACGCCATCGCTGAGCAGACCATGGCCTAGATCAGCTCCCTCCTCAACCCTGGGCTCCTCTGGCTCTCAATCCTGGGCTCCTCTGCTTCTTTCCCCTCCAAAATCCCTCCTTTCCTACCTAGAATCCCTTTCTGCTTGGTGGGGTTTCATCCTGGAGCTTAAAATGCTTTAAATGTCAGCCCGGCGCCATCGCTGAGCAGGCCATGGCCTAGATCAGCTCCCTCCTCACCCGTGGGCCGCTCTGCCTCATTCCCCTCCAAAATCTCTCCCTTCCCATCTAGAATTCCCATCTAGAATCCCTCACTGTTTGCTGTAGTTTCATCCTGAAGCCTAAAATGCAAATATTGCATTTTAAATATTGCTGCTTGGTGAGGTTTCATCCTGAAGCTTAAAATGCCGGCCCAGCACCATCACTGAGCAAACCACAGCCAAGGTCAGCTCCCTCCTCACCCCTGGCTTCCTCTGCCTCATTCCCCTCCAAAATCCATCCCTTCCTACCTAGAATCCCTCACTGCTTGGCGTAGTTTCATCCCGAAGCCTAAAATGCAAATATTGGGTTTGGCTTTAGCGAGGATCTCATTGCTCTTCTCCTGGTGATGCCTTGGGAAGGCTGACCTGGAACAGGCAGCAAAATTCCCTTTGGGATGTTTGGGTTCTGCTGAGGTGAAGCTCAGCTTCAGTTATGAAAACACAGGTCCAGGAACAGCGTGGCAAAGATTAAACCCAGGTTTAAGCTTGGTTCTCGTGATAGAAAGTCACGGGATCACAGAGAAAATGATCAGTTCTAAGATGTATTAATGATCAGTTTTAAGATGTATTAAAAGCAGGAATAAAACAGCTCTTGTACTGAATTCCTGCATTTTAGAGCCACATTCCCACTTTTTTCTTCAGTTACAGCCTCCCAGTTGTCCCAAGGATAATTTGTTTTCACACATGGTGGCACCACAGCTCCTGGCTGAGGGTGATTGTTTCCTTTGGGCAGTGCTGTGGATACTGCACTCCAGGAAATAAAGGCTCAAAACCAGGGGAAAATATCCCTGTTCTCCTAATCTTTAGGAAATTTCCCAAAAAAAGTCATTGAAACCATTCCTGAGCCTCCTGGTAGCAGTCAGGGGGTTTGAACTCAATATAATAAAGGAATTTTAGAGCACCAGAAAGCCCCAAACTCTGTCTGTGGTGCTGGGAATAAGTCAGCTTCAACAAGTACTGAGCTTAATTCCTTTTGGGGTTGGCCTGGCTGGTTTGGGGGTGGTAATGTTGTTTTTTTAACAGCTTTAAAGGCTAAGAATGTGCTTCATCCTGAACCAAGAAATAAATCTTGCACTTCTGCTTTGGCACTGGGCTGCACATTGTTCCACCCGTGACTCTGGACGTGGCTCCCCACCTCAGACTGTTCCAGTTTTGAGTTTTTCAGTTGTGTTTTGCAGGCCCAGGCCGTGGTGCCCTCGGTGAACCTGCATTCCCCAAACCCAAGGCTGCTGCAGTCTCCAGGGCTCCCCTCAGCCTCAGGAGCAGAAACCTTTTCCTTCCCTCCCTCCAGCTGCCAGGGAGAGGCAGCTTTCATGGAAGAGGAAAGGGTTGAGACACCAAAGGTACAGCTTGAAATCACCCTATTATTTGTTTATTTTTTTTTTTCCAGAAATCATTCCAGCTAAAAAATATTGTTTTCTTGTAAAAGCACAGCAGTGCTTCCTGAAATTTAAGTATTTAAGCATCAAGAGCTGTAGGTATTCCAAATTCTCCTTCCCTGTGACTCCCCAGGGCTGTGTCTTTTTTCATCATTCTTCTGCCTCCTGTTCTTTGCTCTCATTCCATTCTCACCACACTGCTTTTGGAAAGGGGGAAAAAACAAAAAAAAAAGTGGATTTCCTTCCCTTGTTCTTCTAAAATGTATTTTCAAGAGCTCTGAAGATTCCTTCTTACACAAAGGAGTCCTGGATGCAGCTGAAGTGTCCAAAAGGAGCTCCAGCAATTAGAGAGGGGAAATAGCTTAAAATAATTACATTTATGAACTATGTGACTCTCATAAAACCTCTGTTGTTTTCTCTGGTGTTGCACCACGTTATAACTTGAATTTCAGCGTATTTCTCTTGCCTGGTGCCAGCTGGGGTTTGATTTCCTGCCTGCCAGTTTGAAGGGTTTATTGCTCCCTGGTTTGTTCCCAGCACCAGGAGTGTGGCCCTGGTTCTCAGCTCGGGCTCCTTGTGTGGTCTGTGGCAGCTGGAAAGCACAAACCAGTTCAAAGGCTCTTCAAAATTAACATTTCCAGCTTTATTTGGCTTTATAGCTGCACTTTGGCCAGGGTAGGTCAGCAGCTGGTGACAGCAGTGAGGTGTCAGGGCTCACTTGGGAATATTCTTAATTTTTGTAGGACTTGAGCACTAAAGATTTCCAGGCTCTGATCCCTGGAAAATCTGCAGGGAGCCAACGTGGGATGGGTTCTGCTCCTCCTTTCTGCCACATCAGTGCCAGGCATTTCAGTGGGGAAGTCCCAAATGGGAAGGAAGGTGTTCAAAAAAATGAAATTTAGAGGTAAAATCCATTCAGTCAAAACTGAGCAGAGCCAGAGTTCTCCCGTGCAGGAATCATCATTTTCCTGCTGTTTAAATTACTTATAGCTGTTTCTTGGTATTTTCCTGCCATATAGTTCTGCCTCAAGACCATTTGTTAAGGGTTGCTGTCCATGCAGTGAAAGCTCTTTTTCCAAACACTCCTTTTCAAAAGACCCAAGAACTTGGAGGAAAATTCAGGAATGGCTCCCCAAAAAATGGCTTTACATAAAATCAGCTGCAGCAGTGCCAGATTTTGTGGTAAAGGATTGGATAAAACATGGATTTTCCATCCATATTTGACCCAGTGTGATCCTATTTGTGCAGCAGTAATTACAGGACAGAGGCTCCGAAAGCTGCAGGACATGGGAATATTTATAAATAAACTAATTAATTAATTTTAAAGATAATATAATATAATATAATATAATATAATATAATATAATATAATATAATATAATATAATATAATATAATATAATATAATATAATATAAGTGTATATATATAGTACATGTGTATATATATTTTAATATATTATATATATATAATAGTAATATAATAAATGGAATGTTAATGAAATATTTTAAATATATAAATAATAATTTAGCATATTGAAAATAAATAATAAATAATATAATTTAATATATAGAATTATATTTTTCCTTAAAACCCATATAATTTCATATGGCAAAGAATTAGTTAAGGTGCATGGCAAACTGGCTTGGAGAATAAAACCAGAATTAAAACCCCAGGAGCAGTTTAGGCTGGGGAGGTGCCTCTAAAGCTGAGTCAAAGCTGAGGGAGGCTGCTCAGGGCTTTATCAGGCTGGGTAAATCCAAGCAGGGAGATTCCACAGCTTCTCCAGGCAGCCTGTGTTTGCAGGGGAACAACATAAATCAAGTGGAGTTGTGCTGGGAAAAGGTGCATTTATGGAGTTATTCCTGAGCACAGCCCTGCAAGGATGAAATGCAAGGCTGGGGTTTTTTTCCTGGTGTTTATCTGAGCCTGATAAATGAGCACAGTAGGTATAGGAAGGGGGGAGCAGCAGTATTGCACATTCCAGAAATATTTTGTACTTGTGGCTAAGCTGGCAAAGTTTTTAATAATTAAAAAAAAAAAAAAAAAAAAAAAAACAAAAAAACCCAGTCCTGGAGAGCACAGAACTGTGGGAATAAGAATATTTCATTTTAGGGAATTGAGTGTTAAGGGAATGTAGATAGGAAATGAAGAATTGTACATGGCAAATCTTACTTAAGAGTTAAAGATCCCAATTCCTTCAGGCCAGGGAGTTGCTGCTTGTGGGGGTGATGCTTTGGGCAGGAAACAAAGCTGGGCACAAAACAAAAGTGGGCACAAAGAAAGGTGGGCACAGAGATGGGCACAAAGAAAGGTGGGCACAAAACAAAAGTGGGCACAAAACAAAAGTGGGCACAAAGAAAGGTGGGCACAGAGATGGGCACAAAGAAAGGTGGGCACAAAGAAGGGTGGGCACAAAGGTGGGCACAAACAAAGCTGGGCACAAAGAAAGGTGAGCACAAAACAGAGCTGGGCACAAGGAAAGGTGGGCACAAAACTGGGCACAAACAGAGCTGGGCTCAAACAGAGCTGGGCACAAACAGAGCTGGGCACAAACAGAGCTGGGCACAAACAGAGCTGTGCCCAAACAAAGCTGTCCCCGTGCCCCCAGGTGAATGGCTGCCTGCTGGACCCCGTGCCCCCCGTGGTGATGAGGAAGGGGTGCCAGTCCCTGCCCTCCAGCATGATGGAAACCTCCATTGATGAAGGAATCGAGGCCGAAGGAGAGGCAGAGGAGGACCCAGCCCAGGCCTTCGCTGCCCTGCAGGCGGCTCGAGGGGGCAAGAGGAGGCACACCCTGGCTGAGGTCACCAACCAGCTGGTGATGGTGCCAGGCACAGGTACAGCTCAGCTCAAAGCTCATCCTCTGCGGTGAGGGGTTATGAGTGATGACTACAAGACAGTTTCTATTTACTAGAAAAGACAAAGGAAAAAAAAACCACAAAATACCCCAAAATTTGCTGGGAAATGTGGCAAGATTGGCTGCTTTCTCAACTGAATGTCCCCAAATCATTCATCCCTAAAGGTGAGCTGGCAGAGAGCAGTGGGGAAATAAAACCCTCTGGACTCCAGCACCAGTGAGGTGACCATGCCTTTCGGGCTGCAGTTTTGTCAGGATTTAAAAAGCCCTGAACCCTTTCCAGTGAAGATCTGCAGGGTGTCTGGCTGCTGCAAAACACTGCAAAAACCCAGCAGCAAATCCCCATTATTGTACTGCAAGTTTCACTTGACAATTCCTTTGTCCAAATTGATTTCTTTGGCTGTTCACTCTAAGATAGCCACTGTTGGCAGGAGTAGCTGGAGTCAGTGGTGCTGATTCTCACTCTTATCCTGGATTTTGGGTTTTTTTGTGCCAGGGAAAGTCTATTCCTTGGATGAGAACTCCTCCCTGGGCAGCATCGACTCGGAGTACGACATGGGCTCGGTGCAGAGGGACCTCAAATTCCTGGGCGAGACCCCTTCGCTGAAGGAGATGGTGCTGAGCAGCCAGCAGCCCGCAGCGGTGACCTCGCCGTTCCTGGGGCTGCGGCCTGCCAACCCAGCCATGCAGGCCCTGAGCTGCCACAAACGAGAGGCTCACAACCGCTCCCCGGTCAGCTTCCGCGAGGGCCGCCGCGCCTCCGACACCTCGCTCACGCAAGGTACCTGCTCTGTGCAGCACCAGGCAGCTGGGTAACAATCTGGTTTAATGGCACTGACACCCAGGCACAGCAGGAAGTGCCCTCCGTGCTCAGCTGTGGCTTGGTTGTCACTCAGCTCATCTCCTGGGCTGACCAGAAAATCAGATTGTTCTGACAAGGGGTTTTTGCTCTCTTCTCTTCTCTTCTCTTCTCTTCTCTTCTCTTCTCTTCTCTTCTCTTCTCTTCTCTTCTCTTCTCTTCTCTTCTCTTCTCTTCTCTTCTCTTCTCTTCTCTTCTCTTCTCTTCTCTTCTCTTTCTCTTCTCTTCTCTTCTCTTCTCTTCTCTCTTCTCTCTCCTCTTCTCTCTCTCTTCTCTTCTCTTCTCCTCTCCTCTCCCTCCTCTCCTTCCCTCTCCCTTCCCTCCCTCCCTTCCCTTCCTTCCCTTCCCTTCCCTTCCCTTTCCCTTCCCTTCCCTTCCTTCCCTTCCCTTCCCTTCCCTTCCCTTCCCTTCCCTTCCCTTCCCTTCCCTTCCCTTCCCTTCCCTTCCCTTCCCTTGTCCCTTTTCCTTTTCCCTTTTCCCTTTTCCCTTTTCCCTTTTCCCTTTTCCCTTTTCTCTTTCCCTTTTCCTCCACAGGAATTGTAGCATTTAGGCAGCACCTCCAGAACCTGGCACGCACCAAAGGAATCCTGGAGCTGAACAAAGTGCAGCTGCTGTACGAGCAGATGGGATCAGAGGAGGAGCCTTCCCTGACATCAGCTGCCACCCAGCTGCAGGACCTCATTAACAGCCCTGCACAGGTAATTAAAGCAGAGCTCGGGCTCCATCTCAGTGCTGTGGGACAGATCAGCAGAGGATGAGGTGGTGTGGAGATCTGGGAGGAGCTGATGGACAGATTCAATGTCCCTTTCTCCTTTCTGCCTTCCCCAGACTGCAGAATTTGCAGCCCTTACCCACCCTTGTGGTGTCAGTGAGGGGCTCTGCCAGCTTCCCAAACCCAGCATCACTGCTTTCAGTCTGAGGGGTGTTTGGGATTTAGGAAAGGCCAGTGACACCTTTTCTTGGTGGAGGCCCAACTGCAGGGAGCAGATTGCAGTTACACACAGACTGATGTGCAGAGTGAATGTTGAGTTGTTGAATGGGGACTCGTTTTCAGTGGAACAGGAACACAACAGAACCTCTGGCAGGGAAAACCCTCAAAGCCAGGCTTAAGGGAGCCTTTTCTGGCCATGCAGCTTGCTCCTCTTCCCCCTGCAGGAGGAAGGCTCCCAGCAGCAGCAGCAGCAGCAGCAGCAGCAGGAGGCTCCAGCTGCTTTCCCCAGTGGTGCACAGCCCCCAGTGCTGTCAAGGAGGCAGAGCCTGGAGACCCAGTACCTGAAACACCGGCTGCAGGTACCCCTGTGCTGTCCTGGGAATGCCACCCTGCCCTGGGAATGCCACCCTGCCCTGGGAATGCCACACTGCCCTCCCTGTGGATGCCACCCTGCCCTGGGAATGCCACCCTGCCCTGTGAATGCCACCCTGCCCTGGGAATGCCACACTGCCCTGGGAATGCCACCCTGCCCTGTGGATGCCACCCTGCCCTGTGGATGCCACCCTGCCCTGTGGATGCCACCCTGCCCTGGGAATGCCACCCTGCCCTGTGAATGCCACCCTGCCCTGGGAATGCCACCCTGCCCTGTGGATGCCACCCTGCCCTGCCCTGCCCTGCCCCACCCTCCTCTGCCCCGACCTGCTCTGCCCAGTTGGGGAGATGAAACAGGAAAGCCTTATCAATATGATTGTCTGGCAAAAGATTTGGAGAATATAGAAGCTATAAGTGAGATTGAAATGAAAGCAAGCTTTGGGACCCCTCAGTTACTGAACAACTGGAAAACAATGGTGTGGCTGCTGAAGGTGATCCCCTTTTGATGGAACAACACCCTCTGCTTGCAGACAGGCCCAAGGGTCAGAGCAGACCCTGCAGCTTGGCAGAAGGGGCCCACAGAGGAGTTTTTAGGGTTCTGCATCAGCACCCAAGGAGCCACTTCTTAACCCCCTGGGCCTTCCTCTTCCACACCCCCTTTATTTCAAACCCATTTTGATATACCTTTAGTTCATAAAAACTGGGGTTTTTTCCCCAGTTTTCCAGCTTGCAGCTTCTTCCACTTGGGAAGAAGCTTCCCATGGATTTTTATGGCATAATCTGTCCTGCAAAAATATTGCCTAAGGGTTAGAAGCCAATGGGTTTAGAGAGTGGCTCTGTGGACAGCTGGGCAGTTAGAGGGGTAGGAAATGTTTCTGGACTCATTCATGAAATCAACAGCCATTTAAAGCAGCTCTGCTTTCCCTGCAGAAGCCCACTCTGCTCTCCAAAGCTCCCAACACCTGCCAGCTCTACTGCAAGGAGCTGCCCCGGAGTCTGGAGCAGCAGCTCCAGGAGCACAGGTGAGAATCCCCCAAATTCTGCACAAAAATTACTCTCAAGAGTAACAAAAGAACTGGAGCTCTCTTTCTCCATTAAGAAATAATCTAAAAAAAGCAAAGTTTCACTTCAAAACTTCTTTTAAAAGCAAGAACAAGTTCTGCCATATGTTTACAAATTTCCCTGCCTGATCTTCAGCTCCCAGATTCCCCAGAGCAGCGAACAGCAGGCTTTAAAATACAGCAGGAGCACAGGTGAGAATCCCCCAAATTAGGCACAAAAATTACTCTCAAGAGTAACAAAAGAACTGGAACTCTCTTTGTCCATTAAGAAATAATCTGAAAAAGGAAAGTTTCACTTCAAAACTTCTTCTACAAGCAAGAACATATGTTTACAAATTTCTCTGCGTGATCTTCAGGCTTTGAAATACAAGCACAAAAAATGCATCTCGTTCTTAACAAAGTGAATTAAACAATGCAGGGGGTTAGCTTAAAAAATTGATGGAGTTATCAGAGGAGATGTGTGATAGAGCTATCAGAGGAGATGTTTGATAACACTGGCAGGTGACAGCTTTGCTGTGCTGCAGCAGTCAGTGAGCAGGGTTGCCCGGGGATTTGGGCTGTGTTTGTGGCCCAAATGGCCAGAATAACCATTTTTTCTGTCCCGCTGCAGGCTGCACCAGAAGAGGCTGTTCCTGCAGAAGCAGTCCCAGCTGCAGGCCTACTTTAACCAGATGCAGATAGCAGAGAGCTCGTACCCCCGGGCCAGCGCGCTGCCCCTGCCGTGCCCGGAGGAGCTGCAGCCCCAGCAGCCGCCCCAGCAGCAGCCCCAGCAGCAGCAGCCAGCCCAGTTCAGCCTGCAGCAGCCCCTGAGCCCCGTGCTGGAGCCCTCCTCGGGCCAGCTGCCCTTCGAGCCCTTCCTCAGGCCGTTCCCCAAGGTGCAGCTGGAGCCCGGCCCGTCGCGCCTGTCCCCGCCGGGGCAGGCACAGCCGGCACAGCCCCTCCCGTTCCCCTACCAGACTTGTGAGCTGCCCGCCGTCCCCTCCGCCCCCCAGAGCCCCGGGGCAGCGCCCGAGAGCCAGAGCAGCTCTGCAGAGCCCCAGCCCAGCTACGACTCCCTGCCAGAGCTGCCCGGACTCTTTGATTGTGAGATGATGGAGGCTGTGGATCCCCAGCACGGTGGGTATGTCCTGGTCAATTAGCAGCCAGGGCACGCTGGAAGGACAAAAGGAGAAGCATGTGAATTTTTTGGTTGGTTTTTGGTTGTTTTTGTTTTTTTTTTTTGTTTTTTTTTTTCACCCTGTTCCTACCCCACCCACGTCGAAGTTTTTCGACTCTCAGATTGACAGGGGAACTGAAAATCCACCTGGCTGGAAGGAAAATAAAAAAGCAGGAGGTGTTTGGCCCCAGTGGCTGGGGCTGGAGAACAGGGAGTTCAACAGCAGCTTCATCCCACCAAGTCTGTGCGGAAGGAGGCAAAAAAGGAGAATTTCAGAGGAAGGAAAAAGCCCCTTCTGAAAACATCCGGGGAGTTTGGCAGCATCCATCCACCATCCACTCAGAGAGGAGAGTGAGTGCACGCTTCTCGTACTTCTTGGCAATAAAAGCAATAGTTTTTCACTGAAATTCAGGGTAGATTCGGGTCTGCGCTGATGGCAGCTGAAATGCTCCGGAGAACAGGAGCACGAGGTGGAATCCAGGGGAAGCTGCCCTTGGGTTGAGCTCCTGCTCTGGAATTCCTCTGTGGGCAGCCCTGAGCGTCTCAGGCAGCCTCCCCTTCCTGCTGCTGGCACCCAGACAGGATTTCCCAAACCTGCCAAGGAGCTCTCCACTGTCTGCTGAAGGAATCTGGGCCTGACTTTGTCACAAGGAGCCTGGGACTGTGTGGAGAGACCTCTGGGTGGGCATTGGAATTGTGGAGGATCCAGCAGAGACAGAAGGTAAGAGAGCCATGAAAGAGAGCAAGACCTGCAGGAAATGGCATTAAAAAAAAAAAATAAAATCCACCTGGGTGGCTTTTAAAATCACCCCCTCATTCAGGAGGAATTCTGCTCGCTGGAAAGGATCCACCTGTCCCTGGGTTGCATTTTAAAAACAAACAAGCAAACAAAACTGTGTTTTGAATTTGCAGTATGTGTTGCTGGTGGTTTCTTGAGCTTTGTATATTTGGACAGTTATTTAGGGTTTTAGAACTTTAAGGATAAAAAAAAAACAAACAAACAATGAGCTTATAAAAAGTAAAAAAAACCACCCCTGTGAAGTGATAGTGCTGTGCCTTTTTCAGTTCTTTATCAGCCTATATGCTTTTTTCTGAAGAAAGTAGACAATACCCCATTTATATCCCGGCTGTGGCCAAAGTCCCTTCAGAGCACACGTCCCACCGTGTGGGGCAGGTGTGACTTCCTCAGTGCTTGAGTGGCTCGTGTATATAGGTCACTGAAAGTATCACAGCAATATTTCAGCATCAGCCTCTGGATGTGTCAGCCATTTCAAGGGATGCTCCAGCTCCACCTGCAGCTGTGTCTCCACAACTTTCCACTCATGGAATCCAGGTCCCAGCAGGGGGAGGCTCAGGGAGCTGCAGGAAGCTGAGATTCCACTTTGGGCCTTGGCTCTGGCCCTGAGGAGGTGGTGTGGGCCAGGCCAGCCCTTTCCTGAGCAAACACCAAGCACAATTGCAGCTTCATCAAAGCACAAAGAGAGCGAGAGAGGAACTGTGCTGAGCACACCAGAGTTTGCTGGAAGGTTTGGCCTTTGGTGCTGCAAATCCCCAGGGCAGAGGGAGGTGAAAATCAGCGTTTACAGCAATAAGATCCCATTAAAACACGGAATAGGAGGGGTTTAGGCAGTGTGTGAAGGGAAGAGGGTTTAAGGGTGACAGAAGGGGCCTGGTCCCTGTGTGGGCAGGTAGAGACAACTCTGGAACCTTCTCTGACATTGGCCCAGTCCAAGAGTGCTCAGCTTCCACCTCTGCCAGCACAGGGATCCTCAAGGCAGCACAAAGGAGTGCAGAGATAAAGATGGCCAGAAAGCTGCTTTAAAGAGAGAAGGGTTTGTTTCCTTCCCTTCAGAAGGAAATCTGAGTGACACAGACCCAGTGGCACCTGCAGGGAAGGAGCCTGACAGAATCTGCAGGAGCAAGGAGCAAACAGAGGCCTGGCCCTGCCCTGCCCCTTCCCCTTGTGCAGTCAGGGTGGGATCGGCCCCTGGGCAGGGAGAGCTGCTCCCAGCGCTGCCCCAGGGGCTGGGGCACTGCCACAACAACATCAACATCCACTTCCTTCCCCATCCAGCTCCGGGAGCCCGCACCTTTCAGCACTCACAAGATAAAAATAATTCCGTTCTGGAGCTCTGCAATTCATTTACCAGGATGTGCCAAGCAGTGGGAGCTCCTTGGAGCTCTGCAGGGCTGGGCAGGGGGAGCTGCAGTATTTTTTAATGTAGTTTTTAGACTGACTCCTTCCCCTCAGCCAAAAGCGTATTTAACATTTCATGTAATTTCCTTTAAGCCAATTAGGACTAAAAGGCTTCTGAAGCCTTCTCATACAGAGAGGATCCATTGGGCACGGCTTCCCACTCCTTTGAAGTGGCTTTTTTGTTCCAATCTCTTCTGTTCTAACATTAGAGAACTGTGTACACTACTGTTAGAGTAATTATTAGCTTTATTATCTTGTACTACAGCCTCCTTTGAAGAGACTTTGGTGTGATGTATATGGGGTACAAATTTCATACGGAGAAAAGTGCAATATGTGTGTGTGTGGTATGTTCTTTAATGTATTTTTTTAAGGATTTAGAGGGTTTAGTCTCTGCTTTGGGATAAATGCACTAGTTTTGTGAGCTCCAGTTTGGCAAGTTCATCTGTAGTATTTACATGCAACTGATCTGCTGGACTCTGTAAAGCAGTTACAGTGTATTAATACAAAATAAAGAATATGTGCATTTCATTTTTTAAATTTCTAGTGAGCTAAAGCAGCGCCTGCCACTCTTGTCTTCATTAGGGTCAAGTTATTTTCTCTCTGAGGCACCAAAACAATGGATGTCTGCTGCAAACACTGGATTTTCCAGATGAGCTTTGCTCCCCGTGGTTCTGACACACTCGGGGTTGTTGGCACCACTGACTTTTTGCCAAATATGAATTTGGAAAGACTGGACAACCAAAAGTGCCACAGGGTTGGCACTTTTCATTAACTCATTCAAAATTAATTAAAATGAAGGTTCATTCAAAATTAATTAAAATAAGATCAAAAACCAGTGGAAAGATCCTCAGCAGCTCTTTTTTTGTCATCACTGGTGACATTGCTGGGACTGAACTCAGTGCATGCAGCTCTGCTGCTGAGCAGGCTTGGGAAATCCAAAAAGAGCCTTAAAATTGTGTCTGAATTCAGGTATAAATTTTAAGGCTGCATCTGCTACTCAATGTACACAGCTCTGTGCTGACTGGTTGGGAATCAACGAGCTAATGTGCCCGATTCTGCAGCAGCTCTGCTGCTGAGCAGCCTGGAATCCAAAGAGCTTCATGTGTCTGAATTCACTGAATTCAGGCACAATTTTAAGGCTGCTTCTGCTGCTCAATGTACACAGCTCTGCTGTTTGGCTGGTCTGGAAAATCCAAGGAAAGCCTTAAAATCATGTCTGAATTCAATGTACACAGCTCTGCTGCTGAGCAGGCTTGGGAAATCCAAAAAGAGCCTTAAAATTGTGCCTGAATTCAGTGTACATGGCCCTGCTGCTGAATGGGTTTGGAAAATCCAGGAGGAGCCTTAAAATTGTGCCTGAATTCAATGTACTCAGCTCTGCTGCTGAGCAGGCTTGGGAAATCCTGAAATTGAGGAATATCTCAGACTGACTGTAAGATTACAGCAGGAATTAATTCTCCTCTCCTCCCTTTCTCCCTCCACTGCTGGACAAAGTGCAGGAGTGGAAAAATGAGGCAGAAATTCTGCAACCCTGCCCCTGATGGGAACGTGGCCAAGCAGGTCACGGTGGGGAAAGAGCAGAGGGTTTTGCTGATTCAGGTGATTTTCTGATGGGAATGTTGCACTGGAGGGCAGAGAGCTCATCTGAAATGTGATGAAAAGAAACTTTTAATTGGGTGACTCCCATAGGGAATTTGAGGCAAACCCTCAAAGGGATAAGAATTGGGAAATGAGTGGAGCAATAAGGGAAATGTTTCTGCCCCCAGTGCTTTGAGGATTCTGTTGCCTGCTCCTACAGAGCAGGGAGAATACATATATATATATGAGAATAACTATAATTATTATATATTATTATATAACTATCATTATATATATGAGAATATATATAATGAGAATATACAGAGAATAACTCAGTGCCACTGCCTGGGGTTTGCAAGGCTAAAGGAATGGGCAATGTGTGGGCTAAACCTAAATTCGTCTGATTTTGGACAGGTTATCCTGATTCTCAGTGGTTAAAGATCAGCAGAACAAAAACTGAATTGTGGAAAAGCCCGGACATGCAGGCAAACCAAGAAATTTGAGGTTAATTTGAGTGTGAAACCACAAGATTGAGTGGAAACTGAAACCAAGGAAGGAGCATCCTCTGATTTAATAGAGATGGCCCCTGATGAAAAATCATACCTGCAGCTCCAGCAGCAGAGAATTCCATCCAGTGCTGATAATCGAATAACCACAGAAAATCTGTGCCTGCTGTCAGAAATCTTACAAAGGACAAGAGTTAACCCTGGGGGTGAAATAAATAAAGGGTGGGGGGCAAACACTGAGAAACTGAAGCCTGAGAGCCCCAAAGGAGCATCCAAACCCACCCTGAGCCCAGGGTGACCATGGGGACACCAGCAGGGACGCCCCAAGCACAGGAAACCCCAAAAGGAGCACACACCCCATGGCAGCACGCTCAGCAATGTGGGCACAAGGCTCAGCAGGTTTTATCCTCCTTTTATCTCATTTTTGAAGCTCGCTCTGCCCGTTTTCCCAGGGTTTCCAATCCAGCATCCCTCCCAGGAAAGCTCCATTTCCCCAGGGCTGTCACACTTTCAATGTGGGGCTTTCAGGAGAGATCCCTCTGCTCAAAAAAGCTCCCTAAAGGTGGTGATTCCCTGCCAGAAAAATGCCAAAATGTGGTTTTATGGAACAGCCCCTGCTGGGGTGGTTTATCAGCAAATAAAGGCCACAGGGATTTGATAAGGATCCGTGTGGGGCTGCCTTGTCACACACATTGCACAGAGCAAAACCTCTCAGAAGGGGGAAAAACATCATTTTCCTGTTCCTTCCCCTATTCCAGAGCAGGCTGTTCTGTAAATTAACAATTCACATCTAGGTCACTTGGAGAAGCTCTTGGTTTGGGGAATCAGGAGCTTCTTCACCAAAAATCTCCTTTTTCATGGCAAAGGAGCTTGCAGGAACTGGGTGCTGTCCTTCAGCAAAGCAGAACACCAAGAAAAGGCAGGTGAGGAACTCTTAAACATCTATAAAGGTGCAGTTCTCCTCTCAGAAAACTCCTGGAGCTGGAAAATGAGCCCAGCATCCCTCAGGCACCAATTCCCAGCTTCCCCATCAAACTGGGCGTGCTGCTCCCAGAGAAGATCCTGGTTTGGTGAATCAGGAGCTTCAACTTCACCAGAAATCTCCTTTTTCATGGCAAAAGGAGCCTGCAGGAGCTGAGTCCTGGCCTTCAGCAAAGCAGAACACCAAGAAAAGGCAGGTGAGGAACTCTTAACACCTATAAAGGTACAGTTCTCCCCTCAGATAATTCCTGGATGCTGGAAAATGAGCCCAGCATCCCCCAGGCACCAATTCCCAGTTTCCCCATCAAACTGGGTGTGCTGCTCTCTGTTCCCTTTCCCCAGGATTCCCAGCCCTGGATGGGCTGAAATAGAAGCACAAAACCCGCAGAAAAAGTGGCTTTAACCGCCCTTTTCTGCCAGCCAAATCGGGAGAACATCACCAATAAAGCAGCAAATTACCAGCCCAGCCTCGTTAGCCCTGCTGGATAATTAATTATTGCCACTAATGAGGGGCTGCCGGCAGGGCAGGGCAGGGCTGAGGTTCCCCATCCCCATCCCCATCCCCATCCCTGCAGCGTTGCCTTGGAGGCGTTGCCATGGCAGCACATCTGTCTGGGCCATCCCAAATTCCAGGGAATTCCGGTTCTGAAGGGTTTAACCCTTCCCCCTCCCCTCGGCTTCGGTCACAGAACTCTCACAGGGGCTGCTGGAAAAGGAAAAAGGTGCCTGATTTCACCTGCCAGGGGATGCACCAGCTCTGGATGCAGCAAGGTCAAAAAATACCACAAAAACACCACAAAAAACACTACCAAAGCACCACCAAAACACTCCAAAAAACACCACAAAAACACTCCAAAAAACACCACCAAAACACCACAAAGACACCCCAAAAACACTCCAAAAAACACCACAAAAACGCCCTAAAAAACACCACCAAAACACCACAAAAACACTCCAAAAAACACCCCAAAACCACCACGAAAACACCCTGAAAACACCACAAAACCACCACAAAAACACCACAAAAGCACCACAAATACACCTAAAAACACCACAAAAAACCCACGAAAACACCCAGAAAAAATCCACCACAAAAACACCACAAAAACACCACGAAAAACACCACAAAAAACACCACAAAAACCACCACAAAAAAACACCATGAAACCACCACAAATACACCCCAAAACCACACAAAAACCCCTGAAAATCCAGCAGGAATTGCCCAAAGCCTGAATTACAAACCAGCCACTGAGAGGGGCACTGAGGAGCAGTTTAGGTTGGATATTGGGGAGAAATCCTTCCCTGTGAGGGTTTTTAAACCTTGATTTCAGAGGGGAGCTCCTTTTGCTTATCAGCTCAAATGTGTGGGGTTCCATTTTATTTATTTATTTTATTTTATTTTATTTTATTTTATTTTATTTTCTCCTTTTTAGCCTCTTCAGGAGGTCTCTGGGTCTGGAAAGTTTTCCCCCATTCCCCAGTGAACAATGCAGGAGCTGAAGTTGCTTTCCCCTTATTTTCCCTGCTTATTTTTAGGCAGTTTACAATTAATTCTTTTGGAGAAAAAAACCAAAAACAATTAGAAGTGCCATTGAGCATCATGATGAGGACCTTTCTAACTGAGAGAGCAGAAGTTTAGGTTGGATATTGGGGAGAAATCCTTCCCTGTGAGGGTTTTTAAACCTTGATTTCAGAGGGGAGCTCCTTTTGCTTATCAGCTCAAATGTGTGGGGTTCCATTTTATTTTATTTTATTTTATTTTATTTTATTTTATTTTATTTTATTTTATTTTATTTTATTTTCTCCTTTTTAGCCTCTTCAGGAGGTCTCTGGGTCTGGAAAGGTTTCCCTCATCCCTCAGTGAATGCAGGAGCTGAGGTTGCCTTCCCCTCTCATTTTTAGGCAGTTTACAATTAATTCTTTTGGAGAAAAAACCAAAACCAATTAGAAGTGCCATTGAACATCATGATGAGGACCTTTCTAACTGAAAGAGAAGTTTAGGTTGGATATTGGGGAGAAATCCACATCTGGAGCTGTGCCAGGGGAGGTTTGAGGGGTATCAGGGCAATGCTCTTCCTTCCCATTGGGGATATTTATTTTTTGGCTTCATCTCCGAGGGCACAGGGATGGATTTCACTTGGCCAAGCTGCAGAAAGCAATTAGGAGCAGGCTGCCTTCTCTGCAGAGGAGGAGAAAAGTTTCCTGCTGCAGCCAAACAACTTTAACAAATCCAGCACCGTGCCAGGCAAGGTCTCTGCCAGGGAGGATCTTCAGGGCTCTCGTCAGAGACAACAAAGGCAACGCTGAGAGGAAAGGCAGGGCAGAAAATGTCAATTCCTCTCTGGAAAAACATCCATGGCGATCACAGGAATTGCAGAAATGGGGAAATAAAGTGTTTCACTAATTGAAAATAAAGAGACGAAGGACTTGCAGTGACAAAGCTCCAGGTAGTGCTGCACACAAGGGGTGCACAAACCAAAAATCCTTTTGGACAGGGCTCTGGCAAAGTTTGTAAAAAACTGCTGGAAACACTCCTTGTCACCTTCCCTCGTGGATTTTTGTGGGAGCAGGATTTCACCTTGGGGTTGAACAGATGATCCTGTGGTCAAGATTTCACCTCGGGGTTCAATAAATGATCCCGTGCCTTCCCCTGCCCAAACTCCAGCCCTTTCTGAGGCAGATGGGCTGGAGCAGATGTGTTGCCACGGCAGCACATCTGTCTGGGCCATCCCAAATTCCGGGTAATTCAGGTTCTGAGGGGTTTTAACCCTTCCCCTTGGGTTTGGGCACAGAACTCTCACAGGTGCTGCTGGAAAAGGAAAATGGAGCTCGATTTCCCCTGCCGAGCTCTGGATGCAGCAAGGTCAAAAAACATCACAAAAACACCACAAAAACACCACAAAAAACACCACCAAAACACCACAAAGACACCCCAAAAACACTCCAAAAACACCACAAAAAACACCACCAAAACACCACAAAGACATCACAAAAACACTCCAAAAACACCACAAAAACGCCCCAAAAAACACCACCAAAACACCACAAAAACACTCCAAAAAACACCACAAAAACACCACAAAAACACAAAAAAAAACCACCCAGAAAACACCACAAAAAACATCACAAAAACACCCCAAAACCACCACGAAAACACCCTGAAAACACCACAAAAGCACCACAAATACACCTAAAAACACCACAAAAAACCCACGAAAACACCCAGAAAAAATCCACCACAAAACCACCCCAAAAACAGAAAACCACAGAAAACACACAAACCCCCCTGAAAACCCAGCAGCTCCGGCCCAGCAGGAATTGCCCAAAGCCTGAGTCACAAAGCAGCCCCTGGGAGGGGATGTCCTGCTCTGAACCCCACAAAAGGAGCCCCAGAGCTCGGCCCCTCGCTGCCCCCATCAGAGCAGAGGGGGCAATCAGGACCTGGCAGGTCCTGGAAGGCTCCCCCAGCCCTGTCTTTAGCAACTCCCCCGTGCCATGAACAGGAGAGTGGGAGGCTCTGGGGCAGGGCTCCAGCGAGGCAGGAGGAGCAAACACCGACACCGAGAGAGCAGCAGCAGCAGCAGCAGCAGCACTTTGACAGCTTGCCTGGCACAGTAAATATTGACTGGTAAAGGAGGAAAAGGCAGCTCATGCTCCTTTCTGGTGGCACACAGGAGGAGCCCTCCCCAGCCACAAGAACACGAGGAAATCCCTCAGCAAATATTTCTGGAAGGTGGTGCTGGGTGATTGATCCCAGAGAGGAGCTGAAAACACCCAGGGCATTCCCATGGCAGGGAAATGGGAATTCTCCACAGCCCTGGAGGCAGAGGGGAGCACAGGGAGCCCCAGCAGAGCAGGAAACCACGGTGTGACCATCCAGGCTCCATCCAGGTTGTAGCACCAGCATTAAAAACCATTAATGGGATTCAGAAGCTCCTCCTGTTCCTGAGGCTGACGCTGTGATTCAGCCCAGCCTTGCTGCTCATCCAGCTCCTCCTGGAGCAGGATCAGGTTGGACCACAGCCCTCCCACCCTGCTGAGAGCTGCACCCACACCCGAGCCAGCACAGGCATCCCCACAGCTTTCCTTTTTTGGGATCCCAAACATCCAAATCTGCTCCCCAATCCCCCTGCTCAGAGCAACCCAACCACAGCCGCAGCAGGGAGGAGGTGCAGAATCTCCCCTTTGCTCCGTCCCAATCCCATCCCATCAAATCAACCCCATCCCAATCCTATCCTATCCTATCCCATCCCAATCCCATCCCATCCCATCAAATCAATCCCATCCCAATCCCAATCTCAACCCATTCCATTCCATCTCATCCCACCCAAACCCATCAATCCCATCCCATCCCATCAATTCAATTCCATCCCATCCCATCCCATCCATCCCATCCCATCCATCCCACTCCATCAATCCCATCCCATCCCAATCCCAATCCCAATCCCATCCCAATCCCAATCCCAATCCCATCCCATCTCATCCCATCAAATCAACCCCATCCCAATCCCAATCTCATCCCATTCCATTCCATCAATCCTATCCCATCCCAATCCCATCCCATCCCATTCCATCCCATCTCATCCCACCCAAACCCATCAATCCCATCCCATCACATCAATTCAATTCCATCCCATCCCATCCCATCCATCCCATCCCATCCATCCCATCAACCCCATCCCATCAATCCCATCTATCAATCCCATCCCATCCCATCCCATCCATCCCATCCCATTCATCCCACTCCATCAATCCCATCCCATCCCAATCAATCCCATCCCATCCCATCCATCCCATCCCAATCCCACTCCATCAATCCCATCCCATCCCAATCAATCCCATCCCATCAAATCAATCCCATCCCAATCCCACCCCAATCCCATCCCACCCCCACAGAATTCCAGGGCTGCGAGTGAAAACAGCTCCCTCCATCCAGCTGGTGATGCTGCACATTTAAAAATGGAAATTTAACAAGCACAGCGCTGCTCTGAGGCATGTTGGACCCACGTAACACATCCTGGCTATTCTGGGAAACAGAACTGCAAAAAAAATTTAAAAAAAAAAAGATTCATCCTTCTCCTCTCTGGATGATTCCAGAATTTTTAAGATGCTGAAGTCTAGAAGTCAAAGGATCTTGAAAAAATCATTATAAATAGCAAACACACACTTGGCTTCACAGATAACACAAACATTGATCCCATTAAACACATAATTGTCCCAGTTTGGTTTTTTCTTCCCAAAAGCAGAGGTTTATCCCTGGAAATGTCTCCTGGACAGAGCAGCTCTGGCTGTGCCTCTGTGGTGCACCATGTTCACTCCTGGACATTCAGTGCATTCCAGTTCCCTGTCAGTCAGGTGTTCTTCCTCCTTTCCCCTTGGAAAAGGAAAATTCCTGAACTTTGTCACCTGAAACAAAAATTCCCTGGGTGAAAGACAGCAGGTGGGGGAGACACAGAGAGAATTTGGGCTGGATTCTCCCTCATTTGCAGCCTGGAGCAGAACCTCAAGGTGCCACCCTGTTTTGTTTTCCATTTTTCTCTTCTCTCATGTAAGGGGGGGTTTGGGGAGCATCAGGCATAACCCATCTCCTTTTCCATTTTATTTTCCATTTTTCTCTTCTCTGGTATAAGAGGGCTATTTTATTTTCCATTTATCTTTTTTCTGGTGTAAGAGGGAACACGGGGAGCAGCATGGATACCCCATCTTATTTTCCATTTTATTTTCCATTTTTCTCTTCTCTCATGTAAGGGGGGTTTGTGGAGCATCAGGCATAACCCATCTCATTTTCCATTTTATTTTCCATGTTTCTCTTCTCTGGTGTAAGAGAGAACAGGGGGAGCAGCAGGGATAACCCATTTTATTTTCCATTTTTCTCTTTTCTCTTGTAAGAGGGAATATGGGGAGCAGCATGGATACCCCATCTTATTTTCCATTTTATTTTCCATTCTTCTCAGGTGTAAGAGGGAACACAGGCAGCAGCAGGGATACCCCATCTTATTTTCCATTTTTCTCTTCTCTGGTATAAGAGGGGACACAGGGAGCAGCAGGGATAATCCATTTTATTTTCCATTTTTCTCTTTTCTCGTGTAAGGGGGGTTTGGGGAGCATCAGGCATAACCCATCTCCTTTTCCATTTCATTTTCCATTTTTGTCTTCTCTGCTGTGAGAGGGGACATGGGGAGCAGCAGGGATACCCCATCTTATTTTCCATTCTTCTCTAGTGTAAGAGGGAACACCAGGAGCAGCAGGGATAACCCATCTTATTTTCCATTTTTCTCTTCTGTGCTGTGAGAGGGGACACGGGGAGCATCAGGCATAACCCATTTTATTTTCCATTTAATTTTCCATTTTTGTCTTCTCTGCCATGAGAGGGGACATGGGGAGCAGCAGGGATACCCCATTTTATTTTCCATTTCATTGTCCATTTTTCTCTTCTCTGCTGTGAGAGGGGACCTGGGGAGCAGCAGGGACACCCCATTTTATTTTCCATTTTTCTCTTCTCTCGTGTAAGGGGGGTTTGGGGAGCATCAGGCATAACCCATTTTATTTTCCATTTCATTGTCCATGTTTCTCTTCTGTGCTGTGAGAGGGGACACGGGGAGCAGCAGGGACACCCCATTTTATTTTCCATTTTTCTCTTCTCTCGTGTAAGGGGGGTTTGGGGAGCATCAGGCATAACCCATTTTATTTTCCATTTCATTGTGCATGTTTCCCCTCTCTGCCGTGAGAGGGGACCCGGGGAGCAGCAGGGACACCCCGTCCACAGGCGGTGCAGGATTTCCCAGGGAGGCAGAGCAGAGGAGCCGAGGCTGCCGGAGCCGCTCGGGGAATCTGTCCAGGAGTGCCAGCCGATGCTCGGGGTGGGATTTTGGCCGGGCCAGGGGCGTGCTAGCCCCCCAGTCTCCTCCTGGGCTGCCTCCTGCGGGCTTTCAGGATGCTGTAGTTGGCGTAGCGCGTGTGCTGCTCCGACAGCAGCGGCACGTAGAACGCGCGCAGCAGCCGCGAGGACCTGCGGGAGCGGAGGGAAAAGGGAAAAGGGAAAAGAAATCATCCCTCAGTGCCCAACCCTCTCCTCCGGGTGCCACCAGAGCTGGCTGGCACGGGTTTAAGCCGATCTTCTGTGGAAATATTGAATTACAGAGGGCTGGGCAGCTCTCAAAGCCACGCTGAGCCATGCCCTGCCAGGGCTGGGAGCTGGCATTTCACAGCCTTCCAAACACGGGACCAGTGGAGCACGGAGGGTTTAATGATGTCTGGGTGAAATTAGCACCTTTGATTGGGTTGCTAATTGCTGGAGCAGTGCTGGCTGAGGGCGTTGTGAATGGATGTATTCTCTCATTAATGGTACAGTCCGGGTTTCAGTGTGAAGTGGACAAATAAAACCTCCTTCAGCAGCAGCTCTGAGCTTTGTGAGCTTCAAAAACCTGAGCCACTCACTGAAACCAGGCAGAGCTTTGCTCCCTCAGCACCACAGCTTCTCTTTTTGTGTCTTTGAGATCACCTGGATGGGAAAACATCAACCCTTGCCGGCCACAAGTGCCACAGAAATCCTGGAAAAGCAGCAGCAGCAGCAGCAGCGCTCAGATTGGGATTGCTGAGAGCTCAGGGATGGCACAGCCCTGCTGCTCCCTTCGCCCCAGCTCTGCTGCTCTGCACACCCAATCCTGGCGGGTTTTTTTTTCCCAGCAGAAAGACGAATTGTGTTTTGTTTGCCTGCACTGGAGATCTTTCAGAAACGCAGCAGCAGAACAAAGGCAGGAAGTGCCCCTGGGAGCTGCGTGTCCCCAGGGGCTGCCTGGGCTCAGCTGGCACCAGCAGCTCCTGCACCCTCCCAGCTCACACACACGGGACCTTCACCTCCTGTCACCTCCCTGTGGCAGCTCAGCACCCCAGACAGCAGATGGCACATGCAAGGGGCTGGCTGACAGATGACAGGGAATATATTTAATGTGCTATTTGCATTTGCTGCTAAATTTGTCCCCCAGAGATGGAGCCTGGATCAGCACTCGGCTCCCAGCAGCAGGGCTGAGCAGGGGATGCTTTCCCAGGGATTTTGGGCTCTGAAAAAGGCACTGCTGCACGACTGGGCAGCTCCCAGAGCTGGAAGCACACTGAGCCTTGGAGCTGAGCCTGTGTCTGCCTGAATTTCAGGAGAAACAACCCAAAAACTGCTCCAGCAGTGCCGGAGGAAGCTGCTGTGGGGTGGAAGGAAATCCCAAGTGAAGATGTTGCAGATGTTCCCAAAATGCCAGACTAACATGGACTGGCAGCACTTGGACACCTGCAGTGGTGAGAGAGAGATCCCTCCTAAAACTGCAGTGGTGAGAGATCCCCCCCAAAAGTGCATTTTGTAACCTGAGTTTGGTGAGAGCAGAGCAGGGAATGGCAGGAGGAGGCTGAACTCTGCCACGGAGACACCAGGACAAATCCCAGAGCCACCTGAGCAGGTCCCAGTCACAGGGACAGGTCCCAGTCACAGGGACAGGTCTCAATGCCACCTGGGCAGGTCCCAGTGCCACCTGGGCGGTCCCAGTGC
Source organism: Zonotrichia leucophrys gambelii (assembly GCF_028769735.1). Lineage (NCBI taxonomy): Eukaryota > Metazoa > Chordata > Aves > Passeriformes > Passerellidae > Zonotrichia > Zonotrichia leucophrys. The sequence goes on along the minus strand of NC_088193.1, from coordinate 1,659,946 downwards.
CACAGGAGCAGGTCCCAGTCACAGGGACAGGTCTCAATGCCACCTGGGCAGGTCCCAATGCCACCTGGGCAGGTCCCAGTCACAGGGACAGGTCCCAATGCCACCTGGGAATGTCCCAGTGCCACCTGGGCAGGTCCCAGTCACAGGGACAGGTCCCAGTGCCACCTGGGCAGGTCCCAGTGCCACCTGGGCAGGTCCCAGTGCCACCTGGGCAGGTCCCAGTCACAGGGACAGGTCCCAGTCACAGGGACAGGTCTCAATGCCACCTGGGCAGGTCCCAGTGCCACCTGGGCAGGTCCCAGTCACAGGGACAGGTCCCAATGCCACCTGGGAATGTCCCAGTGCCACCTGGGCAGGTCCCAGTGCCACCTGGGCAGGTCCCAGTCACAGGGACAGGTCCCAATGCCACCTGGGCAGGTCCCAGTGCCACCTGGGCAGGTCCCAGAGCCACCTGGGCAGGTCCCAGTGCCACCTGGGCAGCTCCCAGTCACAGGGACAGGTCTCAATGCCACCTGGGAATGTCCCAGTGCCACCTGGGCAGGTCCCAGTGCCTCCCAGCCACAAGAAGCTCATGATCAAAGCTCTCTGCAAGCCCTTTAATGTTTGCACTTCCTCTGCAGGTGAAGTTTTGTACCAACACACGCATTTCAGAAGTTATTCAGCTACTTTAAAAACAAAACTACGGGAAACAACTCGAGGAAAAACACCATTAAAGGGAACAAGACAGCCTCTTATCAAAGCAGGGGAATGCTATGCTCCAGCAAGGTGACCCAATCATTAGTTTTGCACTGAGAATTTTAGTTTTTTTTGATGGAAAACCCAAGTGTGTGGAGCAAGCAGACAGCTCAGCCCTAAAGAGCTGGAAAATATGTGCTCCTCAGAGGGGAGCTGTGATATATTTCCCCTTTTCTGTGCCAGATTCGGAGCATTCAGCCAATATAGAATTAAATGGACCTTGGCAAAGCAGCTTCCTGAGGAGCATAATTAGCTGGTGGCTTGGAGTGCTCTCTAATTCAATTAGCAGCACCATTTATCAGAGCCAGCTGAGATTTACATTTGCACTCGCTGACGTCAATGGGAGACTCGCAGCGAGCCCCAGAGCCTCCAGTGCAGCAGGACTGAACCGAGCCGCTGGGGTCACTGATTTCACTGATTTCATTGATTTTCACACAAGAGCTGCACTTTGGGCTGAGCTGGGGAGGTGCCTGATGGCTTTGGGGTTTGTTTTTTTTGCCCCTTGCTCTGCGACCACAGAGCTGCAAACCTGAAACCTCAACTCAGCTCCGGAGATGGAGCAGGCGAGATAAAGCAGCTGTGAGAACACACAAACGTGGCTTTAAAGCAGAAATGCACATTTAAGGGCAAATCCTCTGCACAAGGAGAGCCTTTGATGCCTCCATTGCCTCATTAATAAAAGTCATTGGCCACCTCCCTCTTGCCCCAGTGCAGCAGCAGGCTCTCCTGGAAAATGCAGACCTTGCCAAGGAAAGCTGTTTGTGTCAGAGCCCTCCTGGGAGCTGCTCAAACACCCCCATCCCGGCCCTGCTCTTCCCTGCAGGAAGCAATCGGGTCTCTCATGGAAAACAGGAGGGCGCTGAACTCTGGGTTGGTTTTTCACAGAGGCTTTTCCAGTCTCTGTCCTGGGGTGACACCTTCAGGAGCTCTGAGGGGCTAAATCACATCCTTGCACAGCTGATACAAGCGCATTCCTGTGTTTGCAGGAATGTGGGAGCATCATTCCCAGCTGGACAGCGCTGATCCCGCTGCCTGAGAGCCTGGAGGAGAGCAAATCCCAGCCTTGCCTCTCACAGACACTGCAGCAAGGTGCTCCGTGCACAACAGGCTCCAGCAGGGATCTCCCCCATGGATTTCCTGCTGCCTAATCAAGGTGTGGCCCTGCTGACTGCTCCTCTCCCTGCCAGCTTCCAGAACATTCCTCAGAGCTCATCCCCTCTGATGATTTATGCCTGTTTTGAATTTAGCTGGGACAGAACAGAGTGAAAAGTGTCCTAGGAGGAGGTGACATCCACCTCATTTCTTTGGAAAGCAACCCCAAAAACATTGCTTCAGCGGGAAGCTTTATAAAGAAACTGTTTATTTCTTTATAAAAATACTCCTCACCACCCTCCTCACAGAGTTTCACCCTCTAAAGCAACTTAGGCCATGAATTTTGCAAGCAGGAGTTGGACAAAGGCCCCATTTTGCTGGGAATTGCATTTCAAGCTGGCATTTGCCCATGGATCTCCCCTCCCTGCCCACTTGTGCAACCAGAAATCCCAGAGTGCCCCCACCCCTCCCTCTCCAAAGTGCAAATCCTACCTGGAAGCATCCAGGAATGGCTTGTAGGCAATGGTGACCCACTCGTCTCTGTGGGAGGAGTACCTGGGCTCCCTGGGGCTCTCTGCTGCCGTGTCCAGGTCCACCAGGTAGTGGCATTTGGAGATGTCCATCTGCAGGGACACACAGAGCTGCCTCTATTCCCTGTTGGTTCTGGGCTCACTCACAGCAATCAGAAGGGGCTGCACTCCCAGCAGCAGGGGAATGTGCAGGGCACAGGTAACACAGCTCATTTTGGGGGGCAATCCAGCAGGAGACCACAAAAATACGGATGAGGTGGGAAGGCTTTGATTCCGTCTCCATCTCATGCACCCAATTCAAGTTGTACACAGGAAAATGCTTTTCCAAGTGGGATTATCAGAAATCTCAACTATCTGCTTTAATACCAGTCAATTTTTAGATCAGTGGAGTTTACTGGTGAAAGATAAAGAGGATTTTAAAGTGATGCAATTCTGGTGACCCACTCATACATATATATGGATGAATGTGTAATTAATAATTAATTAATGGTGACCAGCAGAACTTATTCCTTCCCTTGCAGCAACAACATCCAAACTTCTCAAGGACAAACTTCTCAATAAATTGTGTTACCTGCACGACACAGGTCACATAATTTGAAGGTTTTCAAGCAAAACCTTTGTGGGGGAATCCAGCAGGAGACCACACTATGAAAGCTCCCCCTTCCTGCTGGGAATCCTGTGTCTCACCCTGCCTTACCCCCTAAAACTCTTCCTTGAGGGATCTCAGCTCACTCTCCCACAAAATTTTACTGCCAACTTCCTTGGCCATGCTTGAGATCCCTTTTCCGAAGCACCTTTGGGGCTTGATGTAACAATTTAGGCTGGAAACAATTTAATTAGGTGGATAGCAGATGGCTCTGTGGCATCACAGCACAGTGGCAAATGAAATTACACCACAGGAAATCAGCTGAGGATGCTGAATTCACTTTGTGCTCGGTGTGAGAGGAACATTCCAGGCCCTGGGAGAGGCTCTGGCTCATTAGCACAAGGACTCCCAAACCACTAACCAGGTTTTTCTGGAAGTGATGTAGAATCATTCAGAGAAAGACAAGTTGCTGCCTCAAGGACCTCACTTGTCTCATCCTAAATGCTGCCCTGACTCCAAATGCCAGGTGCAAGCCACATTTCTCCTGTATTTTCACATTGCAGTGAAGCCAAGGATGATATTCCTCCTGCTCTGCAGCACCTCTGCATCGATTTGGGGATTTACACAAGAGCTGGGTGACGCCCAGACCTTGAAATGAAAGAAAGGAACGAGTTCTGCTGAACAAAGCTGCGAGGGATTTCTAAATTACATCCTCTCCTCTTCTGCTCCCCTTTCCTTTTCCTCCTCCCACTCTTTCTTTATTTGATACCACTGCTCTGCCAAGTGAGGAGAGCTGAGCTGGATCCCATCCTGGCTGACAGCAGTGGGAACACCCAGAGCTGGGGCTGAGGGCACATCTGCTGCTGCCACGGGGGCTGGAGGGTGCTGGAAGTGAAGAGAAAATGCTCAGAAACCCTTTTCACTGAAGGCAGCAGCTGTTAGCAGCTTTCAGCCCAATCTGCTGGTCCTGCTTGGATGTATCTTGGGAAGAAATAATATTCCTTATCTGTTTCTTGGCACTTTCAGAGACAAATGCACCTCCCCAGCTGGGCAAGTGCAAGGTAAGTGCAGCTCGATGTGATTAAGGAAAGAGAGATTGCAAAGCAAGATCAAATCGCTCTTCCCCCAGTGTCTCATAGCAACAGGAACACTGAGGTTCCCTCTTCCATTTCCAAGCAGAGCAGTAACAGATACTCACACCTGAAACAGGGAGATCACAGCCGTTAATGCCTTTATCCATGGCTCACGTAATCCTCCTGAATAATTTGTTTTCTCCCCTTTAAATGACCAACAGCCTCGTGCTATTGAGATTTATCTCCTCTCACAGTCCTGTCCCAGGTCTTGCTAATTATTCTTCTACTTTTTAAAAAAAAAATCTGAACATGCTCATACTCACTAAATATAGGAAAAGATCTTGATCTTTTGGTGTAATTAGCAGGTCAAAAGTAAGAGTTTTAAGCCCCTGTTTAATTTCTGATTTCTCAAGTCCCAGGCCCTTGAGCTTGCATGAGAAAGAACAAAGTTGTAGGGTGACATTAAGGAGCAAGCATGAAACAAAAATGTGTTTTGCTCTATTAGTCACAGGCTGGAGCAGCCAGCTGTCTGTGCTAAAAATAAGCCCCAGCTAAAGATTTCATAAATTAAATGCACTGCAGCAGACAGCTCCTCTCAGGTGGGAACACGCCTCCTTCCCATTTCCAGTAACTGCATAATCAGCCTCAAAATAAGAATTTTAACCCACAAGACTGCCAAGATTGAACCTGTCAGTTCAGCAATAATTTTGAGACATTCCTATCTGGGTTTTGTTTAGTTCAACCAGGAAATAAATCAGTAATTCCAATACACATTATCTTAGCAGATTCCCACTAATTCAATTAAGTTCCAAATTAAGTTCCTCCTCCTCAGTTGAAAATATGATGAATTGTTTTATATTTAAAAAGAAATAAAAGAGGAAATTTTCAATTCCTGCTCAGTGACAAATATTTTCTGTGGGGGACTTCAAATTACTCATTCCTGTGATCACATTAACACACTACACTAAACCCAAAACTGCAATAATTAGGAATTCTTACTTCTGCTGCTTCTTCTATGATCATTATGTCTTCAAACTGGCAGATGAAAGGCAAACAGAAGCCACTCACAAGAATGGGGAGACTTCCAAGTGCTGCAGAGGGACCAGTTTTGCTTTGGAACTCCCCAGGAAACAGAAATGGGGAGAGGGATGGCAAGAATTTAAATTATCCAGCAGAAATGGGGAGATCCACTGTGAGGCACTGCAATAATTTAAATTATCCAGCGAGGTAAGGGAAAGGAAGCAGGAACAAATCCTTACATATCGAGAGGGCTCCTCCTTGTTCTGGTCGTTCATGTCTGCAGGAATGATCCTGGTGGCCAAGGGCCCCTTGGCAAAGGGTTTGGGCAGCTGGCCCCGGAATTCCGACAGGATGAACTGGAGCTGCCAGCTGCGGAGAGCGGGGAGAGCATTGTGTGAGAGCCCCAGAACCAGAACCAAGGACTCCAGCCCCAGGTGATCCCCAGGAACTTGTGGCCAATGTGCTCATGAGAACCCTTCAGAATCCTTTAGTTGGGTACTTTTGAGCACCAAAACCAGAACCAAGGACACCAGCCCCAGGAACACCAAGGATTCCCAAGAACTTGTGGCCAACGTGATCAAAAACCTTCAGAATCCTTTATTTGGGTACTTTTGAGTCCCAAAACCAAGGACACCATCCCCAGGTGACCCCCAGGAACTTGTGGCCAGTGTGCTGATGAAAAACCTTCAGAATCCTTTAGTTGGGTACTTCTGAGCACCAAAACCAGAAGCAAGGACACCAGCCCCAGGAACACCAAGGATTCCCAAGAACTTGTGGCCAACATGATGATGAAAAACCTTCAGAATCCTTTAGTTGGGTACTGTTGAGCACCAGACCCAAGGACACCATCCCCAGGTGATCCCCAGGAACTTGTGGCCAATGTGCTCATCAGAACCCTTCAGAATCCTTTATTTGGGTACTGTTGAGCACCAAAACCAGAACCAAGGACACCAGCCCCAGGAACACCAAGGATTCCCATGAACTTGTGGCCAGTGTGCTCATCAGAACCCTTCAGAATCCTTTAGCTGAGTACTTTTGAGGACCAAAACCAGAAGCAAGGACACCAGCCCCAGGAACACCAAGGATTCCCAAGAACTTGTGGCCAACATGATGATGAAAAACCTTCAGAATCCTTTAGTTGGGTACTTCTGAGCACCAAAACCAGAACCAAGGACACCATCCCCAGTAACACCAAGGATTCCCAGGAACTTGTGGCCAACGTGCTCATGAAAAACCTTCAGAATCCTTTAGTTGGGTACTTCTGAGCACCAAAACCAGAACCAAGGACACCATCCCCAGTAACACCAAGGATTCCCAGGAACTTGTGGCCAATGTGCTCATCAGAACCCTTCAGAATCCTTTATCTGGGTACTTCTGAGCACCAAAACCAGAACCAAGGACACCATCCCCAGTAACACCAAGGATTCCCAGGAACTTGTGGCCAATGTGCTCATCAGAACCCTTCAGAATCCTTTATCTGGGTACTTCTGAGCACCAGACCCAAGGACTCCATCCCCAGGTGATTCCCAGGAACTTGTGGCCAATGTGCTGATCAAAAACCTTCAAAATCCTTTATTTGGGTACTTCTGAGCCCCAAAACCAAGGACACCATCCCCAGGCACACCAGAGACTCCCAGGAACTTGTGGCCAGTTTTTCTGATGAAAAACCTTCAGAATCCTTTACCTGGGTACTTTAACGGTGTTGATGACACCAGAGATCCAAGTTCCTGAGGGCTCCCCGCACCCACGAGCGTGCCCCTCGATACCCACCTGCCCTAATTGCCCCTGTGCCAGGGCAGCACTCACTTGTCTGGCAGCAGGAAGCTGCTGGGGAACCTGTGCCACTCCTTCCCCACACAGACATGGACCGGCCTCCCCTCGGGCACCGTGTGGATGCTGGGGTCAGTGGCAATCCTGTGGAATTCAGGGTACAGGTCCAGGGGCCCGTGGTAGCCTGTGGGAGGCAGAAAACCATCATTAAGCATAGAGGGGTATTTAATTGAAGCCTACAAAAGTTGTTTCATGTATAATTTTTTGAACTGGTAACTCAGTGAATAAATGAACTGCTTTATGCTAAGAAGTGGCTGCATTCAAAGCTTCCCCTCTTACCAATTTTATTCACATTTCCCTGCCTGCCAATGGCCACCAAAACCCCAAAAAAATACTGATGAGGTGGGAAGGCTTTGATTCCATCTCCATGAAGGACTCATGCACCTAATTCACCTTTTACACAGGAAAATGCTTTTCCAAGTGGGATTATCAGAAATCTCAACTATCTGCTTTAAAACCAGTCAGGTTTTAGATCAGTGGAGTTTACTGGTGGAAGGTGAAGAGGATTTTTAAGTGATGTAATTCTGGTGACCCATTCATACATATATATATAAATGAATGTATAATTAATAATTAATTAATGGTGACCAGCAGAATTTATTCCTTCCCCTGCAGCAACAACATCCAAACTTCTCAAGGACAAACTTCTCAACAAATTGTGTTACCTGCAGGACACAGGTCACATAATTTGAAGGTTTTCAAGCAAAACCTTTGTGGGGGAATCCAGCAGGAGACCACACTATGAAAGCTCCCCCTTCCTGCTGGGAATCCTGTGTCTCACCCTGCCTTCAAACTCTTCCTTGAGGGATCTCAGCTCACTCTCCCACGAAACTTTACTGCCAACTCCCTTTTCTACAGCACAACTTCTGCAGCCCTGAGCCCAAGAGCCAGGAGGGCAGAGGGGAAATGTGAAATACCAACCTTTGAATAAGGCGACAGAGCGTGAGAGTGACAAAAGGCCAAAGAGGAGGACAGTCCCCAGGGCCAGCCAGTTGGAGGACACTGTGTAGTGCTCCAGGCGGTAGCGCTGGAAGATGAAGTGGTAACATTTCTCAGGGAAGAGATTAAAAAAAAAAAGAGAGAGAGACAATACGAAGTTACTCCAACTCTGATCCATCCAGCAAAATTCACATTTTTCATTAAGCTCTTACAACAGTGTGTCCCCCACCAGATTTTTAAATTCAGAGCCATCAAAATGCACAGAAACTCATAGGGTTTGGTCATATTTAAGTGATAATTTGGGGTATTTCAGTGTTTTTATGCTTCCTAGGAAAGGAAGGGCCTAAAGTGATCTCTCAAGGGTTCCAGTTTGGTTGCTCCCAGATGAACCAGGGGCAAGAGTCCCTTCCAGCATTTCCCTGCACACTCACCTGATTTTCCATGCTGGACTGAACTCCTGCCTAACACAAGCTCCATGACCCAGATTTCCAGAGTGACCTCTGCTTGTTTACCCTGCCTGCACAAACCACAGCTTTGAAGTGAACAAAACACCACAGAGCACATTCTGCGTCCAGCTTTGAACACAGGTCACTCTCTGAAACTCATAAAAGAAAAACTGATAAAAGAAAAACTGATAAAAGAAAAATTGATAAAAGAAAATTGATAAAAGAAAAATCGATAAAAAGAAAAATTGATAAAAGAAAAGTCCTTTAGGTTGGTTTTTTCAATTAAAAAGCCTTTCTGGGACAGCCAGGTGGAAATCCATCCAGTCCCTGCCTTGGTCCCTCCCTGCTGCTCTGCAGGAGTGGTTGGTTATTCACTCCCTGCCCTCAGCTGCTTTCTGTTTCTCCTGTCCTGTTTGCATTTTTCTCATAACATCCACATAGTTTGGAGGGGGAGAGTGACAAGCTTGTCCTGCTGGTGGGCAATCAGCTCCAGATCCTCAGCTGGATGCTCCAGACTGGGCAAAATGTCATCAAACAGTGGCAAAATATGCAAGAAACGTACAGGGGGGAAAGTTTCCTCAAGTTACAATAAAAATAAATGAACATTGCTCTGTGATGTTCTGAGAGCACGGAGGAATTCTCAGTCAGAGCCAGAAAATTGGTGACATTCCAAGCTGGATCCTGTGTGGAGGCAAGGACTGGAACTCATCTGGGAGTGATGGAGATCCAGAGTGGGAACAGCACCTGAGCAGGGGGTGAGGGACTGAGGGTGGGCAGGAATTGCAGGACAGAGCTGGAACAGGCTCCTGGCTGCATTCCTGAGCCTTTCCAACAGCAGGAGATGAATAATTCTGAGCTTTGGGAAGGTTTATATCAGTCTCTATTACTGCTTTGCTCTGTGAAGTGTTTCAAGTGATGTTTACTAAACATCCAGTTTTTGGCTCTTCCAAACGTTCAGTGCAATTCCCAACATTTAAATGAAATCCTTTTGCTTTTTTTCAGCCCAGTGAGGGAGGGATTCCTTCTGAGACATTTCCTACACACCCACATTCCTGCCCTCAGAGCTGAGCAGCCAAGGAGCCACAGGTCCATCAGCAGGACACTGAACCCTCAGGAATCCCTTGGATTTTGGGTGCTGTTGGCACTACAGCACCACAACTCCAGAATTCCCATTTGGGACTGGAGAACAGCTCAAAGCCATGATGAAATAACAGCTGGGAAATATTCTCAGCTGTTTATTGAGCACCACTGGAATTTACCTGAAGAGCAGAGAGCGCCACAGCACCAGAGAGACAGATGAGGGGGTAGATGGGGAACAGAAATCTCTCTTCTTTGTGGGGCTGGCTGAAGAAAATCAGGATCCAGATGTACATGGGAGCCAGGGTCAGCCAGTAGGGACGGCCCAGGTTCTGAACTGCAAGAAACAAAACCTCAGCAAAGGAGAAATGCAGGAATTCCTTCTCTTGCACAATCCCCTCCCACACCCAAAGCCCACTCTGGAGACCCAAACACGCCCTGCTCTGAGCACCACTGTTTCTAAAACCCAGGTAACACACCCCAACAGCCAGCAGGGCGTTTTCCTCAGAGGATTTTTGCAGATTCCAACAATATTGACAATTCCAACAGCCTTAGGAAGAGCAAAAGCAGAAAATAAGAGTTAATGGACCCAAAGCCCACTCTGGAGACCCAAAAAGGCCCTGTCCTGAGCACCACTGTTCCTAAAACCCAGGTAACACACCCCAACAGCCAGCAGGGCGTTTTCCTCAGAGGACTTTTGCAGATTCCAACAATATTGACAATTCCAACAGCCTTAGGAAGAGCAGAAGCAGAAAATAAGAGTTGGTGGATCCAAGGAGACCCAAGAGCCATCGGGAACTGCCAGGTGTGAGGAGGCACACAGGAGTGCTGGGTTTCCTGCTGGGCATCGAGCACACCAAGATCAGAAATGGCCTCCTCAGGAGCTGCCCTTCCCTCCCAAATGGTTGTTTGGAGCCTGAGGTTTGCCCACCCTTCATTGCCTCATTACAAAAACAGCACCGGCAGAGCTCTCCCAGGCGCCTCCTGCTTAACAGAGGAAATAACTGACTCAAAAATAACAACAATTACCCTGAATTTCAGTCACACTGAGGAGGGCTCTGCGCTGCCTGACAATTTTCAGTCCCTCTCCTACCCCTTGCTACTCCCAACAGCAGAGTTAAGCAATTAAGCCAGCGGCATTTCACAGACAATAAGAACAAAGCGCTTGGCAGAGTCGCTCCTGCTGCTCAGCACAAGAACACCAAGTGAACAGCAGGAAATCTTGCATTTACAGGAGCTCCTACTGAGCTTTTACTGCTTTCTGCGAGTTTGTCACTCGCAGCCAAGGAACAGACATGGGCAAACACCCCTGAACATACATTTTCATCGAGGATTGTGTTACTGTTTGTTGTAGTCAGTATAAAAAACAGAGAGAGCACAGCACAGACTGGACTGATGAATCTGGAGGCTGCTGCTGAGCCTTGATGAATTTTCCTCAGGAAAACAGCAGAAAGGAATTTACACTTCCCCTCTGGAGTCACTCACAAGTGTCATGTGGTCAAACTGATGTCATTTTATTCAAGAAAAAGCCCAGTGTGAAGTAGGGAATATTCTGGTTCCTCTTTTTGTTTGTTTTTTTAAACTCTCATCTATCCACACCCACGGGGACACTGCCCAGAGCAGGGCTCAGTCCTGGCAGCTGAAAAACCCACAGTGCCCAGAGCAGCCCAGCTTCAACCCCAAAAGGTTTCTACTCATTTCCAGCTGCAGACAAGATGGGAACAACACCAGGTTCAGCTTCTCCCCCCTTCAGGATTACTGACTGGGCCATTCCTGATGGATTAAATGTCACAGTGAAGCTCAGGAACCTTGTCAGGCTCGCTTTTTTTAACACATTTTTCCTCTTGAGGCGGAGGCAAGGAACAATCCTGAACCCTAATGAGCTGCAGGAACTTTCCTGGTGCTCCAAAGGCTCTCCCTGCTCCCAGTTTCACTTCCAGTAAGGAAAAGCTGCTCTTTGGCAGGCAAACCCTGCACTCACCACGGAATTTCTGCAGCAGACACTCCATCAGACAGGTCAGAGGCAGCACCAGCAGGGCCAGCACAAAAACCACATTGAAATTCAGAAAGCCATTGATGAAATAGAAGTACCAGGGTTCTGTACCTAAAGGGGGAGAAAAAAGGAAAAAAAAGAGGTTTGAAACTCAAGTATGAATGGATGGAGCAGCAGCTTTGGCCCTTCTCTGCCTGACACAGCCCACCAGAGTATCTCACACTCACACCTGCACAAGAAACTTCATTGCCTTCCTGCTCAGAAATTAATTTTTCTCCTTACCTTTAATCTGAGGGTGAAAAATAGTCAGTATTACACCTGCTGCCCATGAACCCCAGAGCCAGCAGAACTCTGTGACACAGAGCTCACCCCTCCATTCAGCAGGAAAGCAGAAGTGGAAACTTCTAAAATTGGGAAATTTGACCCCAAATTCATTCTCTCTTTCTAACTGCAGAGGAGTCACACAAAACCACACAATGCCATCTAATTCTGGAGTGAGGATGCTCATTCTGGGTTGGCAGCAACAGAAAGGTACCAAGAAGGATTAAGAAGGGAAGGAGTTTTTATTCTCACTTCACCCCAACAAAACCTCTGGCACTAAAGGCTGGTTTTGGTCCCTCCTTTCACTCAGCACTATTTAAATGTCCCAAATTCAGCCTGTTCTGACAGCAAGAGGAGCCAGGCAGCTCTGCCTCCACACTCGGGAGCTGGCTGCAAGCTCTGCAGGATGTAAACTGAAAGAAACTCCAGTCCAACTGTCATTTATTTAGACTCTTAATTCAGGATGCTTAAAGCCCTTAACAATGAGGAATGCCAGTTCCTCTCCACACATTTCCCACTCTCTCAGTGTGATTAGCTCAATCAGCCAGTAAATGACACGCGGGGGCTTTAATCACGGCACTGTTGTGACATGTGTCACATGCCACAGCAATTTCCTGCAATCACAGCCACTTACATCGGGTCCGTGTTGAAATTAATCAGACAACCCAACAGCAGCAAGGAAAACCCGAGGGCTCTGCGGCTCCTGCAGCTCAAAAAAGCGGAGAAGCTGCACTGGGGGCGTCACAAACACGGCACTGGAGTCACTGCCTGGCCAAGCAGCTTGGGTTGGTACAGGAAAGCCTGAGTTATCAACAGCAATTATAGAAATAAGGTCTTGTCCGGTTTATCTCGGCTGTTTGAGGGGCCTGGAAAGGCCCGGAGTGGCCTTGGGGCAGCCCGCGTATCAAAGGACGAGAAGAGGCTTCAGTTCTTCTTTTGGTCTTTATGTTTATTAATTGTTTATCTAAAAGATTTTCTTTCAGCCGAACAGAGATCTGCTCAGCAGCCAGCCATGAGCACACTGTGCTGCCCTCCGGGGCAGTCACCTATCTTTATACCCATTGTTACGTGTACAATATTTATCATTTTTCCCCAATACCATTTATTCTTATAACTCGGTGCACTTTCAGTAATGACCAATCCCAAAGTGCCACCATCACCACAGAAGATGGAGGAGAAGAAGAAGAAGAAGAAGGACAGGACACACCCCAATTCCTCCATCTTACTTCTCTAAACCCCCCTGTACAGAAATCCTAAACCCTGTGTCTCACCCTCTAATTAACCAATCCCTTCACCATTCACCCCGGTGAAGCCCTCTTATCTTCATAAAGGTGTCGTCTCCTGTGTAGGATCAAAGTCCAGCCACCAGACACTTCTGGAACATCCCAGGACTCCCGAGCCCCCCAAGGTGGTCTCGGTGGCTCAGCACCTCAGGACTGAGATCCTGAGATCCGACAAGGTCTGAATCTTTGAAGGGTCAGCCCAGGGACCATCCTGTCACCTCTGTGGCTGAGATGGGAAGCAAAGGGAATTCACACTGAATTCACCTCTCCCTGCTCTGGTTTCAGATTTGGCAGCCTTGGGGGTCAGGAGTGAAGGACACCTCATGAAACACAACTCCTCGCCAGCCCAAACACAGCCCAGATAACGCTGCTAATAAACACAGCAGCTGCTCTGAGGCACAGCTTTCACCAAAAAATAGCTGCTCGCTCACATTTTTTTGCAGTGTGACTGAATTGCCCAGAAAAAAACAAGCACTGGAGCCTCCCCTGCTTCTCCAATGAGGGATTTTCTTCTCTGTGAGAGGCTAAAAAAAAAAAATAAAAAGGGAGGAAAAAAGAGAAGAGAACAGTGCACAGCAGGCAGAGAGCACCAGGCTGGCTCACTGGTGACGCAGCCATTCAGAGGCACTCAGGCTCAAAGCCTCCCAGGGCAAAAGGGATTTTATTCCTCTTATCCACACGGCTCAAGGTGAACTGCGGCCTCAAAAAGGAGCAACCCCACTGCAGGCAAGAAGTCCTGGCCCAGAACATCACCTCTGCAGCAGGGAGGGGCACTGAGAACTCTCCAGCAATGGGAATGTGCTTGCAGAGCAGGAGAGGAGCTGGAGAATCTTCCTGCAAGGATGCTGGGCAGCTGTGGGGTCCAGGACACAGACTGGGGAAAGCAGTGGGAAAGGAGCACCCAGGCAGCTCCTGGCACGGTGGTTCCATGGGGAAAAGCAGCTGGAAGCTCTGTCAGACCCCAGAGAGAAAATGCTTTGAACTCTGAGGCCTGGGAACGGCCCCAGGAGCAACTCCAGAACTCAGGAGTGAATCAAATTTACCCACGCTGCACCCTGAGCACAGGAATGGTGGGGGCAGCTCAGGCCAGAGCAGGGAGGTTTGGGACAAGGAGCCCCACCCTGGGCTGAAGCCTGAGTGCAGGAACTGCAGCTGGCAAGCAGAAACTAAGCTGCAATAATTCGGTCATGAGTCACAGCCCTCGCTCTGATTCAGTGCTGCTACAATGAACAGTCTGCTCCCTGCAATATATTCATTTATTCTCACTCTGCTCAAGAAGCAGGGCTCCACAGAGAAAGGAGGGACATGAGCAGCTCCAGCACCTTCCACCCAAGCTGAATAAAGCCTCCCAAAGTGGGACAAAACTCTGGTCACAAATTAAGTACACAAAAACACCCCAAAGCCTCAGAAACAGGGATATACTCTTGGCAGCTGTTTTCCCTTGGCTGTAGAAACCAAATCACCCCAGGGAAATATTAATTGCACAGACAATATTTATACAGAGGGAGCATATTGCTAAAGACAGAGGGAAAAAAAATTAATTGAACCTTGTCTCAAAAACAGTGCAGGGCTTACACTGGAGATGGTCTGGGCTGGTGACTCTGCCCCCATCATGTGAACGTTGGGAAATCCCAGCTTGCAGAGCCAAGAGGGATTGGCCAGCCTTTCATCTCCCCTGGCTGTGTTATTTTTCCCCAGTGTTTTGAAGCTCTCTAAACACACAGCGTTGTCCTGGCCACACTGCATTAAAGAGCAATTCCAGGCAGGCTCCTTTACTAGCCCGAGGATGTTGTGTGAATGTCACTGTGAATAAAACTCTGCAGGACAGATGGGTCCCTGGAGGCTTCTGCAAACAACTCATGCACCAGCGTGGAAAAGGTCAGGCACAAGGCCCTGCCAAAACCTATCAGAGACAGAGCCTGGAGCTCACTTACACAAAACTCCCAGCCCCACACTTCAGAGCCTTCCTGCAGAGGCCAAGAGCCCTGGCAGAGCAGCTGCTGCCCTGCTGTGCCAGGCACAAGTGACAAATCAGCACCACCCAGAACAGCCCCTCAAAACAACCAGCAGTGCCAGCTGCCAGAGAAAGCCCTGATGCTGCTGCTCCCAGGGCTGAGCCCTCCTCAACAGCTCCTCTGGCCTCACACAGAGCACAGAGATCCTGCAGGCATCCCCTGGGCTCTGCCAGCCCTCCTGAAGCCCTGCTAGAAATCAATTTCCAGCTCTGGAAGTGCAGGATTTGGACAGAAAGGAGTATGGATTCTGCACAGAGCACAGAGATGCTGCAGGCATCCCCTGGGCTCTGCCAGCCCTTCTAAAGCCCTGCTAGAAATCAATTTCCAGCTTTAAGACTGGACAGAAAGCAGTATGGATTCTGCACAGAGATGCTGCAGGCATCCCCTGGGCTCTGCCAGCCCTCCTGAAGCCCTGCTAGAAATCAATTTCCAGCTCTGGAAGTGCAGGATTTGGACAGAAAGAAGTCTGGATTCTGCACCATTCCTCACTTTCTCCAAGTTCTGCAGCCTGACTGCGAGGAGCAGCAGGCAGGAACGGATCCAAGCTGCCAAACACACCCGGGCCACTTGTGCCCAGGCAGTGAGACACCTCCTGGCAGCTCCACGGGAGTGGAAAGTGAACAAAAGCAGCACAAGTCCCAGCCCGGAGGAACCGGCAGCGCATTGCCAGCTCGACAGAGACATCCCGTGTCCAGAAGCTGCAGCTGCAGCCCTCGGAGCCGGCAGGAACAGAAGCTGGCAGCTGCTTTGGCTGGAGGGCACAAAAAGCACGGGCAGATAAGGGCCAGGGCAGCCAGAAAAGCTCGGGCTGCCTCCCCGGCTCGTTATCCCAAACTCACCGTAGAGATCAGGCCCGTGGGGGGTGAAGACATTGTACAAAACGATGTTGAGAGGTGCCACCACCAGCTTGCCATAGTAATAGCTGTCCACCACCACCAAGGGCACCTGGGGGAAAGCAGATTTTGGTTAAAGTGCAGCAGCTCCAGCAGATTTTCCTAAAGGAACTCATTCCTTGTGTTGCCATCCATTCCCTCTGTGTTGTGGTATGTCACACACATCTTTTATGAAAAATCCTTTCCTTAGGATTTTTTTCTCCTGAGAAGCTGAGAAGCCTCAGGAACAGAATGCAAACAATGGTTATCTGCTGCTGTGCAATGCAGGTGCATCTGGGATTGGTCTCATGGGGTTGTTTCTAATTAATGGCCAATCACAGTCTCAGTCAGTCACAAGCTTTTGTTATCATTCTTTCTTTTTCTATTCTTAGCCAGCCCTCTGATGAAATCCTTTCTTTTATTCTTTTAGTATCGTTTTAATGTAATATATATCATAAAATAATAAATCAGCCTTCTGAAACATGGAGTCAGATCCTCGTCTCTTCCCTCATCCTCAGACCCCTGTGAACACGGTCACAGGGGCAGGCACTCACCAAAAACAGGATCAAGGACACCACACACCAGTTCAGGAAACTTTTCCACCTCTTCTTCAGGATCAACAAGTCAAAGGCAATAGGAAGCCTGGAAGAGAGACCAGCTGTCAGCTGGGGGCTTTGAGAGCCCCACTGCAGCTTCTGCTGCCCCTTCCAAGCAAGAGACAGAACCACCACTCTGCTCTTACTCCAGATTCATCATCCACCTCAGGATTCACCCAAATTAATGCCAGGAAATCTGCCCAACCTGAGCTGTCCAAAAGCCAGGAAGGCTGTAGCAACGATCCAGGGCTAAGCTGGCAGCTCAGTGCCTGCTGGCTCTGCCCAGGCAGGTGCAGAGCAGCTGAGAAAGGGCAGCAAGTGCTCCTTACCCCAGAGCTGCGCTGAAGGGCCAGCCCAGCAGGGCTCCAGCAGCCACCCCCAGCACTGCCACCGAGGTCCTGTCCATGTACCAGCCCGTCATGGCCACCACCGTGGTGTACATGCAGAAACTGCTGGGCAGGAAAGCTGCAACACAACGGGGTGGAAGGTCAGCACAGGCCCCCCACACTTCACACAACACTGCTGCAAGTCTTGCAGTGGCTGGGAGAACAGGTACAGCCAGC
This sequence comes from Zonotrichia leucophrys gambelii, assembly GCF_028769735.1. Classification (NCBI taxonomy): domain Eukaryota; kingdom Metazoa; phylum Chordata; class Aves; order Passeriformes; family Passerellidae; genus Zonotrichia; species Zonotrichia leucophrys. The sequence goes on along the minus strand of NC_088193.1, from coordinate 1,642,975 downwards.
CTGAGGGTGTGGGATCTCAGCAGCTCAGGACTGAGGTGCCACCGAGAGCACCCTTGGGGGGCTCGGGAGTCCTGGAATGTTCCAGAAGTGTCTGGTGGCTGGACTTTGATCCTACACAGGAGACGACACCTGTATGAGGACAGGAGGGTTTCACCGGGGTGAATGGTGAAGGGATTAGTTAATTAGAGAGTGAACACAGGGTTTAGGATTTCTGTACAGGGGGGTTTAGAGAAGTAAGATGGAGGAATTGGGGCGTGTCCTGTCCTTCTTCTTCTTCTCCTCCATCTTCTGTGGTGATGGTGGCACTTTTGGATTGGTCATTACTGAAAGTGCACCGGACAATAAAAATAAAAAGGATTGGGGAAAAATGATAAATATTGTACACGTAACATTGGGTATAAAGATAGGTGACTGTCCGGAGGGCGGGTCAGTGTGCTCATGGCTGACTGCTGGCAGAGCTCTGTCGGGCCGAAAGAAAATCTTTTAGATAAACAATTAATAAACATAAAGACCGAAAGAAGAACTGAAGCCTCTTCTCGTCCTTTGATTCGTGGGCTGCCCCAAGGACACTCCGGGCCCTTCCAGGCCCTTCAAACAGCCGAAAACCGGACATGAGGGGACAGCACACAAAGTGCCAAAGTGCCAGCTCCTTCCTTAGAGCAAGGGCAGGCAGGCCAGGAGCCTGTGTAAAGGCACTGCAATACTGAAAAACAGGAGGCAGCAACAGAAACAGGCCTGGGAATTGTAACACAGAGAACAAAAATGGAATCAACGCTTTTTCTGTCATGGGAATACAACAAAGAGCACCCGGAGATGTGATTTTCTTCTCTCTGAACCTTTGTCAGTGCCAGTGCCAAGCCAACTCACCTGCAGAAGCACAGAACATGCCCGTGCTGAGCACCAGGAAGGCCAACATCAGCCTGCTCACGTGCAGCCCAAACTTCTTGCACACAGCCCTGGGGAAGCAGCAGAGAAACAGGTACCACAAAACAGCCCCGGGGCCAAATCAGCAGCACCAAGGCATGCAGAACCACAAACAACCCACGGAGCAGCCTGAGAGCTCTGAGCTGGGGCACTCCCAACACTCAGCTGCTGCCTCCCCTGGGATTTCAGACCCTGAGTTTCACCAGTACAAAACTCTGGGTGGGGCCTGGATTCTCCCAGCTGTGCTTGTGCAAATCTCAGGAGTGGTGGCTGCACTGCTGCACACTCCCATCCATCCCCTCACCCCTCACAAAACCCCACCACGCAAAAAAAGCCACAGTTCATCTCCTTAAACCAGAATGTGGATGAGAAAATACGTGTCAGTGCTCTGGTTTAAGGAGATGAACTGTGGCTTCTGACAAACAAAAAAACTCATGCAAGGCAGTGGATTAAAAATCAGGAATCAAGAGGCAGCCGGTAAAAATAAAAATGCAGTTTAAACAAGATAATTGCATGTTAGGGCTACTGATTTTAGTGGCTGTAAACAGCACTGGCAGTGAGATTCCAGACAGCAGCAATCAGTGTGTTCCAGTCAAATTCACTGGGATAAGCACACACAGCCCCAGACTCTCCTCAGTCTGCAACACTCCCACCCTGCTGCTGCCAGCAGTGAGGAAACAAGCGGAGCCAACAAAATGCTGGAGTAGAAGTGTGGGTGGGAGATCTGGGAGTGCAATTTTGTCCTAATTGTGACGTTCTGACCAGCATCTCAGTGAGTTATTATGAAAACTTGTATTTTCTCATCCACACACGAGCCTCAAAGCCTATTTCCTGTGGCAGGAGCTGTCCCTGGCACTCACACTGCTCCCACACACCCCCTGCAGACACTCTGACACTCACTTGTAGAAGTAGAGTTCACAAACACAGCTCAGGAAGGCCAGGAAGCATCGCAGGAAATAGAAGATGAGAACCTGGCAGACACAGACAGAGTCTGAATGAGGCACAGGACAGAAAATGGGCTTGTAAAACATCAGGGGAAACCCACAAACCCTTGGAAATCCTTCCAGGGAGGCCAATGTTTGTCAACAAACCAGTTTTACAAACATGAAGTGAATTTCAACCATGTTTTATAAAAATGAAGTGAATTTCAACCATGGTTTTTAACAATGAAGTCAATTTCAACACCAAACAGGCCGGCTGTTTCCCACACTAAATGTACATTTCTTCCTCTCAAAAGCAGCTTCCACACACCAAATTTACCTTGTTGGTTTGCAGGACCCTGGCGTGGAACCAGGCTGGCAAGGCGTGGAGCCACAGGTAAGCATAGGAGCGGATGGCGTAGGCAGGAGAGTACTCCCAGGTCTGAAACCCCTTCCCATAAATGAGGTAGTGTGTCTACAACAGAGATCAAATAAATAAATTAACTTGCAGCACACAAAGCAGAGAGTTTTCCACAAAGCAGAGTTTCCAGAGCAAAATATTTCTCATTGAAACAGAGGGATCAGCACAAGGTTATATAAATAAATCTGCATTTGCACAAGCTAACTGGAAACTGAAACAAGAGAGCACAAGGTTCTAAATGAAGGGGTATTTGCAAATTGCCAATCCCAAGGGCAGGAAGGGACTCACCGGCTCCCAGTAGTTAAAGGTCTCATCACAATCCGAGATGTTGCTCAGCAGAGCTGCACAGAACCTGGCCGAGATCAGACACTTGAAAGCTGTTGATCCTTCAGGGGCCCAGACGTGCCCTGCTTTGCTCCCGGATGATCTAATCCAAAAGCGGGGCAGGTAAAAAAAAAAAAAAAATTACAAATATGCAGCAGGAAAACTCAGCTACAAGATCACGGCTCACGAGGTGACAGCGAGCAAAGGGCTGAGGGTGGCATTAGGGCAGGATGGGGATGCCGGTGCCCTCACAAGGAAGCAGCAGCAGCCCCTCAACACCCCCAAGGCAGCCGGGCCGGGGATGCTCCGGCACCGTCCCCACAGCACGGACCGCCCGTGTAAACCCCGGCACCGGCAGCCCCGGTAGCCTCAGCATCCCCGGCGGCCTCAGCAGCCTCGGTGGTCCCGGTAGCCCCGGCAGCCTCGGTGGTCCCGGTGGTCTCAGCATCCCCGGCAGCCCCGCAGCCTCAGCAGCCCCGGCGGCCTCAGCAGCCTCCGTGGCCCCGGTACCCTCAGCAGCCCCGGTACCCTCAGCATCCCCGGTAGCCCCGCTCGGTCCCCGGCAGCACCCACTCGTTCCGCGCCTCCTCGCTGCCCCCGGGCTCGGGCCGCCGCCCCGCCGCGTCCCCGCCGCCCGCCCGCGGCCGCTGCCGGGCCCCCTTGGCGGCCATGCCGGGTACGGGCAGGCAGCGCCCGCCGCCCGCCGCGGCCCGGCCCGAGCAGCTGCGGCAGCGCGGCCGAAGCCGCCGCCGCCATCACGGGTGTGGGCAGCGCGCTCCCGGCGGGCGGCGGGAGCGCCACGGGGACCGCGAGCGACACCGGCACCGAGAGACGGACAGGGAGCGACAGAGGGACTGACAGAGGGACCGGGACCGACAGACGGACAGGGACCGACAGAGGGACCGGGACCGAGAGACGGACAGGGACCGACAGAGGGACTGACAGAGGGACCGGGACCGACAGACGGACAGGGACCGGGAGCGACACAGGGACCGACAGACGGACAGGGACCGACAGAGGGACTGACAGAGGGACCGGGACCGACAGACGGACAGGGACCGCGACAGAGCGCTGCCCCGCAAACCCAGGTCCATCACCCATCTGTGTCCATCACTCCCAGGTCCGAGGCAGGGTCCATCCCCGCCCTGCCCTGCCTGCCGTTTTGGGCAGGAAAAGTGAGGGAATGGGGAACGCACTGATGGAGAATGTTCTTTATTTGGTACCCGCTGTGATCAGGAGATGGGGAAAGAGCAGCACGGCAGGGATATGGAGGGGTTGGAGCGTGTCCAGGGCAGGGAACGGAGCTGGGAAGGGTCTGGAGCAGCTGAAGGAGCTGGAAAAGGGCTCAGACTGGAACAAAGGAGGCTCAGGGGGGCCCTTGTGGCTCTGCACAACACCTGGCAGGAGGGGACAGCCAGGGGGATTTGGGATCTGCTTCCAGGAACAGGGACAGGAGGAGAGGGAACGGCCTCAGGCTGGGCTGGGCAGGCTCAGGGGGGGCACCAGCAGGAATTTGCATTAGAAAAGAGATCAAATCCACTCTCACAGGAGCCCAGGAAAGAAAAGCTCCACTTTATAAAACGAGGTTTCATCACACACACACAGAACAGGAGCTCCATTAACAGGAGCTCCCACATGGAAACGTGGGCAGGCGCTCAAAGTCCACCCCGCCCTCGTGACGGGCATTGCAGTAACACAGCCTCGGGTCCAACGACGGGCAGGTGACATTTTCCAGCTCAGAAAGGGCCACAGGAGCCCCTGCAATGTTCTACCTCAGGGTCACACCCAGGTGCTGCTGGATTTCCTCCCGAAGGTGCAGCTGCATCTCCGCTGCCTCCCGGCTGCCCAAGGCCCTGTCACAGGCCTGGAAAGTCACCCTGTAGCAGAGGCTCCTCCGTCCCGTCCCTGGCTGCTGGAAACTGTCCCTCAGCTGGATGGAAACCACCATTTCACCTGACACCCTCCTGGCAAGGGTGTGGAAAGCCACTTCATCAAAGTCCTGCCCGCCAGGAAGCCAGAAGCTGACATCGTGCACGTAGGAAGGTGGGTAGAGGGAAAAACTCCTGAAAAGCCTCAACTCTCCCTCAGGGAACTGCCTGAGGAAGCGCCTGTCCCACGTCCAGAGCATTCTCCAGTCGGATATTCCACACAGCTGCATGGCCAGGAGGTCCAGGTTCAGCGAGGCTGAGACAACAACCAGCTCCTGGCTTTTTAATTCAGCAGGAGCTGCCCTGATAACGCCCACACAGGAGCCTGGGGGCTCTGGCTCTGTCCCCACACAGAGGAAATGCTGAACTTCACCAAGCTGCCTTTCAAAAGCAGCAAAGTCACTGAGCTCAGTTCCAAAACTTGGTTCCTGCAGGCTGATGCTGGGTTTGACACCAGAAGTGCCCTGGTGAAGGGAATTCGTGGTGGTTTTAATGTTCTCCACCAACATCTGCACACAGCTGTCCTCTGTGCCCCTGCTCACTGCAAGCACAACCAGCATCTCATGGAAAGCAGGCATGGAGTGGGGAGTGATCCGACATTTCCTAAAAACGGGCCCAGAAAGAACCTGAAGTGTCCCTGGGGAAAAGGCTCCATTTTTTATCATTGCCTGGGCATGAGGCAGGAGGGAAGGCCTAAGGTAAAACTGCTCGGGAGCTGGGCATCCCTCCTGCCCATTCCCATCTGTGTCCTGGCCAAAATGGGAACACAGAACTGCATCTGCCAGTCCCTGAGATGTTTTCTCAGTGCCTGGAGCCTCCCCGGGGCTCAGGGTGATGCAGAAGATGTTGGAGTGGCAAATGCCACCAAGGTGACCTTGCTGGAGCAGGGGAAGGCAGGAGCTGATGTCCTGCAGAGGAAAAGCTTGGCCGAGCCCTGCACTGAGCTTCTCCTTTATTGTCCTTACTGGATGACTTGAATTCACCTCGAGGAAACCCCTGTGAAAAACAAAAGTGCAAATTACAGACACCATCTGTGATTTCCTTCCTGTGGCCATAATTTGAGTGCAACAATTCACCCAAAACATTCTTAAGCCAGCAACCACCAAGCCAAGTCTTTCGCCAAAGGTGTTGCACATTTTCAGGACACGGGTGTTACAATCGAGAATTCACTGCAATTTTCTGGCAAATAAAAGGATTTCCCAGTCACCATATCCATTTATCTGACCCCACTGCTGGCCATCCCCACATTCCTACTGCCAAAGAGAAACCAATTATAAAACTCACCTGTTAATTTTATCCACGAGGACTTGTGGCACTTGAAAAGAAACTTTCTGGCTCCCCAGTTGTGTGTGGCAGCTCATGGGTGTGAAACACTGGGGTGCTGAGCTCCGTGTGAAAATGTGGTTCAAAGCACCCTCTACACAGAAGGATTTATCCTGACTCCTGAAAATACACAAAACCAGAGCAAAGTCACTGCTAATTTCTGATATTTAATGTGTATAATATTTAAGTAGAGAGGAGCAGAGGTCTCTGCCAGCACCAACCCCCAGCCCTCCTGTCTTTAGGCTGAGATTGATATTTGTTCTGAAACGGATGCTTTTGACCTTTAAAATCCTCAGATAGTCTTATTTTTAGAGGGTGCTTTGGCAGGAAGCTTGCCTTTTAATCTTGGTTATTCTGCTTAGAGATGAACAAGAACTGCAGCTATTTTGGGGAAAATCAAAAGGAAAATTTCAAGGAAAATTAAAAGGAAAATAAATTAAAAGGAAAATTACAAGGAAAATATAAAAAGGAAAATTAAAGGGGAATGAAAAGGAAAATTAAATGGAAAATAATAAAAGGAAAATTAAATGGAAAAAATCAAAAGGAAAATTAAAAGGAAAATTAAAAGGAGTTCCTCTCCAGCCAACAAGACACTAAAAGAATATTCTAGCACTGGGGCATTTTAAGAGCACAAACATCAGAATTCCAGTTTGTGATGGTTACCTGTAACCTGTGCATTTGTATCCCTCAATAGTCTCTGCTTTAAAGGGATGAACGTGGCTCAGGATAAAGCCAGCTCCTGCAGCCACAGCCACGATTTGCCAGCTGTTGTGCCACTCCCTCCTGGGCTGATCCGCAGGAGTCCCTCCCTGGCCATTGCAAAGGGCCACGTGGACCTCTCCCTCCTGGGCCAGCACCTCTGCACAGCTGGAAGGGAAGCCAGAGCAGAAAATCCTGTTAGCATGGCCCCAAAAATCCTGTCAGCACAGCCCCAAAAAATCCTGTTAGCGCATCCCCAAAAAATCCTGTTAGTATAACCCCAAAAAATCCTGTTAGCCCAGCTCCAAAAAATCCTGTCAGCACAGTCCCAAAAAATCCTGTCAGCACCGCCCCAAAAAATCCTGTTAGCGCATCCCCAAAAAATCCAGTTAGCGCATCCCCAAAAAATCCTGTTAGCACAGCCCCAAAAAATCCTGTTAGTGCAGCCCCAAAAAATCCTGTCAGAACAGCCCAAAAATCCAGTCAGCACTTACCCAAAAAATCCTGTTAGCACAACTCCAAAAAGTTCTGTTAGCACAACCCCAAAAAATCCTCTAAGCATAGCCCCAAAAAATCCTGTTAGCACAACTCAAAAAAGTTGTTAGCACAACCCCAAAAAATCCTGTTAGCCCAGCCCCAAAAAATCCTGTTAGCGCATCCCCAAAAAATCCTGTTAGCACAGCCCCAAAAAATCCTGTTAGCATAACCCCAAAAAGTCCTGTTAGCATAACCCCAAAAAATCCTGTTAGCCCAGCTCCAAAAAATCCTGTTAGCACAGCCCCAAAAAATCCTGTTAGCATAACCCCAAAAAATCCTGTTAGCCCAGCCCCAAAAAATCCTGTTAGCACAGCCCCAAAAAATCCTGTTAGCGCATCCCCAAATCCCCCAGCGCCCCAAAACCACCTGGAGCACAGCTGGAAAGCTCTGCCACGGCCGGTAATTAGCACGGCATTAATTAGGGTTTACTCACCTTTGGAAAAAGCCAGCGAGGAGCTGCCTGTTCTTCACCACCCCAGCCTTTCTCCCACAGTGGGGGAAGTTGAAATAAATACGGTCAAATTCCCGTTTTCCCGGGACAAAGTGCTCCTTCAGCTTGGTGCAGTCCACGGAAAACACAACCTCGGCTCCTGCGACAGCAGAACAACGCTCGGCTGGCTATCAGGGAGGAAAACTGTAAAGGAAGGTGGGAATGCAAATCCTCCAGGGCGTTTGGAAGTGGGTGAGAGCTGCCTGGAGAACTGGGCACGCCAGGGAGCCCTCTGGGGCTTTCTTTGCTCTCTTTTAAGGCAGCAGAAACTTCTGGTAACAGTTGAAAACAGAAGTGGCAGCACTGTTTCATCCTGATCAGATTTTAAAGCATTTCTGGGCTATTCCAGTCCCTCCCCTGAGACGCCTGGAGGGGCAGGGGGCTCCCAAGGGACAGAGCAGCGGGGGACAGCGATGCCAGGAGGGTGACACCAGGGAGACAGCGATGCCAGGAGGGTGGCACCGGAGTGAGAGTCATGCCACTCTGGGTGGCACCAGGGTGGCAGCGGTGCCAGGAGGGTGACACCAGGGACAGGGATGCCATTCTGGGTGGCACCACGGTGGCAGCGATGCCATTCTGGGTGGCACCAGGGACAGGGATGCCATTCTGGGTGGCACCACGGTGGCAGCGATGCCAGCAGGGTGACAGGGATGCCAGGGGGGTGACACCAGGGTGGCAGCGATGCCAGGAAGGTGACACCAGGGTGGCAGGAGGGTGACACCAGGGTGGCAGCGATGCCATTCTGGGTGGCACCAGGGTGGCAGCGATGCCAGGGGGGTGGCAGCGATGCCATTCTGGGTGGCACCAGGGTGGCAGCGATGCCAGCAGGGTGACAGGGATGCCATGAGGGTTGCACCAGGGTGGCAGCGATGCCAGGAAGGTGACACCAGGGTGGCAGGAGGGTGACACCAGGCCCAGGGATGCCATTCTGGGTGGCACCACGGTGACAGAGATGCCAGGAGGGTGACACCAGGGTGGCAGCAATGCCAGGAGGGTGACACCAGAGTGATAGCAATGCCACTCTGGGTGACGCCAGGGTGGCAGCAATGCCAGGGGGGTGGCAGCGATACCATCAGGGTGCCAGCAGGGCTCCCAGCAGCATCCCCACGCCCACCCCAGCCGCCCCCGGCGCGCACCCACCGCTGTCCCGCAGCCGGCGGATGCTCCGCGCCGCTCCCCCTCTCCCGGCCGCCTCCTCCTCGCTCTCGTAGCAAGTGGCCACCACGTGCGTGCCCGGGGCCCCGCTCAGCGCCGCGGCGAAGGAGAAGTTTCCCTCCCCGAGCAGCAGCAGGCGGCGGGGCCGCGGCCCCATGGCCCGGCCGGCAGCGGCGCTCGCAGCCCCGCAGGCGCCGGCGCTCGCTCATGACGTGCGGCCGCTCGGCGGGCGCTGCCGGAGCCGTCCCGGCCCCGCGGGCATCCCTCGGCAGCCGCTGGGGCGCAGGGTCCCCGTGAAGGAGGCGGCACCGGGAGCGGCACCGGGAGCGGCACCGGGAGCGGCACCGGGATCGATCGGGGAGCGCTCCCCGCCCGCCGCCGAGCAACAGGAAATGGGAGTTGTTCTAAACACCGGAAAACGGGATGAATCTGAATCGTAGACTCGCAGGGTCACGGAATGGTTCGGGTTCCAAGGGGCTTTAAAGCTGAGTGTATACTGGGACACCTCTTGCAGGTTGCTCCTCAAACACTCCCAGCATTTCTCTGGGCAGCGTGTGTCCGAGCCTCAGCACCCTCACAGCGTAGAATTTCTTGTTAATATCCAATGTAACCCTGCTCTCTGTCGGGTTGGAGCATCCCCCCTTGCTCTGTCACTCCAGCCCTTTGGGAATAGCCTCTCTCCACCTTTCCTGCGGGCTCCCATCAGGTACTGCAAGGCCACAATTAATTCACCCTGAAATCTTCTCCTTTCCTGGCTCAGCAATCCCAATTCTCTCAGCCTTTCCTCATAACAGAGGAGTTCCAGCCCTATAATCAAATTTTCTACCAAAAATTACAGGTACAGGTAAAGATCAGTTCAAAGCCTCCTCTGAACTGACTTTTACCTGTACCTGTAATTTTTATTCTCTGACAATCTTTGCGCTGCTCGAATTCCCAAAGGGGAGAAGCAGAGACAGAAAAAGTGAAGAGGAGCCATGGAAAGGTGCTGGAAGCATCATCAGGTGTCAGATAATTGCAGACATAATCAAGGCGTAATAAGAAGGTCCCTAATTCCTCAACAGGGTGACACAAGGTAAATTAATTACCCTGCCTCACATATGGTGCCTTTGAGAAGGAAGGAAATGATGGTCTAGAATATCTGCAACAGCCAGGCCTGGGTGTCACCTGCTCCGTTTGTGTGCCCTCAGCTGCCCCACAGGGCAGGGACAGTGTTTCACACGGATAATGACAGAGGGAGGTTTGAAATGCACCCAGACCCACTGCCGCAGTTTGTGAGCTCTGTGCTGGCTCCCTGTGGCCTTGAGAGAATCATTTTAAATATTTTAAATGATGTGCTGTGGCCTGGAGAGGTGTTGGGTACTGAGAAAATAGTTACCACACAACCTTCCCATGCCAATAATTATAAAAAAAACCCTTTAAACTTGTATTTAGCCATGCTAAATGTGAATTTTCCTTTTCAGCGCCCTCACTGCTTTGGAAACAACCTGCTCCAGATTACAGGGAAACATCAGAGAGGGAATTTCACTTGTGCAGAACTGGGACAATCTGCTGGCTGTGAGGAGCTCCTGGATGGTGTCTGTGCCTGGAGATGGCAGAGGTGTTTTGTGTCCCTCTCCCCGTGCTGGGCTGTGCTCCTGTGCCACCCCAGAACAGGAATTTCAGGTCACTCAGGGAGTGGTTCTGCATTTCAAGTATTCTTGTCTGGCTGACCTCATCCAGTTTATCCCCAGAGAGCTTTCACTCAGAATTCCCATTTCTGGTGCTGATTTGAGCCTGACAAAACCCCTGTGCTGTAAAACCCACTTCCCTCAGTTGCACTTTCTCTAAATTCTTGCTGTTTTACATTTGCTTCCTTTCAATGTTGATTCTTTTAGGATTTGAACAAAAACCTCCTTGATTTCCAGCTGGAACCTCTTTTGTGCAGCCCACTGCCCAGTGCTGCTGCGCTCTGGGGCTGCAGGTGGAGAAGGACCCAGAAGGAAGCAGAAAAAGCAGCAGAAATCCCCAGGAACCAGAGGTGCTGTGATTTCCTTCAGCACCAAGCGCTGCCACACATGAAAGCCGTGTGGGAAATGTTCCTGCTTTTTAACCTGTGCTCTTTGTAACCTCCGTGTGTGTCTGGGGTTTGTTCTTGTGTGCAGAGGTTGTGCCTGGCCAGGCAAGCCCAATTAACACCTGAGCTGAGAGCTAATTAAAACCAGCTAATGGGAAAGGCCTTGGAAATGAGGGGGGATTTGGGGTGTTTGACAGTGACCCTGCAGCACAGAGTGCTCATTTGCTTTTTCTCACCTACAGGATGTCCTCCCTGCCCAGCTGAGGGGAGCTGTGATCCTGCTGACAGAACTTTGGTCTCAGCAGGTGCAAGGAACACAGAAAATAGGCCAGGCCATGACTGAGTCTGATGATCTGTGCTTCAGATCTGTCCTTTTTGAAGAGGGATTTTAGAAATTCACTTCCAGCCATCCAGACATCCCTTTCTACCCCTTTGAAGAGAGGTGCTAGGCAGATGAAGATGCCTGAAAAGGACTTTAGTAGTGGTTTGTATCACTCAGCAATGCTGGCATAAATCAGATTATTGCTGTAGACATCAGTGTTTGAAGGGCACTGACAGCAGAGTTTCAAAGGGAGGTGATTTGCATCATCAGAAAAAGATGTTTTCTGGGTAGATGTGTGTTTACTACAGCCCTGCACTTTTCACCTGAGCTGCTCTGAGCTGGCTGCAGCCCCTGGATGTTTCTCCATGGCATGAATCATTGGAGAGATTTGAGATACAGCTGTTATCAAACCCCCACTCTTCAGATGGGTTTCAGTTGGCGTGGAGCTGTTTGACCAGTTTAATCTGCACGGGAGAAACTCTCCTGTTGCTTGTGAAACACTCTGAAATCCTCTGGCAGTGTTGCAGGGAGAGAGAGCACAAGGGTGATGAGCAAAGCGCTTCTGAGAACCAGATCATCTGTCCTGGGCACGGACATATTTTCTGAAAAATCCTTTTGCTAGGTTTCTTCTCCTCAGAAACCAAATGTAAACAATGGTTATTTTCTACTGTGGAATGCAACAGTGCTGGTGCATCTGTGATTGGTCTCATGTGGTTGTTTCTAATTAATGGCCAATCACAGTCTGGCTGTCTTGGACTCTGGTCAGTCACAAGATTTTATTATCATTCCTTTCTATTCCTTTCAAGCCTTCTGATTAAATCCTTTCTTTTATTCTTTTAGTATAGTTTTAGTATATCTATATAGTAGATATAGATATAGTGTATATATATATATTTAGTATATATATTTATATAGTATATTTAGTATGCTATATAAATAAATATATACACTAAATATATAATATATAAATATATAATAACTATATATTTATGTAGTATATGTACGATAAATATATATACTAAATATACTATATATTTATATAGTATATTTAGTATATATATTTATTTTGTATGTTTTGTATATATATCTATTTTTGTATATATATCTATATATATCTATTTATCTATTTGTATATATATCTATTTGTATATATATCTATTTTGTATATATATCTATAGTTTTTTTTCTTTTAATATAATATATATCATAAAATAATAAATCAGCCTTCTGAAGCATGGGAGTCAAGATTCTCATCTCTTCCCTCGTCCTGGCACCCTCAAACACCACCACAGCCTGCCACCCAAAAAACGATGTCGCCCTGCACCCTTTATCCACCTTTCTCCACCCAAACCCCGAAACAAACCAATGCGAGCTGCTTCTCCATGGTTTTATTCGTTAGTAAACTTACTCAGCATAAATAAGAGCATGTCCCTGCAGGGGTGGCTTTGGGGACAGCAGCAGAGCAGGCCTCACTTCCTCTGGGCGCCCGCGATGGCGGGCTTGTCCTCGCGGGTGATGGGGATGCTGCGCTCGGGGACGTCGCTCTGCCGGCGGGGAGCACTCACGGTCAGCACCCCGTCCAGGGACAGCGAGGACGTGATGGTCAGCGGGTCCACGTCGTCCGGGATGCGGTACTTCCTGCTGAACTCGCGCGCGATGAACCCGTGCTCGTCCTGTGCGGGAGGGATGGGAGTTGGGACAAGGGTCACACACGTGTGGGGCTGGGCAGGAAGATATTTGGATGGGGAATCTGAAGGAGGAATAGGGATGGAAGCGAGTTTGGATATAGGGATGGAAGCGAGTCTTGATATAGAAAGGAAAGCAAGTCTTGATACAGAAAGGAAAGCAAGTCTTCATATAGAAGAAAAGAATTGCTGAGCCATTAATATACTGTAATGTAATATACTAATATAGTGTAATGTAATATAGTAATACAGTGTAATACAATATAGCGTAATATACTATATTATATATTATATTATTATATAATATATTGTCACCCTGGTTTTTTAAGATTTTCTAAGCCTTCTGATGTTGACATTCTTGCAGTGAACTTTCTCACACGCTTTCTGTAAATAACTCATTGTTCTGCATTCCTTCATGGAGGAGGAGAGAGCTGGTGGACTGTTGGTTTCACCGGTGTCATTGGAGAGGTGGCACTGTCACCCTCCAATCCGCTGTCACTCTTGTAAAACTATAAATATTGGAGTCAGAAAATAAACTTCCCTTTTTTTCCTTCACCTTGAGAACAGTAGTGAGCTTGTGTTCTTTCGTGTCCTATAGCGACAATATATAATATATAATATATAATATATAATATATAATATATAATATATAATATATAATATATAATAATATATATAAATATAATATAATATATAATATATAATATATAATGTATAGTAATTATGTTATGTTATGTTATATTGTATTGTATTATATTGTATTATATTATGTAATTATATTGTATTATGTAATTATATATAATTACTATAATATAGTAGTAATTATTATATGATTACTAGTATAGTAATATAGTGTAATATAATACAGTATAATAATGTAATTTATTAGCCTTCTGATAAGATGGAGTCCTCATCATTTTCCCCTCCTTAGTCACTATACAGGTACCCAGAGCCAGCAGGGAGAGGGAGGAATGACAGCAGAACACAAGTTTTAAGGGTTAGAAACTGATAGCTGGGCCTAGGAGAGGGCAATGCTCTGATTTTTTTAGGTGGCTTAATTGTTACTTAATTTTTAGCTTGTTAGTTAATTTTAGATTGTTAGTTAATTTTAGATAGTTATCAATTTTAGATTGTTAGTTACTTTTTAGCTCATTGGATACCTCCCTGCATTCCTGGCCTCTCCCCAGAAAGAGGGGAAGCCCAAAAATGCCCATTTCACAGATGATTTTCCAGCTCAGTTCACAGCTCATGCAACATCAGCAATAAACCTCCACCCTCTTGCTGCCCTGTCTGGGATCAGCTTGGAGGGGATTGCTTGGAGCGTCTTGATTTAAAATAATGACAAATATTTGAGATGAGCAGGGAGTTGTTCTGCAGTCCCCAGGGTGAGGGGTTCCCTCAGGGGTGGATTAAAGCTGGGGGTACCTGGGAGGATTGCGTGGAGTATCTTGATTTAAAATAATGACAAATATTTGAGATGAGCAGGGGGTTGTTCTGCAGTCCCCAGGGTGAGGGGGTTCCCTCGGGGGTGGATCAAAGCTGGGGGTACCTGGCGCTCCTCGTGCTTGCCGTGGATCTCGATCATGTCCCCGAGCACCTTCACCTTCAGCTCCTCAGGGGAGAAATGCTTCACATCCAGGTTCACATAGAATTTGTCCTTATCCAGTCGCATCTGCAAAAAGCAGGAGGTGATTTCAGAAAAGAGTGAAAGCAGAAGGTGACTTCAGAAAAGAGAAAACACAAGGAAATTACTTCAGAAAAGAGCAGCTGAGGGTTTCAGCTTAAAAAACAGTGCAGCAGGCCAAGACTCAGGCTGGTCTCCACACACACACAGACCTTTATTTTGGGGTCTGATCTGAGTGGCTCTGTCCCTTGCTGGCCTTGTGCTAACGCCCATCCCTGCAGGACCTGAGATTCTCCACCTGAGTTGGTTAAAACTGACTCTGGATTTAAAGCTGAACTCTTTATTATGGCTGCTCCACTGGGCAGCCAGACCCAGGGCACTAAATATCAAGAGGGGCATTATGCAAGGATTAAAATAATACTTTCACTCCTTCTGCTTGGAATAGCTCCTCAAGCTCCTTGTGAATAACAGAGTTGACTTGCAGGACAGGCAAAAGCCTCTTGGCTCAGCCCCTGGAGGGAGGAGGCGGCTGCTTCATGATCCTCTGGTCCTGGATTTTATTAAAACTCTGTTTTTCTGGGCAGTGGTTGTTTGAAATAGGCCCCTTTTCCCTCAGCAGTGCTTGGCATGAGGACCCCACTGCCCCTGTGCTCTTCACTTCTCAGGTGGGAGTGGGATTGAAAGTTTGGTGCAGCAGACTGGGAAATCAGATAAAATTAGAGAAATTAGGGAAATCAGAGAAATTAGGGAAATTAGAGACATTAGGGAAATTAGGGAAAATAGAGAAATTAGGGAAATTGGGCTTCCTCCTTTCCTCTGCCTGCTCCTAGGGTGACCTGCCATGCCCGCTGAGCTCTGTCCCCATCACTATGGCCACACTTGCTCCATCCCAAACAACGCAGACACAGCACCTTTCCCCCCAGCCTTTTTCCTAATAAACCCCACCTGGGAGCATCTTGCACGCTCCCAGCTCTCCTGGGCCCGCAGCAGAGCCCAAAAGGAGCCCCAAGAAGCAAAGATTACCTCGGAGAGTCCTGTCTCTAGCCAACTGGGCATCCGAAGGATGGGGGATCTCATCAGGAAGGGGCTGAAGCTGGGGGAAACGGGGAGCAGCTCCGACTCGGGCAGGTGCTCCCCGAAAATCTGGTCAAAGATGCGGCTGGGTGCCAACCAGGAGAAGAAAGGTCTGCGGATCAGGGGGTTGTGGATGGTGATATCCATTGGAGAGCGCTGGAGGAGCCTGGCAAACAACTGTGCTGCCGTGCTGGGAGCGGGGACAGCTTTATAGGCGTGCAGCTGGCCTGGCCTTCCACCCCCCCGAGGCCTCTTGAACAGTGGTGTCAGGGATTTTATTGTCCCACTCCTGGGCTGGGCCCTTCGGCGGTGCCCAGCCGCTGGCTGAGGGATTTGAGCGCGCTGCTGAGGAGGAGGAGGAGGAGGGGGCAGGGGACGGGAGGAAGAGGAGCCCAATGGGGCAGCAAGGAGCTGGAGTGGCCGTGCCCGCCCTGCTGCCCACGTGCTGT
This sequence comes from Zonotrichia leucophrys gambelii, assembly GCF_028769735.1. Classification (NCBI taxonomy): domain Eukaryota; kingdom Metazoa; phylum Chordata; class Aves; order Passeriformes; family Passerellidae; genus Zonotrichia; species Zonotrichia leucophrys. The sequence goes on along the minus strand of NC_088193.1, from coordinate 1,627,047 downwards.
TTATCCACAGCGCTGGGCAGGCTTGGCCCCTGGTCCAGCTGCCCGGGATGCCAGCGGGATCAATGCAGCTCCTATCTTTGGATGGCAGGAGCAGCACAAGGGGCCCTTGTTTGTTCCCAGGAGCTCAGCATCCCCCAGCAGGGCTCAGCAGCAAAGGGAGCCCCAAAGCCAGGGCGAGGGAAGGTGCCAGGAGGGCTCTGCCGGGCTCCTGGCACTGCGGCTGCAGAGTGAGGCATTCCTGGAGTTAAATTTTGTAACAATGGTTTTTCAGGCCATAGATCTCGGAGAGAGGCCGAGTAGGAATTTGTGATAGGATTTGTTTTATTTTTAGGGTTGTGTTTTGTTCTGGAGGGGTGGGCGTCTAACCCATTCCTTTATTACAGGGTGTTGGGGTTGGTTGTAGCGGCTGTTGCAGGGTGTGGTGTGAATAAAGGATGGATCTCTCCACCAACACCTCTGGTCTTCTGCTTGGACTTTTTCCCACTTTGTTCTGGAGGGAAGAGCCCCAGGCTGTGACCCCAGACAGAACCTGGGCATGGGCTGGGCCTCAGGGTGCTGCAGAACACCCCTGCCCCTGCACTCACCTGCCTTCCTGCAGCACTCCCCCCAATAATTCACACACTTGCTTTAATTCCTGCCTCACCCATGAACCCAAATCTCAGGAATGGGCTCAGCCCAGCAACTGTTGAAGGGCAAGAGCTTCTCTGCCTGTGAGAGCTCGCAATTTAAACACAATTTCTGGCTCAGAGGTGCTGCCAGCTCTGCCAGCCCTTTGCCAAAGGCTCTGAGCCTCTTCCTCTCGGCTTGCCTGCAAGAATAGGAGCAGGATTTGCTCTGTGCAGCAGCCCAGGCCATAAATACCCTCTCCAAGTCCCCATTACATCAGCAGCCCTGCACCTGCTCTCCCACACTGCAGGGCTGAAGGAAATCTCTGCTTTCCGGCTGTGCAGAGCTCAGCACCAGCAGCCCACCAGCCCTGCCCAGCAAAGCTGGGCTTAGGCAGGTTCAGGGCCTGGCTTAGCTGCTGAGGGCTGGCACCAGCATTTCTCCGTGGATTGTGCCAAAGCCTGGCCAAGGGAAGGCTGGGCAGCCAGCAGGGCTCAGGATGGGGAGGGGACAGCAGTGGGACCCTGCTGCCCTCCTGCAGCCCTTCCCGCTGAAGGAACGGGAGGTTTGAGCTCAGCTCCGGGGACAATCAGGCTCCTCATGCAGGGAACAGGAGGGGTTTGAGCCCCAAGCTCACAGTGGGCACTGGGTGTGGGCAGTGGCTTCATCACATGAGCTGAACAATCTCATCCAGCTTTTGGAAAGAATCGCTGCCTTTGGCCCACGTTTGCTTCCACACTTTGTGGCTCCCCTCTCCCTCAAAGCCTCATCCCTGAGGAGCCAGGAGGACCTCCAGAAGATGAAGAGCTCATTCCTCCTGCTCTGCAGCTGTGGCTGGTACTAGCAAAGCCCATCATTCTCCCAATGAGTGCTGTCCAACCATGTGGCTGCCAGAGATAAGCAGATTCCTTTTGGATCTGATGGAATTTTTTGGGGAGCAGCACCTTACAAACCACTCCGTGTGTCTCAGCCACCCTCAGGGCCACCAATTCCAGGTCAGGGACACCCTGAGCTGCCCCAACGAGCCCTTGCTTTGGAGCAGCAGCACCTGGGGTCTGTCCTGCCCCTGAATCTGGGCTGCCCACCCACCCCCTGCTCCAGGAGGGACCCTCAGAGGGTCCCCAAGGTGTCCCCTGCCCTCCCTGCTGGAATGCAGCGAGAAGCTGCCCTGGCCCGGCGTCCTGGGGCCTGTGTGGGGCTATTTTGGTCCATCTTTTTTATCACTCACTCACTCCCTCCCTCCTCCCTTTGGAATCCACCCAGCTGGAGCCTTGCAGCCTGCAGCCCTCGCTCGGAGAGGCAGCGAGGGCTGGGGAGGCAGGAGGGAAAAAAGGAAAGAAGGAAGGAAAGAAGGAAGGAAAGAAGGAAGGAAAAAGGAAGGAAAAAAGAAGGAAAAGGAAGGGAAAAGGAAGGAAAAAATAAGGAAAAAGGAAGGAAAAAGGAAGGAAAAAGGAAGAAAAAAGGAAGGTATCTGTCCTGGACACGCCATGGCCGCCCGCACCGTGCCCCACGCCTACCCCATGAGCTCTGAGTATGAATTTGCCAACCCCAGCAAGATCTACGACCAGAACTTTGGAGAAGGTAAGGAAGGGAGTGGGATCCCCCCTTCCCTCTTTGCACCCTTCTCCCCTCTGCTGCTGCAGGGCTGGGGGGTTCCCTTTGGCTCCAGAGGGGGAAAGCTGGAGCTGAGGGATTTTGAGAGGAGGAATCTGGATCAGATCAAGGGGGAACAGCCAGGGAAAAAAACAGGGAATAGCCAGGGAAAAACAGGGAAAAACCTGGAAATAGCCAGGGGAAAATCTGGAAATAGCCAGGGAATAGCCAGGGAAAAAACAGGGAATAACCAGGGAAAAAGCAGGGAATAACTAGGGAATATCCAGGGAATGACCAGGGGATAGCCAGGGAATAACCAGGGGAAAACAGGGAATGGACAAGGAAAAACCAGGGAATAGCCAGGGAAAAAACAGGGGAAAAGCAGGGAATATTTAGGGAATAGATAGAAAATATCCGGGGAAAAACCAGGGAATAGTGAGGGAATAACCAGGGAATAGCCAGGGAAAAAACAGGGCAAAAACAGGGGAAAAAACAGGGAATGACCAGGGAATAGCCAGGGTCTGTCTCTTCATGTCCACTTCCCCATCCATGCCCAGTGCTGCCCGTCCCTCCCTCCCTGATGCCAGCCATGCTCTGGCATTCGTGCACATGCTGTGAAAACATGGAGCTAAAGCGCCCAGGGGAGGGGGGGGAAGCTTTTCCAGCCAGGGGGATGTGGAGAAAAGCTGAGCTGGGGCGTTCAGCACAAAGCTGGGCAGTGCTGGCCAGGGGGAAGGAATGTGGGCAGCAGCAGAACCATTCAGCACCGGCACAACAGCGTGAAAAGGCAAAAAGCTCCAAGGAAAGCCCTGTGGACAATGGCGCACAAAAGGCCTTTAGTCCTTCACCATCAGCACTTTCCATGCCCATCCCTGGCCGTGGGCTCTGCTCTGCTGAGCTCCCAGAGCACCCAGCAGGCCCTCCCAGCGCACCCAACATGAGAAGCTGGATGCCAGCCCCAGCCTGGGCAGCGCGTGGCACGCAGCAGCTGGCAGGGACGCGGCTCTGGGTGGGTTTTAGGGGCACAAAGGTGGGAACTGCAGCAGACTCCACCCCTGCTTGGGGATGGGACGAAGCCAAGGTGTCCCCCAGGTCCCACTGTGCTCCAGCCCCACACTCCTCGCGGGCTCTCCTCTGCAGGTGTTTCCCCATCGGAGATTTTGGCCCCTGCCCTGTACCACGGCTACTACATCCGGCCCCGCATCAACAAGCAGCTGGAGAGGGGCACCTCGGAGGTGTGCCTGAACCAGCACAAGTTCCAGGTGTTCCTGGACGTCTGCCAGTTCCTGCCCGACGAGCTGAGCGTCCGCACCGTGGACAACCTGCTGGAGGTGGCGGGGCAGCACCCGCAGAGGGCCGACCGCCACGGCTTCGTCACCAGGGAGTTCACCAGGACCTACATCCTGCCCCTGGACGTGGACCCGCTGCTGGTCAGGGCCAGCCTGTCCCACGATGGCATCCTGAGCATCGTGGCTCCCCGCACGGGCAGGGAGGTGAAGGCCAGGGTCAACGAGGTGGAGATAACCCGGCAGGAGCAGCCCCTGGGGAAGGAGGAACGGGCTGAGGAAGGGAAGGAGAAGGACAAGTCCTAAAGGCTGCAGATCTGGGAAGGTGGGGGGGATAGGGATGGGGAATCTGCTGTGCCAGAGCCCTGTTTGTCACCATCGGTGTTTGGCAGCCACACTGATGGCTGGGAACAAAAGGGACTCGGAACTGGAAAAAGAGTGGGGCTGAGGTGTGAGTGTGAGTGTGAGTGTGATGTAAGTTGTTTTCTAGGTCAGGTGAGCGTGCAGAGCTCTGCTCTCACCCCAGGGTCACTCCTGCCCTTAGCTGTGAGGCTGTGACTCAATGGACTGAGCTCCAGCCCAGAAGGGCACTGGGGAGGGAGAAAAGGGGATCCCAGTGCCTGGATTCTGAGATTCCTGCCTGTGCACGGTGGGTGTTGCTCTGTCAAAGTGCCTGCAGCAACCAGGAGGAGAGAGGAATAAATCTGCCTCTGCTCTTCTCTTGTTTGCCTTGGATTGGTGTTGCTGCTGTGCAGCAGGACGGGTGGGCAGTGGCACCCACCTGTGGAAGTGGCACCAGTGGGGACATGGAGGGGCTGTGGCCACCCCTGTGCCTCACCCGAGCCCAGAGTGAGGTGACCTCCAGGACACAAAGGTGAGGAGGAGTGATGAGCCCTTGGAAGGTCCCTGAGCACCTCCGGAGCTGCAGCTGGAATGAGCCCAATTAAAGGGGCACAAATTAATGCCCAGCACAGCCTGTGCCAGCTCAGCCCTTTGGTTATGGGGCATCCTTCACACCCAGCCCTTTTTGGGGGGCTGAACCCAAAATACCCAAGGGAGAGGCTCTGCTCAGCCCCCAGATTCCTGGCTGGGCAGGCAGGGAGGGGCTGCATGGGCCCCTTTGGCAGCCACTGAGCAATGTCCCCGTGATGGGGACAGGGATCGTGTGTGAGCTGCTGGCAGCTGCTGCCCCGGGGCTCAGCAGGTGGCACTTGCCACCCTTGTGTCATCAGGGCCAGCCAGGCACACAGAATGCTGTGTCAGAGCCTAAATTTGGGGGTGCCTGGCATGCCTGGCTGCTGCTCTCCCAACAGAGAGGAGGGGAGGCTCCAAAATCCTGGGAGATGTGAATTTCCCCTCTCCCTGTGGCTGTGCCCACCCCACTCTGGGGCAGCAATGCCAGGGTAGGAATGCCAGGGGCAGGAATGCCAGGGGCAGCAATTCCAGGGCAGGAATTCCTGGGGCAGCAATGCCCAGAGCAGGAATGGTGAGGGTAGGAATGCCAGGGGCAGAATTGCCAGGGGCAGGAATGCCCAGAGCATGAATGCCAGGGTGGGAATGCTCAGGGTAGGAATTCCTGGGGCAACAATGCCCAGGACAGGAATGCCCCCTCAGGCCACATCCCCTGGGACTGCAGCACGGATATCAGGCTGATTTTTGTCCCCTGCCAGGCCAAGAGCAGGGCACTGCCCAGCTATTTTCAGCTCCCTTCTGCTCCCCAGGGCGCTGCCAGCCCTGGGATCAGTCAGATGAGGAGCAGCCCTGCCAGGCTCAGGGGGCACAGTGAGGGCACTGAGTGCAGAGCAGGTGCCAACAGTGCCCAACCTCCTGCCCTGAGCCCTGAGGTAAAACCAGATAAAGTGTCAAAATAAAAAATCACCTCAGGGCACTTGTGCCAGTGTCACAGCGGTGTCACCGTGCAGGACAGAGCTGGCAGTGCCCAGGAAGGACAGGGGCTGGCAGTGCCCGGTGTCACAGCGGTGTCACTGTGCAGGACAGGGCTGGCAGTGCCCGGTGTCACCGTGCAGGACAGGGCTGGCAGTGCCCGGTGTCACAGCAGTGTCACCGTGCAGGACAGGGCTGGCAGTGCCCGGTGGCACAGCAGTGTCCCTGTACAGGACAGGGCTGGCAGTGCCCGGTGTCACAGTGCAGGACAGGGCTGGCAGTGCCCGGTGTCACAGCAGTGTCCCTGTGCAGGACAGGGCTGGCAGTGCCCGGTGTCACAGTGCAGGACAGGGCTGGCAGTGCCCGGTGTCACAGCAGTGTCCCTGTGCAGGACAGGGTGTCACAGCGGTGTCCCTGTGCAGGACAGGGCTGGCAGTGCCCGGTGTCACAGCGGTGTCACCGTGCAGGACAGGGCTGGCAGTGCCCGGTGTCACTGTGCAGGACAGGGCTGGCAGTGCCCGGTGTCACAGCAGTGTCCCTGTACAGGACAGGGCTGGCAGTGCCCGGTGTCACCGTGCAGGACAGGGCTGGCAGTGCCCGGTGTCACTGTGCAGGACAGGGCTGGCAGTGCCCGGTGTCACAGCAGTGTCCCTGTACAGGACAGGGCTGGCAGTGCCCGGTGTCACTGTACAGGACAGGGGCTGGCAGTGCCCGGTGTCACAGCGGTGTCACCGTGCAGGACAGGGCTGGCAGTGCCCGGTGTCACCGTGCAGGACAGGGCTGGCAGTGCCCGGTGGCACAGCGGTGTCCCTGTACAGGACAGGGTGTCACAGCGGTGTCACCGTGCAGGACAGGGCTGGCAGTGCCCCGGGCTGTCCCCGCAGACACTGCAGACACGGAATGTGGGGTGGCAGCCAAGAGCTGCCGGCCCCGCCAGTGTTTGTGATGCTTTTCTGTTTCTCTGGTGGAGCTCGAAGCGGCGGCCGCAGTGTTTGTGGGAGAGGCTGATGGGAACGGGCTCCCAGCCGGCTCTCTTTGCTCCTTCCCCACAAAGCAACAAAGGCCGAGTTATCCCGGGAATCACAACAGACGCTGGCTCATTAAAACAACAGCGTCTGTGGCAAGGCACAGACACAGAGTCTGCACTTCCCAGGCAGGGACGGGCTCCTGGGAACACCTGGGCTCTGCAGAACCCCAGTCCCGGCTGTCTGCGCACATCCAGCCCTGAATTCCGGGGTGTTTCTCCAGCCCAAGCAGTGTCAGAGCAAGGCTGCTCTCCCAGAGCCAGCTGTGACCCTTCCAAAGCAGAATCCTTCTCCTTCTGCCCCTCCTGCAGGCTTTGCTGTGTGTCCTTACAGGACACGAAACAACACGAGCACACGCACTGCTGCTCTCAAGGTGAAGAAAAAAGGAAGTTTATTCTCTGACTCCAACATTTATAGTTTTCTAAAAGTGACAGTAGATTGGAGGGTGGCTTTTGGCAGCACGAGCCCGAAAAAGGCCCCACATGAACAGAGGATTAACCCTTAAAAGCAACAGCCTGCTGCATATTCATCCATGATGCATAAATTCCATTCAAACACAGGATTCTGGCTGGGCAGTGTCAGCTTCTACCTCTGAATCCTGACAGCGCCTTTGAGGTGGGAAGAAGTTCATTTCTTCTGATAAAAGATAAATAAATTGTTTTCCTCTGAAAGATTCAGGTGTCCTGTGGCTGCTATCTCACTGCGAGCCCTTTCTTTAAAAAATGTATCCTACATAACATAGTTTCTATTTTAACAATTTTTATAACCTAAAACTATATTTAACACAGTACTTAAGAGAATTAATACAGCATCGCTTTCTAACACAACACAAATAATATTCCTTCGGATATTTGCGAAAAGCCAATCATAAAATAAATGCATTTTCCACAATCCTGATAACCCTGGGAGAATGGCGCTTCCCAAGGCTCGGAACCGGGGCAAGCTGGATGGTAAACCAGATGTGGACTGGAATAAACTTCATAAACTGGAATAAACCTAATAAAGGGAACAAAGGGGCAGTTGAGGGCTCGGCTGGGTCCGTGGCTCACCCTGGGCAGGGACAGAGCCGGGTTGGGCGCTCCCGTCCCGCCGGGACTCCGGTAGATGGCACACGGGGCCAGCTCCGAAACCCGACACTGGGGACACTCCCTGGGAGCCGGGCCCGAGCAGGAACCAGGAAATACGAGCTCAGCCTGCCCGGGGAGCGCTCGGGGAGCCGGGGAGCGCCATGGGCAACCTGTGCGGCTGCGGCCGGCGCTGGTGAGTGCGGGGCGGGCACCGGGAATCGAGAACCGGCACCGGGCACTGACACCGGGCACCGGGCACAGGGGGTACCGGGCACCGGGAATCGGGAATGGGCACCGACACCGGGCACCGGCACCGGGAACAGGGAACCGGGAATACCGGGCACAACCGGGCACCGGGAATCGGAGCGACCGGGCACCGGCCGGCGGCGGGATGGCGCACCGGGACATCGGGAACGGCACGGGAACTGCACGGCACGGACAGGGGTACCGGCACCGGGAATCGGGAATGGGCACCGACACCGGGCACCGCACGGGAAGGAACAGGACCGGCACCGGAGCTGGGAACCGGCACCGGGCACTGGCACTGGGAACCGGGAACCAGGCAACGACACCGGGCACCGGGAACCGGGAACGGGCACCGGGAACCGGGCACTGGCACTGGGAACCGGGCACTGGCACTGGGAACCAGGAACCGGGAACCGGGCACCGAAACTGGGCACCGGGAACCGGCACTGGGCACCGGGAACCGGGCACGGGCAGGATTCGGGAGATTTGCACCCTTGCGCTGGGCTGGGCAGGGCTGGGCAGAGCTCTGAGCCTTGTGCTGGGGTGCCCCGGGCTCTTTGGGCTGCCCAGGGCTCTGAGCCCTGCACCTGCCTGGCACGGACAGGTGGGCACGGCAGCAGCGCTGTGCCGGTGCCCGGGGCACGGGGACAAGGGGGGTTTGTCAGTCTGAGCCCGGACGGGAGCTGGGGAATCCCAAATCGCTGTGCTCAAATCGCTGTCCTCAAATCGCTGTCCTCGTAAGGGGTCCCTTTGAGGGGTCCCTGGGACAAGGGGGGTTCAGCCGCCCCGTCCTGCCCTCACCCATCCCAGCCCCTCTCCCTGCCCGCATCTGTCTGGATTTTTTTTTCACAGAATCCCAGAATGATGAGGTTGGAAGAGACCTCCAAGATCATTGAGTCCAACCTGTGCCCTAACACCTCAGCCAGCCTACAGCACCATGTCCAGGCTTTGTTAAACACATCCCGAGATGGTGATGCCACCACCTCCTTGGGAAGAGCATCCCAGTGCTTTGTATTCCTGCTCGGGAAATCCTGGGCACGTTTCTGAGACGCTGTGGCTGGCAGGGAGGGAGGGAAGGTGGCACTTGAATCCCCCCTGGCACCTGCTGTGCCCTGCAGCTCCTGCTCGCAGAGACAGGACAGCACTCCCTGCCCAGTGGGAATAACTTCAGCTCTGCAAGGGAAGAGCCATGAATTTCAGATGAAAGTGCAAGAAATTCATCCAGTTTTTAATAATTCCAAGAGGCACAGCATCACCTAGTGGAAGAAGGCTCAGGAGCTGAGGACAGTGAGGTTCTTCCAAGCCCTGAGCCTTGGGGAGTTTGGGATTTCGGAACAGGAGTTGGAGGTGGGAGGTGGAAAGGTGGTCACCCCCCAAAACTCCCATTTTTCATTTCAAATGAGGCACCCGGGGCATCGGGGCTTGATCAGGGCATGCCTGGGGCACAGTGTGAGGTCTGGAAAGAAAATTGATCACAGCAAATTGATTCTGTCTGGGGAGTCATTGATGAAGGAATTGTGCCCTCGGGTCTGGGCTCCTCTGACCTTTAAAGTGGCACTAAGGTGGCACAGGCTGCCCAAATCCAGGTGCCAGGATTGTGTGGGGCAGGGATCAGCCTGGCCTTGGCACAGGGACAGGGCAGGAGCAGGGCTGTGGGCGCTGCCACGGAGAATCCTCTCGGGCTGGGAGCTCCAGCAGCTTTGGAGAGCAGGGCAGAGGTTTCCAGCTCCCATTTCCCCTGCCACACGTGTCCCCATTCCTGGGGAGATGCCTGGCTGTGATTATCCTGCCGACAGGAATAGCTGCAGCCCACACACTGCCTGCAGTGTTCCTGCACTGAGGGAACAGCCTGGAATGGCAGCACAGCCCCTGCCTGCCCAGGGAGGGCAGGGACCCTGCTGCTTCTGCCCCAAAAGGGGCTGCTTGCTGAAATCCTCCTTGTCTGGGTGCTGGCAGCAAGGGAAGTGCCCCAAAAGGTCCTGGTTTGGTGAAATTATCTGTGTCTGGGTGCTGGAAGGAAGGGAACTGCCCTAAAAAGGGAAGGGAAATGCCCCACAAGGTGCTGCTCTGGTGAAATCCTCACACCTGGGTGCTGGCAGGAAGAAAAGTGCCCTAAAAGGTTCTAGTTTGGTGAAATCCTCCATATCTGGGTGCTGGCAGTAAGGGGAATGCTCTGCCACACAAACTGGGCAAGGAGGGGACACTGCAGGCAGGGGAGGAGGAGGAGGAGGAGGCTGGGAGAGCCCCACAAAGGGGCTGCTGTGAGTTAAACCCAAATTCCTGGATAGAACCCCCCGGATTTTGGCTGTGAAGGGCTGGGGGTGCCCCTGTGGCAGCGCTGGAGCCTCGGCCACCCTGCCCTGCCAAAGCTGCCCAGTCCTGGTTAATCATTCCTGGCCATTCCTGCCTGCATTCCCAGGGGGGGTTGTTTTCCCTCTGCAGTGCCAGGGCATGGCTGCGCTGCCTGGCAGAGCTGGCACAGGCACAGCCCTGCCCGGGGCACTGCTCTGGGCCTGCATTCCTTCCCCAGAGCCCCATGCAGGCACTGGCAGGGCAGCTGACCCCAAAAGGAGGGGCTGGTGACCCCAAAAGGAGGGGTTAGTGACCCCAAAAGGAGGGGCTGGTGACCCCAAAAGGAGGGGTTGGTGTCCCCAAAAGGAGGGGTTGGTGTCCCCAAAAGGAGAGGTTGGTGTCCCCAAAATAAGGGGCTGGTGCCAGATGGGATGGTGCCCTGCAGCCCGTGCCTGGGAGCTGAGATCAGGAACGGAGGAAAATGCAGAAATGCAAAGCTCCAGGGAGAGGAGCTCCCATTGCTGGGGATGCTGCTGGGGCAGGAGGGAGAGCTGGGGTGGCTGTGGGAGTGTGGGGTGCCCCAGCAGGAGGAAACACATCCCATCCCCTTTGGACACTTTCCATTTGGACACTTTCCATTTGGACACCTCCCCTTTGGACATCCCCCCTTTGGACACCTCCCCTGCCAGGGTCACTGGAGCTCCTGGCTGGCTCTCCTGGGGTCTGTCCCACTCCCTGGTACCCCAGGTGGGGTCTGGGCTGCTTTGGGGGGCAGAGGTTTGGGATTTGCAGCGCTGATGTGTCTCTCTGCCTCTCTGATTTCAGGAAGTGCCCTTCACCTTTCAAAAGGAAGAAAGCAAAGCAAGGTAAGGATGTGTGACAATGTTTGCAGTGACAGAGCCCCCGGGGAGGGGACATTCCTTTCCACACTCATTTTGCACTTAACCTTCCTCAGGAGGAGTTTGAGGCAGAATTTCCTTAAATCTCAAAGCAAGGAGGGTGATGTGCCACGGGATGTGGGGAGGGAAGGGACTCAGCAGCTGTGACCGTGTTCACAGGGCTCTGAGGGTGAGGGAAGGGAAGAGGATCTGACTCCATGTTTCAGAAGGCTGATTTATTATTTTATGATATATATTATATTAAACTATACTAAAAGAATAGAAGAAAGGATTTCATCAGAAGGCTGGCTAAGAATAGAAAAAGAAGGAATGATAACAAAGGCTTGTGTCTGGGACAGAGAGTCTGAACCTGCTGACTGTGATTGGCCATTAATTAGAAATAACTGCATGAGACTAATTACAGATCTACTTGTTGCATTCCACAGCAGCAGATAATCATTGCTTACATTTTGTTCCTGAGGCCTCTCAGCTTCTCAGGAGGAAAAATCCTAAGGAAAGGATTTTTCAGAAAACGTGTCTGTGACAAGCAGAACAGCCAAATCCCTCCTCAAAACACAGCCAGGAGCTCTCCAGCAGGGCAGGGGCTGCAAACATCTGTCTGACAGCCCTGCCACAATCAGGGCCATTCCTCAAGCTGTGTCCTGTGGCCTTTGGACCGTGCTGGGCAGAACATGTTTGCCAGGCAGCAGAGGAAATGACAAAGTTAAAAGTGGCTCTGACTCCTCTGAGGGCCTGACAAGGAGCACTCTGTGCTGGGTCTGTGCCTTCTGCCAAGAACTCTGTGGTGCAGAGCGTGCTGCCATGCTGGGAAACCTCATTTTCCCCAAAGAAACAAGCCCAGGCTTTCTTCTTGGGCAGCATCAGGGCTGAGGGAGTCAGAGGAGATGGAAATCTGATTTGTGCCCCGGGGAGAGCCCACCCAGCACTGCTGCACCCCGAGGTGGAACAACAAACTGGTTCAGGCTGACCCCTAAAGTGGAGTTTCTTTTGCAGGAGCTAATGGGAGGCAGGAGGCGCAGCAGCAGCAGCCTGGCAGCAAGGTAAATGAATTTCCAGAGGGTTTTCCTAAGGGTGGGTTGAGGAGACAGAGCTGCCCTGGGCTGGGGGGACACAGGGCAGGATCCAGAGCCAAGAATCCTCTCCTGCTGGGCAGTCTCTAATCTGGGCACACTGCCCATGGCTTTTCCCATATTTTTTGCCCCTTGTAGGAATGTGCCCCCTGTTGATGGAGTGACCAAATTATTCTTTGCCTACTTAAAAGGGCAGAATTTTTGGACAGAATCAAACCACGACAGGAGATAAGCCAAATTTTTTTAATATTTGTTATGCTGAAATCATTCTTTGTAAGAGTCTCTCAGGCCAATTCTGGGAAAACTTATCTAGTTTTATTTTTTTTTTTCTGAGCAGGCTGTCCCATCAGCAGTGCCCACGTATGAGGATGTCCCAGATGTCCCTGTGTATGCCACGGTGAGCAGGAGGGGAGTCCAGCAGGAGGAGAGCATCCACTACGCCGACATCCAGGTGTTGTGCAGGGCCCAGCAGCGCTCAGCCGCCCCGGTGAGGAGCCTGCAGCAGCACCAGCCCACCGAGTACGCCACCCTCAACTTCCCCAGGGCCAGGCTCAAGTACGACAGCAAAAACGGGACCTTGGTCTGAGAGAAACCAGGGCCTCGTCCTGCTGCTCTGGCAGGGAAAGGAGCTCGAACCATGGACTCCTCCTTCAGGAGGAAAAGGAGCTCAGCCCATGGGCTCATCCTACAGCAGGGAAAGGAGCTCACCCCATGGCCTTGTCCTGGTCCTCCAGCAGGGAAAGGAGCTCAAACCATGGACTCCTCCTTCAGGAGGAAAAGGAGCTCACCCCATGGCCTTGTCCTGGTCCTTCAGCAGGGAAAGGAGCTCAGCCCATGGACTCATCCTTCAGGAAAGGGAGCTCAGCCCATGGACTCCTCCTTCAGGAGGAAAAGGAGCTCATCCCATTGACTCATCCTCCAGCAGGGAAAGGAGCTCAGCCCATGGCCTTGTCTTCCATCAGGAAAAGGAGCTCAGCCCATGGCTTCATCCCTCAACAGGAAAAGGAGCTCAGCCCATGGCCTCATCCTCCTTCAGCAGGAAAAGGAGCTCACCCCATGGTTTCATCCTCCTCCTTCAGCAGGAAAAGGAGCTCACCTCATGGCCTTGTCTTCCATCAAAAAAAGGAGCTCACCCCATGGCCTGCTCCTCCATCAGGAAAAGGAGCTCACCCCATGGACTCATCCTCCAGCAGGAAAAGGAGCTCAGCCCATGGACTCCTCCTTCAGGAAAGGGAGCTCATCCCATGGCCTAATTGTCCATCGGGAAAAGGAGCTCACCCCATGGCCTCCTCCTCCTTCAGCAGGAAAAGGAGCTCAGCCCATGGCCTTGTCTTCCATCAGGAAAAGGAGCTCAGCCCATGGCCTTGTCCTGCTCCTCCTGAATTCAGGAATTCAGCACTAAAGGGAGGTTCTGCTGCTGCCTTTGAGGAATTCAGAAATTCAGGACTAAAGTGAGGTCTTGGTGCTCCCTTTGGGGAGTCAGGAATTCAGCACTAAAAGCACTAAAGGGAGGTTTTGGTGCTGCCCTTGGGAATTCGGGAATTCAGGAATTCAGCACTAAAGGGAGGTTCTGGTGAGGGTTTTGTGTCAGTGTTAAAGCTCTGAGCCTGCAGAGTGACTCGTGGCTGGTGCTGTGAGGAGATCAGACCTTCAGCAGGATCTGCTGCTCCTGCAGGTGCAGCCAGGCCCTGGTGCATCCCCTTGCCCCAAAATCAGTGCTGTGCAGCCATGCACGGTACCTGGCAGCCAGAAATGCACAATTAGGAGGGCACAGAAGGATTTCTGTCACTGCTGGGCTGCTCAGAGGTGCATCCTCTGTGCAAACAAGTGAGGAGTGAGCTCCTGGCTCGGGCTGGAAGTGAAACAAGGGAAAATTGGCGGTTTAGCTGCAGATCAGTGCCTATTTTTAGGGCAGTTCTCTGAGTCCAGCAGCTGCCTGGGGAACTGGGAATGAACCCTGGGCAGCCTCAGAGAAGACTTTGGACTTTGCCTCCACTTTTCCCTCATTTTGTGCTGTCAGCCCTGGTTGTAAACCCCAGTGACACCGAGCACACACCCTGTGGGGCTGCCAGCTCCACCTCTGTTTGTGGGTTTGCAAGAGTGTCAATAATTCAGCGTAGCAATGGTCCAAACTGGGCAGCACTGGCACCAGGGCTCCCCAAACCCCTTCTGCAGGCACTAAAGCAAGGCTGGCACATTCTGCTCCTCAGTCAGGGCCTGCAGAGCAGATTCTGGGGCAGCCCCAGTCACTGGCAGCGTTTAGAGATGGAGATTTTATTATTAATACACAGAACTTTGCCGGGATGGTTCCTTTTATAAACACACACAACTTTGCAGGGATGGTTCCTTTTATAAACACACACAAGTTTTCATTTTACAACTCAGCTGGGTGGGAAAAGCATGAAGGAGTTCCTGCTCATGGTGAAAAATAAAGCTGCTCCAGGCTGTGTTTGCCGAGGTGGGAGTGTTTGAGGACCAATATTCCCATTTTTCCTATGTGTTTTAATGAGTGCCCGAGCCCCTGGAATGGTTCTTATCTGCCATTTCCTGAGGAGCTGCGGCTTCCACACCACCCTTGGGCTGTTCCTGGAAGTGCAGGACAATTCTGTGCTCATCCTAAGACAATTCCATGTTCATCCTGGAGACAATTCCATGCTCATCTTTGTCACTATAGGACACAAAACAACATGAGTGCACACTGCTGCTCTCAAGGTAAAGAAAAAGGGAAGTTTATTTTCTGACTCCAGCATTTACAGTTTTCTAAAAGTGACAGTGACAGTGCCGCCTCTCCAATGACACTGCACAAACCAACAGCCCATCCAATTTCTCTTCTTCAATAAAAGAATGCAAAACAATGAGTTATTTACAGAAAGTGTGTGAGAAAATTTGCTACAAGAATGTAAACATCAGAAGGCTTAGAGAAACTGAAAAAATCCAAGTGACACATCCTGGAGACAATTTCCATGCTCATCCTAGAGACAATTCCATGCTTATCCTACAGACAGTTCCACACTCCCATTCCGGTGACTTTCCCCAGGTTTTCCATGGGGAATTGTGGAAGCCGCGTGTTCTGCAATACAGATTTTCCTGAAGGACTCGGTTTTGCACTGAACATTAAAATCTGCGCTGCCCGCGTCTGCCGTGTGTGCCCAGCGGGTGTTGATGTGCCATTAAAGATGCAATGTTCAGTTTTGAGTGAGATTTCCTCTCTCTGGGGGAGGCTGGGGGGACACACAGGGTCCCGTTCCCGGGGGCGGTGCGGGGCTGGGCAGGGGCATCCCCGGGCTGGCTCCGATCCCATCCCCATCCCCATCCCGATCCCGGCCCCCCGATCCCGATCCCGATCCCGGGGCGGAGCCAGCGCCATCCCGCCCCATCCCGCCCCCGTTCCCGCGGCAACCGGAGACGCGCCGGGAGCAGGTAGGGCCGGGAGTGCGGGTCCTGATACCCATCAATCCCACCGCGTCCTATCCCATCCCATCCCATCCCATCCCATCCCATCCCATCCCATCCCATCCCATCCCACCCCATCCCATCCCACCCCATCCTGTCCCATTTCCTCTCCCCATTCCCCCTCACCTCACCCCATCCTATCCCATTTTATCAATCCCATCCCACCTCACCCCATCTCACCCCATCTCACCTCAGCCCCACTCAATCCCATCCCACCCCTGCTCGCTCTCGGTCCCCATTTCTGCCCGTGCCACCCCATCCCCAGCTTCTCCTCACCCCCCAGCACTGCCCTGCTCCTGATCCTATTCCTATTCCTGCTCCCCACATTCCCATCCCACAGCCCATCCCAGCCCTGCTCCTGGGTGTCCCTGTGCTCAAGATCCCATCCCATCCCATCTGCATCCCATCCTGTCCCATTTCACCTCTCCCCATTCCCCCTCATCCCATCCCATCCCATCCCATCCCATCCCATCCCATCCCATCCCATCAATCCCATCCCATCCCATCAATCCCATCCCATCCCATCAATCCCATCCCATCCCATCCCATCCCATCCCATCCCACCAATCCCATCCCATCAATCCCATCCCATCCCATCAATCCCATCAATTCCCATCCCATCCCATCCCATCCCATCCCATCCCATCCCATCCCATCCCATCCCATCCCAAATCCCTGATGGATTTGCTTTTCCCCTTAGGCTCAGGAGTGCTGGGACCCTCCCCTGGCACTGAGGTGACATCCAGCATGGGGACTCTGATGGGCACGGGGCCCTGTCACCCCCCACAGCCTCCTGCACCCTCTGTGAGTTCCCAACAGCCTTTTTGGTGTCCTTCTGTCCTTTTTGGTACCCTTTCTGTTCCTTTTGTTGTCCTTCTGTCCCTTTGGTGCCCTTTCTGTCCCTTTTGGTGCCTCAGGAGGATTTGGGATCAGTGACACGAGTGCAGCCGTGCCTTTGGGCAGCTCTTTGGGTTCTTGCTGCAGTCACAGCCCCACAAACCCCACGGGTGAATTCCTGACCCAGGAATTTCTCACCCAGGAATGGGGTTGGATCATTTATGTTGGATCATCTCTGGGTAATGAACAAGTCAGCCCCACAGGCCTCAGGAAATTATTTTTGCTACCAGAGAGAGAAAAGTGATGTATGAGACTGGAATTATTCCTGACCCAGGGATTCCTCTTTTGTTTTCACCCCCCAAACCCCGATTTTAGTGACCAGAAGGGTGCAAGGACAAGGGCTGGGGTCATGCTGGAAGTGGCCAGGAGATGGCAATGCCACCGAGCGCCACCAAGCCTGGGCCCAGAGGTCACTCACCCAGGGGCAGCTGCTGGGGCATCCTTTGGGTGTCACTGCCCTGATAGGGCTGGAATCACTGGGCAGAGAATTCCCTTGGGAAAATTCAGGGAGAATTCTCAATTTCCTGTTAGTGAGAGGCTCCTTGCAAAAGCAGCACTGAGAGGCAGCTCTTGTGTAAAACTGACAGCAAAACACAGCCCTGCCAGCAGCAGCTGGAAACTTGGGAGTCAAGCACAAAGGGAGAAGTGGAATTTAATTTTTAAAAGTTATTTTTAGCCCACACTCCCACCCCAGCCCCATTTGTGTCCCCACAATGGGCAGGAGAATGGCTCAGCAGGTCCAGCCTGGTTTCTATTCCCTGGCATTCAGGCACAGATAAGAAACTGTAAGAACACAATGAAAAACTCCTGCAGAAACAAATCTTTGATGAGAAAACCTCTGAGCTGGGCTGTACCCGAGCCTGGCAGGGAAAAGGAGAACATTTGGAACATTTTTGCCTTTGCTGGAGCAGGAGGGGGCTCTGCAGGAGGGAGATGGGATGAAAGGGAGCCCCTGCATCCCAGATCTTCTTGGTCGACCCAAAAATCTCAAAATCCTTCCTTGTTATATTACAAATCCCCTATAAATGTGTGTTTGCCATGTAAAAAACAGGTGGTAAATACATATAATGCAATAAATATAAATAATGTATAATTTAATAATGTATATATATTATATACCATATATAATATGCCATATATCATATACCATATATAATATACCATATATAATATATAACATATAACATATAATGTATATATTATATGATAAATAATATAAAATATATATAATATATAATATATAATATATAATATATAATATATAATATATAATATATAATAATATATGCTATATAGTATATAATACATAATGCATACTATATAATATATAGTAATATATAATATACAATATATAATAATATTTATATATATATAATGTAATAAATTATTAGTCAAGAAGAGCATTTTAAACTCCACACTGGAAGCTCTGAGTGTGTTTTGTTGGTTTTTCCTCCAAAATTAGGTCGCTTTTTGTCTCATGGGAGAGCAACTTCGTTTTCCCACAAAATGTTATTGGAATTGCACAGGCATAAGCTACTCAATTGCATTAAAAAAAGGGGTTACATATTTATTTAATGGCATTTTGAAGCTCAAAAGTGAACGGGATCAAGGCTCCAAGCCCCCAGCAGCCCCAGCTTACGAGGCTTTGTGCAAAGCCTGGCTGTAATCTGCTGTTTTGCTGAACAGATGTGGCATTAGAACCGATGAAAACATCAAAATCTCCACTCGCGGGGAATTATGAAAAGCAGGGAGAGCAAAATGAATAATTTAGAACGGGACGAGAGGGAACCGCCTCCTTTTGGGTTGGGTACAGAGGGAAGCGACCTGTTGCTTCTCTTTCTGTATTTTAGCTGTGTTGGGCTAAAATTGTGAAATTGTGCCATTGATTTTTCCTCGGCATGCATCAACACTTAGGCGGGGGGGGAAAAAAATAAAAAAAAGTTTGTTTTTAAGCGCGTTTCACACCTAGAAATGCTGGCAGGACATTTTGGGAGCGGAGGGCAGCGGGGTCAGCGCTGGCAGAGCCCCTGCCCGGCGGTTTCACCCATTCCGCTTTCATTTTCCTTTTTTCCTTCCCCGGGCGCTTCCTGAAAGGTGACACCGACTCCGAGAGGCAGCCTGGGGACACTCGATACCCATTTCTGTCATGGGAGCGCTTAGTGCTGTACGGAGCGAGCTGGGGCTTGTGGTTATTATTTGAACGTTTTCTCTCGCGTTTGGGGTTGGTTTTTTTTTGGTTTTTTTTTTTGGTTTTTTTTGTTTTTTGTTTTTTTTTTTTTTTTTGTTTTTTGCCGGTTTTTGTTTGTTTGGGGGTTTTCTTTGTTTCTTGGGTTTATTTTGTTTTTGGAGTTTTTTTGTTGGGTTTTTTGTTTGTTTTTTGGGGGGGCTTTGTTTGGTTGGTTTTTGGGGTTTTTTCTTTGTTTTTTGGGGGATTTTTTGGGGGGTTTTTTTGGGGGGGGGGTGTTTTTTGGGTTTTTTTTTTTTCCATTGAAAAAACGAAGTGTTCAAACTTGCGAACCTCCCGGGCGTCGTGGCCTGCCTTGCGGCTTCCTGTGGCTGCAGAACGATCTCCTCTCAGCGCTCTGCTCCCCGTGCAAGGCATCACCTCCCTCCGTCCCTCCTTCCTCCTCTTCCTCCTCCTCTCCCCCCGCTCTTGAAAATCCCCATTTCCCCAGCGCCTTCGGGGATACTTTCGCGGTCTGTTTTCCCCCTTTCGGCTGGAAATGGCTTTCAGATGTTTTCTCCCCCGCGCCCGCATCTCGCAAAGCCGCGGCGTCGCCGTGACAACCGAGTGACATCTCCGCCGCCTCCTCCCCCCGAGCATGCCCACAGCGGCTCCGCTCGGCCCGGCCCGCACAGATGGGACCATGAGAGCCCTTCCCCGCCGCCTCCCGGCCTTTGTGCTCGGGAGGAAGAGGAGGGAGAGCAGCGAGAGGCGGCGCCGCGGCCCCTGAGCCCCCCGGGACCATGCTGGCCTGCCTGGCCCGGGGCAGCGTGCTGGACATCCTGCAGGAGGGATTCAGCGAGGTAAAGCCGCGGCCGCCCCGGGAGGAAGGCACGGCGGGGTAGTGCGGGATTGGGGGCAGAAATGGGGGGAAACAGCGAGGTTTATCAGCGGGGAGCGGGAGTTGGTGAGGAGTTTGTGGCTGGTGCTACGGGAGGGGTTGGAGCTCTTCTCGCTGCTCTGCTGCTGGCCCGGGAAACCGCACAAACTGTGGGGTTACGGTAAATTGTACAAACTGTGGGGTCCTGGAAATAACACAAACTGTGGGGTCCTGGAAATAACACAAACTGTGGGGTCCCGGGAAATAACAGAGACTGTGGGGTCCCGGGAAATAACACAAACTGTGGGGTCCCGGTAAATAACAGAGACTGTGGGGTCCCGGGAAAGAACAGAAACTGTGGGGTCCCGGTAAATTATGCAAACTGTGGGGTCCCGGGAAATAACACAGACTGTGGGGTCCCAGTAAATAACACAAATTGTGGGGTCGCTGTAAATAACACAAACTGTGGGGTCCCAGTAAATAACAAAAACTGTGGGGTTACGGTAAATTGTACAAACTGTGGGGTCTCGGTAAATAACACAGACTGTGAGGTCCTGGGAAATAACACAAATTGTGGGGTCCCGGGTAAATTGTGGGGTCCCAGTAAATAACACAATTGTGGGGTCCCAGTAAATAACACAATTGTGGGGTCCCGGTAAATAACACAAACTGTGGGGTCCCAGTAAATAACACAAACTGTGGGGTCCTCGTAAATAACACAAACTGTGGGGTCCCAGTAAATTGTACAAACTGTGGGGTCTCGATAAATAATACAAACTGTGGGGTCCTGGGAAATAGCACAAACTGTGGGGTCCTGGTGAATAACACAAACTATGGGGTCCCAGTAAATTGTACAAACTGTGGGGTCTCGGCAAATTTTACAAACTGTGGGGTCCTGGTGAACAGCACAAACTGTGGGGCAGCGTTTGTTGTGTAAAATCGACTCCGCTGCTGAGGGATGTGTGCTGGGGGCTGGAAATCGGATTTATGGACTCACATTGCTTGGGAGAGGCAGCCAAAGAGCTGCTTTGGGGTTTTTCCCCCCATCTTTTTCTGTAAAATGAATCCCTGGGGGACTGAAATGGAACTTGGTGGGGAAAATGTAATTTTTAAAGTGTTTTTATTCGCCTATTCTGCTAGAAGAGTAATGAATTGTAAAATAAGGACATGCACAAGAAACTGCAGAGATGGGGATCCCGCAGCTGTGGGGGGACAGCAGTGGGACCTCCCTCTTTGGGGGGCACAAAAATGAGTTTTGTTGGCTGTTTATGGATATTTATAATCCCCGGGCAGCCCGTGCTGGGGCTGAAAAGGAAGAAAAACTGAGTGGGGATTTGCTGGAAGCCCAGAGCTGCTGCTATTTTCTCTCTCACTTTTGGGGGGTTTTTATCCTTTCTCAAAGCACAGAACTGAATTCTGTTTAGTGTTGTGTGACTCCTCAGCCATGCCGTGCCTGTTATGCACAGAAAATGAAAAATGAACCCTGGACATCTCTGCTGGGCTTCCCGAATCCGGGAAAACCAAACTGGGGGTGAAACCTGAGCCTGGCCCGGCTCCTGGAGCTGGAATGGCTCCGTTCCTCCTCCTCCTCCTCCTCCTCCTCCTCCTCCTCCTCACAGTGTCAGCTCATTTTTAGCCAGCCAAGGTCTGGGTTTAGATCGAGTTCGTACTTCCTGTGCTCGGGGCAGCACATCCTCCCCAGGCACAATTAGTGACTTATTTATTAATAATTTAATCAATGATGGGAGTGAACCCCAGCGATGCTCAGTGCCTGGCCCTGGCTGGTTTTACCTCAGCTGTGGAAGAAACTTCCCTCTGCCACCAGAAAAAAAAGAGATTATCGGGATCTCTGCCTCCTCACACGCTCCTACAAAAGTAAAACTGAAATGGGTTTAGCAAGGGGAGGACCTGGGATTTGCCGAGGCTCTGGGAATGAGAGAGGAGCTCCCACTCCATTCTTGCTGTGATCACCAGCTCTGAGTCCTGCCTGTCTCAGTTTGCCTGTTTGGGTGTTTATTTACACAGAAATTAACGTGGAATTGTGTCCCCATGCCGGGTGTTATTTACATTTACATTAACGTGGAATTGTGTCCCCATGCCGGGTGCTGTTTACATTTACACAGAAATTAACGTGGAATTGTGTCCCCATACCGGGTGTTATTTACATTTACATTAACGTGGAATTGTGTCCCCATGCCGGGTGTTATTTACATTTACATTAATGTGGAATTGTGTCCCCATGCCGGGTGCTATTTACACAGAAATTAACACGGAATTGTGTCCCCATGCCGGGTGTTATTTACATTTACATTAACGGGGAATTGTGTCCCGATCCCGGGTGCTGACCAGACCCAGCACAGCCAAGAGCCTCGGGGAGGTTCCTTTGTCCCTTTTTCTCCTTTTCCCCCTCCCTCTCCATCCCCTGTGACCGAGGGCACCTCGGCAGCCCAATTATCCCTAATTAGTGCTGGAGCAGCATTGTCCTTCTGCACTGCTGCTTTCTCCACCGTGTGAGGAATCCCGTCCTGCTCCAGGCTCCCTGAAATTGCTGAATTGTCACTTCAGGCCCGTTTATTTCCCTTTTTCCCCTTCCCTTTCAGGGCCAGGGCCCTGGTGGCCGCTGTCACCTGCAGACATCTGAGGGCACGATGGTTTTGTTTGATGTTGAGATGCAGCAAAGTCCCCCCCGTGGGCATTAAAGCCCCTCATTAATGGCCTGCCCTGCCTTGAAGGTGTTTCCCTGCTGTTTGTGGGGATTTCTGCAGCTCCCAGGCAGATAAATAATTCAATCCCGCAGCTGGATGGGGCCCTGGGGATGTGTGGCTGCTAAAAGCAGGAGTTTATAATGAAAGGGAACCACAGAGAGGGGGCTCATCTGCTCTGACTCTGTCCATGTGGCCCCAGCCTGTTCCCTTTCCTCGGGGAAATGCAGTTTATTTATGCGCTGACACTTCTGCCAGCTCTTGCAAACAGATGGGGCACAGAGAAATGTGTCACAAGTGAGCTCCAGGCTGCATTTGAACAGCACCACACCTTGTCTTTTTTCGAGCTGGAGGATCATTTCCTGTGGCAAACTTCATTATGTGGCTGCCCGTGTGCAGTGAGTCATTTAAAATAACTATTTTCTTCCCCCCGTCCCCGAGATTATGCTGAACAAACGATCCATTCCAGAGAGGCCAGGGAGGCTGGCAGGGGTTGTGGGGCAAGCAGGGCAGGGTGAAATGCAGGATTGGGGGAAATCTCCCCCATTTTGGGCTGCAGGGAGCTGCAGGGCTGTTCTGCCCCTGTTCCATGGGATATTTCCCCTGGTTCTCAGCCCTGTGGGTGATTCCTGCATTTCCCAACCCCTCTCCTTCACCCTGCCTGGGTGGAGGTGCCGTCCTGCCTGTGAGCTGTGATTCCTCACCCTGGGCAATGCTCTGGGGGTGATTTGGGTTCGTTTCTCTGTTTCTGGGGTGTGAGCCCTCTGTTTCCCTCCAGGCACGGTCCTGATCTGTGATTCCTCACCCTGGGGGTGTTTTGGGTTCGTTTCTCTGTTTGGGATCATTTTCTGGTGGACCCTCTGTTTCTCGGGCACAGTCTGATCTGTGATCTTGTCCTGGCAATGCATGGGTGATCTGGTTCGTTCTCTGTTTGGTCATTTTCTGGCTCTTTCCTCTCGGGCAGGGTCTGATCTGTGACTCCTTGTCTGGCAATGCCATGGATGATTTGGTTCATTTCTCATTGGGTAATTTTCTGTCTCTGCTGCCCGGGGCAAGGTCCTGATCTGTGACTCCTCACCCTGGAAAATGTCCTGGGCGGGGGAATTTGGGTTCGTTTCTCTGTTTGGGGTCATTTTCTGGCTCTGTTCCCCTCGGGGCACGGTCCTGATCTGTGACTCCTTGTCCTGGGCAATGCCATGGGATGATTTGGGTTCGTTTCTCAATTTGGGGTCATTTTCTGGCTCTGCTGCCCTCGGGGCACGGTCCTGATCTGTGACCAGGAGGTCTCAGCTGGGTGATGTCAGCACAAGGAGCTGGCACTCACCCTCTCCTGCCCCAGCGCTATTTATAGGATTAATAGGATTCACCATGGAGAGCTGGTTTGACTTCTGGCTCCCTCACCCTGCTCAGCCCCAGGACTCTCTCAGGGGTCCTGGATCCCACCCCAAGCTCCGGAGGTGCTGGTTCATCGCGCCAGCTCTGCTTTGGGGTGAGCCTGGCAGCGTTTCAGCCCTTCCCCACCCTGCTGGAGCCTGGGGGAGGCAGCGGGGGCTGAGCCTTTGCAGGGTGTCTGGGCTGCCCTGCAACCCCGGCAGAAAACACAGCTGGGGCTCCCCACAGCTGCATTCACCCCCAGATGTGCATTCACCCCCAGATGTGCTCTGCCATCAGTTTTCCCCCAAACCCTGGTGCCTGGCCAGCAGTGGGACTCCTCAGCAAGATTTTGCTGCTCTATAGGATTAGGGTAGAGCAGTTGGGATCAATCCCTGCCTTGGTGGCTAAGCCAGGCTGTCCCTTGGCAGGGTGTCCTCGCAGAGCGTTTGCACAGGAGCAATCCCACATTTCTGCTTTTCAAACCGTTTTTTCCAGGAGCAGGAAGGTTATTGCAGCTGCTTTTTGGGTGGAAAGAGGAAAAAGGGGATGGGACAGGGGAGACATGAGGGAATCCAGAATTTCTGTGTCCTGAATGTGCCTTTAGGGCTCTCACCCTGGGCCAGGGAGCCTCTCTGGGTGTCCTTCCAATCTGCAAAGTTTCTGCTTGCAGATTTTGGAGTGCTGAGGAGCCGAGGGTCCCCTCAGAGCTGCCTGGGGATGAGGATGGTGCTGAAGGAGGAACAATGCTCCTTTCCCCCCGCAGAGCACCAGGGGATGTGTCAGTGCTTGGGACTGACAGCTCAGGGTGAATCATGTGCTCCAAAGTCCTCTGTGCACTCAAAGCTCAGCTCTTTGCCACTTTTTTGCCTTTATTTTTTGCCTGTAGCTGGCACAGAAGCTCTGCCTGGGTGGGAAAAGGGCCTCAGGTACCTGCTGAGCATCATGTGAGAGGCGCTGCTCCCTCGGGGTCTTACATTTGCATTATTAAGCCCTTTCACTCAAAATTAAACTCAAAATTAAGCTCAGAATTAATGAAATGCCAGGATTTAGGCACAGGTGGGAATGACTTCATCCTGCACTGGAAGCTGGGTGGCTCTGGAATGGGCCATGGCAGCTTTTGGCTTTACAAAAATCAAAGGGGCTGAAATAATTTAAGGAGTTGGGATGGAATTTGTTCTTGCTGCTTACACTTAAGCTCCTCCTGTTAACGGGTAAAGAAAGAACTCAGGAAAAGGTGGAAAACTCTGCAGTCAGAAATTCCATGTCCTGCTGGAGGGCTGGGCACTCTGGAAATCAACACCTGCTTTAAATTATTATGAGTTTTATGAAGGAGAACTCCTGTGGGTGCTGTTGGTCGTTCTGGCCTCACTGTGGTCATGACTGGGTGGTTTTCACTGTGGGATGCATCTGAACACATTAAAAAACCTGAATCACGTTCAAACATCAATTTTGAGGGGGGAAAAAAATCTTTTTCTGCCTTTGAGAGCAGAGGGAATCATTTTCTTTGCTTGGGAGTTTGTGCTTTCTGCTTCCACAAAGGCTTCCTTGAAAAGCAACAAAAAAATTAATCAGCAAACTGGAGGAAGGCTGGGTGGAAAATTACAGTCCCCATCTAATTAAGGTAATGTCAGAAAGCTTAGAAATCATTCAGGGCCTCAACCTGATGCAATTAGGCTGCTGCAGACCTTTGGCTCAGGGCTCTGGGAGCAGGAACAGGGAATTTCTTTTCATCCTGGGCTCTTCTTGCTGCCCTCAGCAGCCCTGGGGCTTGGGCAGTGGCCACAAGTGTGCCACAGAGGGAAATGGGTGTGAAGAGCCCCAAAAATCTCATCCTAGCAGGATGGTTCCCTAAATCAAACACTAATGATGGATTCCAGCTCAGTGCATAAAGCTAAATAAATGTAAGGAGCCCCAAAAACCTTATCCTAGAGGATGATCTCCTAAATCAAACACTAATGATGGATTCCAGCTGATCAAAGCAGTGCACAAAGGGAAATCGGTATAAAGAGCCCCAAAAATCTCATCCTAGCAGGATGATTCTCTAAATCCAGTGATAAGGATGGATTCCAGCTCATCAAATCGATGCAGAGAAGGGATCTGGTTCCAGAACAGAAGGAAACAGGGTCACAGGATCTACTGGAAGGTGGCAGTGAGCAGGGCAGGCCCTCCTTGCTAGAAAAATGATTTTGTCCATTTGTTCAACACCAAAAAGTGCCATATTTTGATCCCAGAGAGGTAAAAATTAACCTCATATATCCCAACCTGTAATTTACCCATGGAATCTGTTGGGATGTTCTGTAGTCCCCAAGAACTGGGTTTAAAAACCTCCTGCCCTGCAAAGTGTTCCAGAGTAAGGCAAAACACCAAAAAAGCTCCAGCTCCCTTCAGGTACAGCTGCTGCTCTTTCTATGGCAAGTACAGGTAAAAGGGGCTTTTTTTGGAACACAAAGCTGTGTTAATGTAAACAGGATTAAGCTTAGCTCCACCATAATCCTAAATAATGTGTGTTCTGTGGAGCACACCCCACAGCAGGCTGCTTTTCCTGTGAAAAATTCTGGGTTTGGAAGAAATGTTGGTGAGAAGCTGAGTAGTGAAGGATTTTGGGCTCTCCAGCTTTGAAAGTTGCCTTTGGGGTTTCTGCTGAGCAGCTCGGGGGCTTTGTCCCTTCATCCTATGTGCATTTCGCAGCACTTGGCCTTTTTTAGGTCACTTAACTTTTATTTCTGATAAATTTCCTTGGGAGGCTCAGTCCCGTGCTGCCCTCAGCTGCCAGCACTGACAGCTCCCTCTCTGGATTTCTGAGTTCTGCAGCAATCCAGGGCTCTTGCTGAAGTCCCTCAGCCTGCCAGGATTTTGGGTACAAACTTAGGAAATGCTCTTCAGTCCAACTGTCTGAGCGTCTGCAGGAAAATCTGATGTTGAATGGAAAAAACCCAAACCCAACCAAGTGAGTCTGTAAATGAGGTGTAAGTCTGCAGAATTACAGCAGCCACGGCAGTGAAACGACTCTGTCCTGGTGCCATCCCAATTCCATTGCCTCAGAAGCCTCCTTTTAATGCTCATTGTTTAAAATGTAACTGCTCTGGGATTTAGGGATGGCTTTTTTTTGGTTTTTTTTACTAATAATAACAGTGACAACCTCCTCCTTCTTTTAAGAGACTAAAATCTTGCCAAAAATTCTTTTTTTGTGAATGTGCAAGGAATGTTCTGAGAGGAGGAACAGAAAACAAACTGCTTGGTGAAAGGGATTTTCCTCTAAATGAGGCAGAAGTGGAAGAGCCACAGAGACTCCTCCAAAAAGTGCAGATTTTCTGCAAGCTGGGAGGAGCTGTGTCCTTGGGGAATCAGTGCCAGTCCCTAAAATGATTAGAAAAATACAAAATAAAGACTTGTGGGGTGTAGGAGTGACGGGGGTAGGAGGGTCAGGATGGAGGGAGATGAGAGATCTCTGCAGCCAGGGCTGGGAATTTGTGGGTTATTGCAAAGGGCCAAGTGCAGGGCCCTGCTGGGAGCTGCAGCCACAGCTCAGAGCAGGCCTGAGAGAGAGAAAGAGAGGTAAAGAGAGCAGTAAAGAGAGAATGAGAGAGTAAAAGAGAGGATCAGAGGGTGAGGTTCCCGTTACAATACAATAAATCTTCTTCTGGTCTCAGAATTTGGGGTTTATTGCAAAGGGCCTGGGTGCAGGGCCCTGCTCTGCAGGAATGAGAGAAGAGAGAGGTAGAGAGGACGAGAGGGTGAGAGAGCGAGGTTCCCATTACAACACCATAAATCTTCTTCTGTGCTGAATATTGTAATTCTCACTAACCAATCTAGTACAAGATACAAATCCTACAGCATTTCCATGCAGCCTATAAGAATCATTACATCACCATATTGTGTTATATTTTACACAAGCTCTTTCCTCACCAAGCCTTGGAAAGCAAGGCCAGGCCTTGCTCAGAGCCCCAGAACCTCTGTGTCCCCCTCATCCAGGGCTCTGAAAACCACTTGCTTGCCATTATCTCTCATTTGTTTGTGTACAAACTTTATATTTAACCTTGTAAGGAGAGTTAAACCACATTACCATGCTCTGTTACATTTTAAACCCTAAAAGCTCCTCTTTGGGCCCCTTCTGCCAAGCTGCAGGGTCTGCTCTGACCCTTGGGCCTGTCTGCAAGCAGAGGGTGTTGTTCCATCAAAAGGGGATCACCTTCAGCAGCCACACCATGGTTTTCCAGCTGTTCAGTATCTGAGGGATCTCAAAGCTTGCTTTCATTTCAGTCTCACTTGTAGTGTCTATATTCTCCAAATCTTTTGCCAGACAATGATATTGATAAATATTTCCTGTTCCATCTCCCCCAGCAGTGGGGCTGGGCATTGCTGCCACCTCAGCAGAAGCTGCAGAGCCCCTGCCCAGGCCGGGCCAGCTCTGCCCCAGCAAAGATGGATCAGATGTGACATTTCTGCTCCCTTTTGTGGCAGAGCCCCCGGGGCAGCCCCTCAGAGCCCCCCAGGCCGTGCTGAGTGAGCAGAGCTGCCTCCCACAGCTCCAGGCGCCTTCCTGAGCCAGCCACCACTGATCCGAGCTGGATTTCCTCTGTCAGGATCATTCAGAGCCGGGCTGTGACCAGACTGTGACTTTGATGGGCTCTAAAAGCATCAGCCCTGCTGAGATCATATGGGATGGGGGCTTAAAAGCTGCTGCATGGGCACAATCATGGGGAGCTTAGTGCACAGGGAGCTAATCCCATCAGTGGATGGGTTTGTTCACCCTCCGTGTGCCACTGAGCCCTGCCCAGGGATGGCAGCAGCCCTGCAGGGTTACAGGGAAAGGCACTGGCATCTGCTCGTGGCCTTGGGGTCATTTGTGCCACATGGGGCCTCAGGGTGACCAGGAACCTGAGTTTGGGTTTTCCTGGTGTGAATTTGAGTTTTCCTGTTCCAAATTTGAGTTTTCCTGCTCTGAGTTTGAGCTGTCCTGGTCTGAATTTGAGTTTCCCTGGTGTGAATTTGAGTTTCCCTGGTCTGAATTTGAGATTTCCTGGTCTGAGTTTGAGTTTCCCTGGTCTGAATTTGAGTTTTCCTGTTCCGAATTTGAGTTTCCCTGGTCTGAATTTGAGTTTCCCTGGTCTCTCAGACTGGTCCGAATTCACACCAGTTTTCCTGGTGTGAATTTGGGTTTCCCTGGTCTGAATTTGTGTCTCCCTGGTCTGAGTTTGAGTTTTCCTGTTCCGAATTTAGTTTTCTTGGTCTGAATTTGAGTTTCCCTGCTCTGAGTTTGAGTTTTCCTGCTCTGAATTTCAGTTTCCCTGCTTTGAGTTTGTGTTTCCCTGCACTGAGTTTGAGTTTCTCTGCTCTGAATTTGTGTTTCCCTGCTCTGGGTTTGTGCTTCCCTGCTCTGAGTTTGAGTTTCTCTGATCTGAATTTGAGTTTCCCTGCTCTGCGTTTGAGTTTCCCTGCTCTGAATTTGTGTTTCCCTGCTCTGGGTTTGTTTCCCTGCTCTCTCCCACCCACAGCATCCCTCCTGAGCCCAGCCCAGCCCCTGTTCCTGGCTCCCAGGCCCCAAGACAGCCTCCCTGCATGCAGGAATAGAAACTGGGCCACTGGAAATGCTGAGGCAGCTCCCAGGCTGTGGAGGGGCTGTGCAGGAGTTCCAAATGAGCCACGCTGGGAATGGTACAGAATGAGGCTCTGGTCTCTCCAGGAATCCTCCCCTGCTTGTCCTGGAGCTGTTAAACGACCAGACAATTGTTAAATTGTTAAATTGTTAAATTGTTAAATTGTTAAATAATCAGGGTTCCCTGCCCCTGCACGCTGGGTTCCTGCTCTGGGAGTGAGCAAACCCCCAAAGTGAGGGGATGACAGCGCTGGTGTGGCTGCAGTGCAGCTGAAATGCAGAACTCGGTGAGTTCAGCTCCAATTTAGATAAAATACAAACCTCTGGGGGTCAGCTCCAATACAGATTGTGAGAAATGAACCGTATTTATCTGACAGATGCAATGCAGAGCTCTGGGGTCAGCCCCAATGCAGATGAAATGCAGAGCTCTGGGGGTCAGTTGCAGTGCCATAGATGCAATGCAGAGCTCCGGGGTCAGCTCCAATGCAAATGAAATGCAGAGCTCTGGGGTCAGCTCCAAAGCAGATTGTGAGAAATGAACCCTATTTATCTCACAGATGAAATGCAAAGCTCTGTGGTCAACTCCAGTTTAGATGAAATGCAAAGCTCTGCGGTTGGCTCCCGTGCAGCTGAAATGCAAAGCTCTGGGGTCAGCTCCAGTGCCACAGATGCAATGCAGAGCTCTGGGGTCAGCCCCAATGCAGATGAAATGCAGAACTCTGGGTTCAGCTCCAGTGCCACAGATGAAATGCAGAGCTCTGGGGTCAGTTGCAATGCCACAGATGCAATGCAGAGCTCTGGGGTCAGCCCCAATGCAGATGGGCTCAGCTCCAGTTTGGGTGCAATGCAGAGCTCTGGGCTCAGCTGTGCCCAGCCAGGACCCCTGTCCTGCTCTCTCCTCGGCCCCTGAGCTGCCCCAGCAGGCAGGGCTGTTAGCCAGGCTCTGGGGTGACAGCTCTGCTCTGTGCTCCCCAGGGCAGGGGCTGACGGCTGTGAAAACCAGGGAGAAAAGCGAAATCCCTGCAATGCAAACGTTCTGGTTTCTGTTTCAGCAACAGCTGCAGGCCTATGTGGCCTGGGTGAATTCCCAGCTGAAGAAGAAGCCGGGGGTGAGGCCAGTGCAGGACCTGAGGCAGGACCTGCGGGATGGGGTCACCCTTGCCCTGCTCATCGAGATTGTAGGTCAGTGCTGCCATCTGGCCCTGCTTATCCCCCTCAGCTCGGGCTCTGGCATCTGTCGGGCAGATGTTGCTGGGGGTGGCAGAGCTGGCTGAGAAGGAAAACAATCATAAATCAGATCACAAGTGCAGTTCTGTTAGAGCCCTTACGGCTCAGAGGCAGTTGGAGCAGATGGGGAAGGCTGGCAGGGGCACTGGGAGCTCCCACAGGGAGTTAGGGGTGGCTTTTGGGAAGAGTGACCTGTGTGCTGATGGCATTGGGCAGGGGGACAGGGAATGGGGCTGCAGTGAGTTCACTGTGCTCACTGCTCCTTCCTGCTCACCCCCAGCCCCTGCCCCAGCGGGGGACGGCTCTCCCAGCTCCCCCCAGGTGGGTCTGTCCCATTTGGCACCAGCTGAGCCCTTGCCATGGAGTCAGTCCTTTGGGAAGAGGCAGCTCCAGCGTGGGTCCCTCAGGGGGCCACAAATCCTGCCAGAATCCAGCCCCAAAACCTTGTCATCATCCCAACACAGCCCCAGACCCAGTCACTCCTGTGCTGGTTCCTGTTAAACAGCTCCAGTCACTCCTGGTTCTGGTTCCTGTTAAACTGGACCAGTCACTCCTGTGCTGGTTCCTGTTAACCTGAACCAGTCACTCCTGGTGCTGGTTCCTGTTAAACTGGACCAGTCAATCCTGGTGCTGGTTCCTGTTAAACTGGACCAGTCACTCCTGTGCTGGTTCCTGTTAAACTGGACCAGTCACTCCTGTGCTGGTTCTTGTTAAACTGGACCAGTCAATCCTGGTGCTGGTTCCTGTTAAACTGGACCAGTCACTCCTGGTGCTGGTTCCTGTTAAACTGGACCAGTCACTCCTGTGCTGGTTCCTGTTAAATGGACCAGTCAATCCTGGTACTGGTTCCTGTTAAGCAGTTCCAGTCACTCCTGTGCTGCTTCCTGTTAAATTGGACCAGTCACTGCTGGTGCTGGTTCCTGTTAAACTGGACCAGTCACTCCTGGTTCTGGTTCCTGTTAAACTGGACCAGTCAATCCTGGTGCTGGTTCCTGTTAAATTGGACCAGTCAATCCTGGTTCTGGTTCTTGTTAAACTGGACCAGTCACTCCTGTGCTGGTTCCTGTTAAGCAGCTCCAGTCACTCCTGGTGCTGGTTCCTGTTAAACTGGACCAGTCACTCCTGTGCTGGTTCCTGTTAAACTGGACCAGTCACTGCTGGTGCTGGTTCCTGTTAAGCAGCTCCAGTCACTCCTGTGCTGGTTCCTGTTAAACTGGACCAGTCACTCCTGTGCTGGTTCCTGTTAAACTGGACCAGTCACTGCTGGTGCTGGTTCTTGCTGAGCAGGACCATTTCTGGTGCTGGTTCTTGTTAGGCAGGACCAGTCACTCCTGATGCTGGTTCCTGTTAAACTGGACCAGTCAATCCTGGTTCTGGTTCCTGTTAAACTGGACCAGTCACTCCTGGTGCTGGTTCCTGTTAAGCAGCTCCAGTCACTCCTGTGCTGGTTCCTGTTAAGCAGCTCCAGTCACTCCTGTGCTGGTTCCCGTTGAGCAGCACCACCAGCCCCGTGCAGCACCAGCCATGAGACCAGAGCAGTGCCAGCGATGCCTCGGGCAGTGCCCAAAGCTTCAGCTCTCCTCTGATAAAGCTTTTTCTCTCCCTCCAGCTGGTGAGAAGCTGAGTGGCATCGAGCCCAAGCCCAGCAGCCAGCAGGAGATGAGGGAAAATGTGGAGAGAGTCTTGCAGTTCGTGGCATCCAGAAAGATCCGCATGCACCAGACGTCAGCTAAAGGTGTGTGGCCCTTGATGGGATTTCTGCTGCTGAAATTCTGGTTTTGGCTTTGTTTTCTATCTTATGAGTAAATTCACGTGTCCGTTTGTGGGGCAGTTGGAAGTTTTCTCCCCCTCTGGTTTAGTGACATTTTTGGGTTGAAAGATGGGGAATGCAGAGAAAAAAAAAGTGACTTTTTTCCTGCTACTGAGCACTGAGAAGCCCAGGCAGTGGTGTAATGAAAAATACAGGCTTGGAATCCTTCACCAAAAGGACACACAAACCTGCTAGAGTGAAAGGAGACATGGAAAAAATATCTGTGGTTCACTGGAAGCCATGGGCTGGAAACAGAGAGGAGACACAACACACAATCACATGTCTGTGGCGTGGCTTAGTCGGGACTTTGAGCAGCTCTGACTAAATTGTTTTGGGAAATCTTGGTCTGGGAGAGTGGCTGATCTTTGCCATGACATCAGTGAGCTGGAAAACACTCGTGTGATCTCACTGAATGGGATTCATTGACATTTGCAGGGTGCTGCAAACAGCTGATGGCACAGGATGCCACCACTGGAGAGATGCATCGCTGTTCTGCCTTTAGTGCTCTAAAAAAGAGAATTCTCTGCCAAGAAAGTCAGTGGCAATCCTCAGTAACTGCTCTGCTCCTCAGCGAGCACTCAGTAATTACGTGTCCAGTAATTAACTGCTGGAAATGGCCACGAAGGGAGGCTCAGGGCTGTGCTGTGGAGGTGGCAGCGCTTTGCAGTGCCCTGCAGCACCAGGGCTGAGCTGTGGCCCCCAAAGTGAGGGGGTGACAGTGCTGGTGTGGCTGCAGTGCAGGTGGAATGCAAAGCTCTGGGGTCAGCTCCAATGCAGATGGGTTCAGCTCCAATGCAGGTGAAATGCAAAGCTCTGGGGTCAGCCCCAACACCACAGATGAAATGCAAAGCTCTGGGGTCAGCTCCAGTGCAGATGGGTTCAGCTCCAATGCAGGTGAAATGCAGAACTCTGGGTTCAGCTCCAGTGCCACAGATGAAATGCAAAGCTCTGGGGTCAGCTCCAATGCAGCTGAAATGCAAAACTCTGTGGTCAGCCCCAATGGCACAGGTGAAATGCAGAGCTCTGTGGTCAGCTCCAATGCACATGGGTTCAGCTCCAATGCAGGTGAAATGCAAAGCTCTGGGGTCAGCCCCAATGCCACAGATGAAATGCAAAGCTCTGGGGTCAGCTCCAATGCAGCTCAAATGCAAAGTTCTGGGGTCAGCTCCAGTGCAGATGAAATGCAAAGCTCTGGAGTCAGCTCCAATGCACATGGATTCAGCTCCAATGCAGGTGTAATGCAAAGCTCTGGGATCAGCTCCAATGCAGGTGAAATGCAAAGCTCTGGGATCAGCTCCAATGCAGCTGAAATGCAAAGCTCTGGAGTCAGCTCCAGTGCACATGGGTTCAGCTCCAGTGCAGAGGAAATGCAAAGCTCTGGGCTCAGCTGTGCGAGCTCAGCCTCCTGTCCTGCTCGCACCTCTCGCCCTGAGCTGCCCCAGCTGCCTCTCCCTATCTCCATTTCTCCTGCAGCACCCCCGTTAACCACCCAACCATTTGCGTTTCGCAGATATCGTCGAGGGCAACTTGAAATCCACCATGAGGCTGATCCTGGCCTTGGCTGCTCACTTCAAGCCGGGCTCTGGCAGGGCTGGCAGTGCCGGTTTGGGGGGCAGGGGCTGGGCAGCGCCCCCGGGCCGGCCCCGGCCGCGCTCGGCCGCTGCCGTGGCTCAGGGGGCGGCGGCCGCGCTGGCCGATGTCCGGCAGGATGTCCAGCACTCCGGCCGGGACCTGCTCAGGCACAGGCACAGGTGAGGCTGCTCTGGGCATCTCTGCTGCTCACAGCTGGGGCAGAGTGGAAGTTTCCCCGGGTGGAAATCCGTTTTGGTTTAGGTGGAATGTGCATCTTTAAGTGTGTGGCTGTGGCAGTGGTCACAGGGCTCTTCAGGTGAGGGGAGAGACGAGAATGTTGGCTCTGTGTTCAGAATGATTTACTGTTTTATGATATATATACTACATTATAGCTATACTAAAAAGAATAGAAGGAAAGGTTTTCTCTCAGAAGGCTAGCTAAGAATAGAATAGAAAAGAATGCTAACAAAGGCAGCTGGCTCCACAGAGAGCGAGAGCCAGCTCTGCCGTGACTGGTCACTAAATCCAAACATCCACAAGAGACCAATCACAGATTCACCTGTTGCATTCCACAGCAGCAGATATATTTACCAGAACTTCCCAATACCCATCACCTATGTTAGACAGTGAGCTTCTACTCTAAACCATTCCAAAAGTGCCACCAGCACAGCAGAAGATGGAGGCCAAGAAGGAGAAGGACAGGACACATCCAGATTCCTCCATCTTGGGACCCCGAGCCCCTATTCTGAAACCCTCAAAAATCTATTTTTCACTCTGTGAAAAACTAACTCTTATTGTACTTAAACTCTCTTGACTTGTAATTCTTCATATAAGTTTGGTAATTGTTTTTTCCAAGGGCTCAATCAAAGGCACAGGGGTCTGGGGCTCCGTGCCAAGGTCTCTGAGCCCCCCGGGCAGGGGCTGGAGCCCTCCAGGGCAGCCAGAGGGATTCCCTGGGTTCCAACACCTGGGAATGCGCCTTGAGCTGTTTTATTTTCCAGCATCAGTCTCATTCCATGGTTATGACAATGGGAAGATGCCAGCAGCTCACATCCCTGGCAGCAGACCAAGAACTCAATGTTACAACTCACTTTATCAGTTTTTTGACCAATCACACAAAGCAAAAGCACATTGACAGTAGTTCTGTCCAAGCACTATAAGCACACGTACCTTTGGTTAAACAATGCTTGCTTATTTCAAATATAATGTGTGCTTGTGAGCCTTAAAACACAATGCACAGAGCTCCATTATTAAGGTTAGAACTCCCTAATATCTCACTAGATAAACTTTTTTGTAGTTTAGGGAGTTATTCTAGCCAAGCATTAATACACAGACCATTGTTCTATTTGTCCTAACTTTTCTACTTTTTAATTAATTTTTCTGCTGACCAATCTCATGGGTACTGCTGAGCTCCAATCACAGTTCTGCTGTCTCTGAGGCCTTTTGAAATTTTCCCAAACCTTCTGATTTTAAGGACTCCCACATAAATGTATCTTTGCCACTTCTCCAGGTGGCTGCTGAATCCTGGGGGTGCTGAATATCCACACACAAACAGGGAATAATGCTGAAAATCCCATTTTCCCCTTGCCAGAGGTGCTGAGGGGGTGACAATAACAATAATAGCAGTGACATTTAGCTGGGAGCCAGGTGCTGGGGCTGTGCAGGGTTTCATTTACACGGCTGAAGGTCATTTCCCATTTGGTACTGGCTCGAGGGAGCGCCCATGAAACAGCCTGGAAAGGAGGCTGAGATGGTAACTTTGGCTGGAAAATAAAATGTTAAAGGTTTCCCTTGGGGTTGTTCAGGAAAGCCAGTCCTTGTGATGTTTCCTTGCATTCCCAGAGCTTTTGGAGTTTTGTAGTCACAGAATTAGGGACGAGTTTAAAACAACAAGGCCTGTTTGCCTGTTTTCCCTTAACACCAAGAAGATGGGGATCCCCGATGGGAAAATTGGCATTTTTCTGGCTCTCTCCTCCCTCCTTTTTTTTGGGGAGAGAAGATTTCCAGCAGCACTCAGGTGAGGCTGCCCTCATTCTGTGCCTGTGACCCCCAGGAGCAGCAGCGTGGACGAGGAGATTGAGAATCCCTGCTGGAGCGTGCGGGCGCTGGTGCAGCAGTACGAGGGGCAGCAGCACGTGCCCCCGGAGCCCCACCCTGCCAGGTGAGCAATTCTACTGCCCAAGTGTCTCCTCTCCAAAATGTCACCCTGCCAGCTGAGCAGTTTTATTGGCAAAATGTCTCCTCTCCAAGATATCACCCTGTCAGGTGAGGAATTTAGGAATTTTATTGCCAAAGTGTCTTCTCTCCGAGATGTCACCCCACAAGGTGAGGAATTTAGGAATTTTATAGCCAAAATGTCTCCTCTCCGAGATGTCACCCTGTTAGGTGAGGAATTTAGGAATTTTATAGCCAAAATGTCTCTGAGATGTCACCCTGTTAGGTGAGGAATTTAGGAATTTTATTGCCAAAGTGTCTCCGAGATGTCACCCTGTTAGGTGAGGGATTTAGGAATTTTATTGCCAAAGTGTCTCCTCTCCGAGATACCACCCTGCCAGGTGAGCAATTTCATTGCCAAGGTGTCTCCTGTGCCTGACATTGCCTCAAGTGCCTGTTTTCCTCACCAAAATCCGCTCAGTTCTGGTGGAAAAGGGCACCCCTGGCTGGTCCGGAGGGTGAAAGCTCAGGAATCAACATAAAGCAGTTTTCTGTGAGAAAATGCAGCTATAAAAGGTGAATTGCTCCAGTGAGGGAGCTGATCCAGCATGCAGAGCTCTGTAGTAAAGGGAAGCCGCTCCCTTTCCCCCAGAGAACCAGAAACCACTGGGAAGAGCCAGAGCCGAGTTACTGAACAACTGCACTCCCTGTGGAAATGGAGCTGTGCTCCAGTTCCTCTCGTCTGGAGCAGATTCCCGGGCAGCGCTGCTCGTGGGGAGCTGCAGCCTCAGAGCCTCCCCCTGCCCCCGAAAGGCCCAGCTCTGATTTTCCGTGTCCTTCCCTGCCTGGGCTGTTCCCCAGTGCCTCCCTCCCGTTTGTGAGGGAGTCAGGAGCTCATTTGCCAAGGACAGATTGCCACTGACAGCCTCTCAGCAGGCACGACGTTCCCCCGGCGTTTCTCAGGCCAATTTTCACACTCCACAGCACCAATAATTCTCCGCGCACCTGGAAATTAAGGTTGCTTTGCCCAACAGAGGAGAAAAACACAAGAGTTTTGTGTTGATCCCCCAATTGCTCTGCGTGTCATTGAGGGCGTGTTTATAAATAGAGTTTTGGAGGAGCGTGGGGCTCGCGGGGAGGCAGTGCTGGAGCTGTGCCTCCACATGATGTCAGCAGTGTGCTTTGGAGGCCAGCCTGCCCGGGGGGATGGAGAAATCTGCTCTTGGCAGCAGCACTGCATGGATAATGCACAGGAGCTTGGCTCTCGAGCAGGGAGCTCAGGAGTGCCACATGCTGCTGCCTGCTCCCATCCCTCCCTTCAAGGGAGATGGAATATTTGATGTATTCTCCTGCCCCATCAGGTAGCTGCTGTTCCCTTATAGTTTAAATTTTTTTATTATTTTTTATTTTTTATTCTTTTATTATTATTTTTTTATTCTTTTATTATTATTTATTTTTATTATTTTTATTATTTTATTATTTATTTTTATTTCTATTATTAGTTTAATTTTTATTCTTTTATTATTATTTATTTTTATTATTTTTATTATTTTATTATTATTTATTTTTATTTCTATTATTCGTTTTATTTTTATTCTTTTATTTTTATTATTTTTATTTTTATTATTTTATTATTATTATTTTTATTCTTTTATTCTTCTTTATTTTTATTAATTCTATTATTTTTTTATTCTTTTTTTTTTTTATTATTATCCTTATTTTGGTGGTAAGCAAAAATCTCTCTGCGCATCCTGCGTTTCTATTTTATTTTTCCCCACAATGTCACGGATTCTCTGGTGATATTATTGCTGATAGGGCAGAACACAGCGAGAATCTTTCCAAAATGATCAAAAACTGGGAGAATTCTTCCCCTGCAGCTGCTGGGGGTGTCTGTGCTGGCACAGTTCTGCACGATGGAACCGAGATGCTTTGAGATGCTTTCCCTTTCCTCGCGGGGAGGAATGTGCTCAGCTCGGTTCGGAGATCAGGCTGGGAGGAACGAGATGCTTTAATTATTGGTGAGAGACGGTGCTGAGTGCAGGGACCCCTCCTCCTGCCAGCTCAGGGGTCCCAGGGCAGCATCCCCGGCCCTGAGCCCTCCCGATTCCCAGGGAGGGCAGCGCAGGCTGCCGAAATGATTCATGGAGAAATCTGCCCAAAATCAGCTGATCCCCAGGCTGCCGAGCCCCTCACCCATCCCCATCCGTCTCCGTTTCCCCTCCCCTTCCAGCAGCATTCCCTCCCCCACCCCCGAGCCAGGCATCTCGGAGAAAGGCTGTGCCTGCACAGCCCGTGTGACAGCGGCAGGGACAGCGACAGGCACAGGGACAGGGACAGGCACAGGGACAGGGACAGGGACAGGGACAGGGAGCCGTGCCTGGGGCTGGGAGAGCCTGGGCACAGCCTGCATCCGCCTGGAACCTGGGAGAGCAGCTTGGGCACAGCCTGCATCCCCCTAAAGCTGGGAGAGCCTGAGCGGAGCCTGCATCCCTCTGGAAGCTGGGAGAGCATCCTCAGCACAGCTCACATCCCTCTGGAACCTGAGAGCATCCTGAGCACAGCCTGCATCCCTCTGGAAACCTGGGAGAGCCTGGGCACAGCTCACATCCCTCTGGAAGCTGAGAGCATCCTGAGCACAGCCTGCATCCCTCTGGAAACCTGAGAGAGCCTAGGCAGAGCCTGCATCCCTCTGGAAGCTGGGAGAGCATCCTGAGCACAGCCTGCATCCCTCTGGAAGCTGAGGACATCCTGAGCAAAGCCTGAATCCCTCTGGAAGCTGAGGGCATCCTGAGCAAAGCCTGAATCCCTCTGGAAGCTGAGAGCAGCCTGAGCACAGCCCGCATCCCCCTAAAGCCGGGAGAGCATCCCGAGCCCATCCCGCAGCCCCCGGCAGCGCACGGACCCCGCTCCGGCCGCAGCTCCTTCTTTCCCTCCCTCCTCGGATGCTCGGCAGCGCAAGGAGGGCGGGATGGGATGAGAAACACCCCCGGCAGGCCCGGAGCCTTGTGATGAAAACAAGCGGCTGTGCAGCGGAGCAAAATGCAGCAGCAGCAGCATTGGGAGGCGAATAACGCGCGAGGGAAAGCAGCGGGAGCCGCGGGCAGGCTGCACAATTCCCCCCCGGCTCCCGAACCCAGCCCGTTCCTGGAGTTGCCTCTCGGCCGGAGGAGCCCCTGAGCCGGTTTTGTGTGTGTGTGTTTGTGTTGTTCCTGCCGGGAATCTCCGCGGCGCTCGGGCTCGCAGAATTCGCCCCGGAGTTTGGCAGGAGCTGAGCCCCGGGCGGTGGAGAAGGGAAGGAGGAATGAGCAGAGCCGGGATCCTGCGGATTCTGTGAGGCCACAGCTTCAAGTGGGATCATGGGAGGGAAGCAGGTCAAATGGTGAGCGATTGTGTGCATTGTGGTGGGTGTTTGGTAGAATTCGGGGCATTCAGGGGCTCGTTGCTCTGAAGCTGGGCTGTGCTGGAGGATCTGGGGCTCTGGGGAGGCAGGATGTGGGTTAAGGAACCAAGTGGTGGAAGGAATAAAGTGGAGCAGTTTGCATCATAAATCTCTCTTGGAAAGCTTTCATTTCCCAGCCCTGGTTCCTGCATGCTTTAATAGGGAATTGTTGTGCACTTTTAAAGGCGTTGCATCAGAGGCTGTTTCACTCTCTGATGGCTCAGATTGATACAGAAGCTGGGCA
The DNA here is from genome assembly GCF_028769735.1 of Zonotrichia leucophrys gambelii. Lineage (NCBI taxonomy): Eukaryota > Metazoa > Chordata > Aves > Passeriformes > Passerellidae > Zonotrichia > Zonotrichia leucophrys. The sequence continues at coordinate 1,587,567 of NC_088193.1, read as the reverse complement.
AGTGTTTGCAGCATTAAGTGGGTGATGCAGAAAGCAGCCTGACCTGTGCTGCTGCTTCAGCTGCCTCTGGCCCTCTTTGGGCACTGTTTGCAGTGTCTGGGAGGAGGTTGTGGATGCTGCCTGAACCCAGGGGCCTTTGGAAATGGAAAAACTGCCTGGAAATGGTCTGGGGATGTGGGAATGCCTCAGGAAATGTAAAGCTGTCTGTGCTGGGGGGACCTATCCCCACTTGTGATGCCTTTTCTTGGCTTTGGGCTGTGGATCCAGTGCTGGGAGAAGCGGATGTGGAATGTTATTTCCAGGCTTGTTTTTCATCCTGCTCATCCTTTTCCCTTCCCCTGTTTCACCACCTTCTCTCCCATCTGTGCCTGGTGGTGTTTTTCTGGGACAGTTTCTGCATGGATGAGAGCCAGCAGTGCCTCGGGGTGAGGGCAGGTTCAGAGCATCAGCTGGGAATGGGAGGGAGGGAGGGAATTCTGAGATCTGTTCCTAGAAAGAAGTGAAATCCCTCCTGGAGCTGCTGGCCATGTCAGACCAGCTGGGCTCCCTGCTGGCATCTGTGTGGTGTGAAAGTCCCATCCTTTCTTCTGGCCCTTGTTACATAATGCAATCCCAGCAGAACTGCCAAATCAAGTCATAAACAGCATTTTAAAAAACCCCAAACCCCGTAATTTTATGCCATGCCCCCCTTTCAGCAATGAGCAGGAGCAGGGGCTGGTTTAGTATTAAAATGATATAAAATTTGATATTAAAAATATGTCTAATGAGGGACTGCTGTGATGGATTTGAAATTCCTGGAGGTAAATCCTGGAGCAAAGCCAGGAGCCCTTTGAGCATCACAGACACACCTGAAAGGACTGGCACTGTCCCTGTGGGACATTTCTGTTGGGCATTGATTATTCTTTCGCTTTAACTCAGGGGAAGTCTGGGCCACAAAAATCTGGCCTCAGGTCTGTAATTTGAATGAGGAGAGGCTGTCCTGGCCGTGGGAGTGGGGCAGGCAGGAGCAGCAAGTCATTTCCATCTCTATTGCAGGGCTTGTCCCATTCTGTGGGAGCTGTGGGAGACGAGCAGCAGTGCTGGGAAGATGCAGGGAGGGAGCTGCTGAAGCCTCTTATTTTTCTAAACCTATTATATTATTTCCACACTGTTTTTTTCTTTTTGTTCTCTGCCTTTTGTTTCTGTGTTGGGGGAGAATGAAAAATTAACTCCTGCTCACACTTGCAAGGATTAATCCCTGCGACTTTCGGGGTACATTGAATGGGTCAGTGAGCTTCAGCCACCTTTTGATGTTGTCTGGGAGATGCACTCAGGAAGAATTTCTGAGAAAAAGATTGCTTGAAGCTCCCAGTCAGCTGGGATGGCTCCTGTGAAAATATGTGGGCACTTGCAAGAAGTTTTAATCGAAGAACACGAGTGAGTTGAATCTGACTCTCAAATATATTGGGATTTAAAGTTGGAATGATTCATCTGAAAGCTCTGGAGCAAGAGATGAAGCCAGGATGGATTTTTGTCCAGCATAAGGCTGGCAGTAAATGACTCCTCAGTGTGGTCCTACCCCTGTGTGAGAGTCTGAATTCAAAAATTTACATGTCCAGGCTGGGTTGTTGAAGGTTCCTCTGGGATGCAGATCATTCTTAGATAAAAGTGAACATGGAGAAATGCTTGTTCAAAATTAGTGTTGATTACCATAATCTCCAGCATCTAAAAGAGCTGTTCCTGCCTTGCTCTGCAGCCTGACCTCACCCAGCCCTGTGCACAGTGCAAAGAGTGAATCCACTGTAGCCCCCTTGGAGGAGAAGGAGAGGCTGGTGATCCTCCAGGCTGAAGAAACGGAGCCCAAACCAGGTAAAACCTTGGCATAGTTCTGTGTGATAAACTAGAAACCCCCCCAGGGGCTGCAGTGGGTTAGTGCTGCCTCCAGGGTGTCCTTGGGCACTGAGGGATGCTCTGCAAAGCCCCCAGCGCTTCTCCCCCTCTGTCACTGTCCCCAGTGCTGAGCGTGCACATCTCCCTGAGTGCAGTTCTAAATAAGCTGTGTGCAGGACAGCTTGGACGGCCTCGGGAATGAGGCAGGGGTCCTGGGCCAGCTGAGCTGTCCCCTTGGCTCTGGCAAGGGGAGCAGCAGGGCCCTCTGCGCTGCTGCAGCACAGCCAGCCCCTCTCTCCTGCAGAAGAGGCCCAGGCTCACTTCCAGCCCGAGTGGCAGCCGGGCAGCTCTGGCTCCTGCCTGGAGAGCTCATGGGAGGAGCAGCTCCTGGAGCAGCAGGACCACCTGGAAAAGGAAATGGAGGAGGCCAAAAAGATGATTTCGGGTTTGCAGGTGAGAGATTTCGCTTCCTTCCAGGGTCACCCAGCCCTGCGTCAGTCAGTCTGTCAGCTTGGGTGAACCTTCACATTTGGCACGTTCTCCCCACAATTCTTCATTTTTGGGGTCTTTCCCTCGCTTCCCCTCCCTGCCCCTCAGCCCGGTGTGTGTCTGGCTGTGCCTGGGGAACAGAGCCCCTTGATCCATCTGGTGAAGGCACTGAACTCCCTCAGAACATCCCTTTCTGTTTGTGCTGGGAACCACAGTGGCTTTGAATTGTAAATATTTATGTGGCAGTAAACAAAGCAGAGATTGTGTGAGGAGCACAGGCAGCTGGGCGGGCACTTTCCCCAGGGGACAATGGGCAGGACACAAAAGAGTCACCAAAAAAAAAAAAAAGAAAAAAATTCCTTGGTTGACTGGTAAAATCCCTGCATTTTGTGCCCACTGGGAGCAGGGACTGGCACTGCTCCCCCCTCATCCCCTGGGAGTGGGGAGAGGCAGCTGATGTGGCCACGCAGGAAATTGGATTTGGTTCATTGATTTTCCTCCTCTTCCTCAATAATTGGGAAGCTCCAGATTGTGACAGTTTGGTTGAAATGTTGGGGATCTGATGCACACACACCCTATAAGGTGCCGAAGCTGAGACTTGGCTCCCTGGAAATCTGAGTTGTCCTTGTTTGGTTCTTTCTGTGGGGAAGAGCATGGGCTGACAGACCCCTGGGAGAGTTTGTCAGGGGATAAATCTTCCTGTTCATTCCTGAAAAAAAAAACCAAAAAACCCTTCATTTTTGAGGGGAATAAATCAGCAGAAATGGGAAATGAAGCTGGCTGGGGACTGTCAATAGGAGTGACTGCTGGCCAGAGCTGCAGCTCACCTCTTTCCCTTTGAAATCTCTGAAAAAGATTTATTTTTCCCCCCGCCTTTATCTCCCCAGGCTTTGTTGCTCAATGGGTCTTTACCTGAGGATGAGCAGGAAGGATCCTTTGAGCTTTCAGAGCGTGGAGCCTGCCCTGAGGAGCAGCTGGTGAGCACAGCCCTGGACCCCACTTTCCCTGCTGCAGCTGCACAATAACCACATTAATGCTGATGTTTTGCTCTCAGATCATCATCCGGAGCCGCCTGGACCAGAGCGTGGAGGAAAATCAAGATCTGAAGGTCAGAGGGTGACAGATTGTCCCACTTGATGTTTTAGAGGAGAACAGGGTGGGGATGAGGCAGGGTGGACAACATGATGGATAAAACTGGAAATATTCAGGGTTATAGCTGAGGGATCCAGCTCTGGAGGCTTGAGACCAGTTCTGATGCTGGAGAAGTGTTTGATGTTGGCCTGAAGGACAGATTTGGGGGACTGGGAAATCATTATTTTCCTCAGGGCTTTAATAACAGAGCTCAGCTCTTTGTCATGTTTGTAACTCATTAAAGTGTCTCAGGCTGTAGGGTCTGTGGGAAGAGGAGGGATGTGCTTCCTCCTGCAGAGAAAACCCAGCTCTGCTTGGTCCTGAAGGGGTTAACAACACAAGGTGCTGTTTAACCAAATTGTGTTGCATTTGCAGAAGGAGCTGCTGAAATACAAACAAGAAGCTCGGAATCTCCAGGGAATAAAGGTGAGGAAAGGGGCATTGCACCAAAAATGAACTGTAGTGCTGTAGGTGAGTAGGACCAGCAGACAGCACACACCTCTGAGGAACCCCAGATTGCGGAAGGAGGAGTATTGGGGGATCCTGTGGTTTATTCCTGAATTTTTAGGCAGGTGCAAGGAGCTGGGTTTCCAGTTTACTGCTCTGTCTGTAAGACTATAGTCAAGTATTCCCCTTTTTCTCTATTTGCCCCTGTTTCTCCTGCACAAAAAGAGGCATAAATTGGTTGGCTGGCTCTTTTATTCCCTCCTCTCTCTTGGAGTACCCACCCAGCAGCATTGGCCCAGTGAACTCATTCCTGCCAGCACAGGAAAAAGAGCCTGGGGTGTCCCTGTCCTGGCCAGAAACAGCTCAGTTTGTGCCTCTGGAGTGCCAGCACTGCTGATCTCCTCCTGGCAGAGGTATTTTTAGAGCTGCCTGTCAGAAGGGAGCAAACAGCAGTAGCTGTGCAAGGTGCAGCTCTGGGTGAGTGAAAGGTGCAGAATTAGTGCTGGCTTTGGCCTCTGCAGAGAGGATTTCACTGCACAACTGGGTCACGCTCAGGCCTTAAGGCTCCTTGTGTCCTGGGCTGATCTTGGCCTCTCTGTGCCCTCGGGGTGAGTGGCTGGGGCAGGAGCTGCAGGGCTCAGCGCCCTCCAGAGCTGTTCTGTCCATCACAGCCAATATTCATCACTTCTGCAGAGGGAAATTCAGGCTGAAGCAGAGAAATCCCTGTGTGCTGGTGGCCAGAACCTTGGCAGGGAAATCAGTTTTGTGTAAGGGAGAGGCAGGAGGGCTGAGAGCCCCCGGCAGCAGCTCAGGCCTGGGTGGCCACAGGGTGTTGTGGCCCCTGAGCCCCAGGGAGGGGTCCCTGTGCCCCCTGCCCTCCTGCAGAGGTCCCCTCTCCCCAGGACGCCCTGCAGCAGAGGCTGCTCCAGCAGGACGCTGCAGTGCTGCAGCTCAAGCAGGAGCTGCTGAGAGCCAACATGGACAAGGAGGAGCTGCACAACCAGAACGTGAGTCACTGCTGCTGCTGAGGCTGGTTTGGGGGGGTTGGTGGCCCCAGGGGTGGCTGCAGCAGAGATTTCGGGGTCGTGGGATAGTGAGCAAGCAGCCAGAGGTCTCTGCACAGCACAGGCTGCTCACAGCCTGGACATTCCCGACCTTCACTCCCGCTTCCTGTCCTCCAGGACCTTCAGCTGGGACAGGGAGGGGCTTTCCCTGATGTTTTCAGTGCTGTTGCATTTGTCCCTCCTCGTTCCCCGGCTCAGCAGGTGGCACCTGCCCTGTGCAGGTCTCTGTCCAAAGGTGCCACCCTGAACAGCAGCTCCCTTGCCCTCTGTAGGTTTGTGCTCACCCTTCAGCACAAGGGGTTTGCGCTCTCTGGGAATGTCTGCCTCACACCTGGTGTTACTCCTGCAGGTTGATCTCCAGAGGAAGGTTGAAGAGAGGAACCGGCTCCTGGCAGAGTACAAAGTAATGGAGCCTCTTCCATGGGGGTTTGGGTGGATCTTCAGTTTTGGGGATGGGATGGTTCTTTCCCTGGCACTTGGACAGCCCTGGGGAGGAGCTGTGGGAGCCAGGGGTGTGTGCAGTGAGGTGGAGGGATCAGAATTCTTTGCATTCTCCCCATGGCTTCCTGCAGATCTTTAATTGTCATGGGTGTTGGTGGTGGCTGCTGAGTGTCCAGCAGAGCCCTGTTTGTGCTCTGATCCCTGGGGAATCTGTGTGCTCTGGGACAGCTGTGTGACCTCTGCAGCAGATCTGTGGCCAAGGGGACTTTGGGCAATAAAAACCTGATTGATCTTGTCCAAAAAAAGCGCTGACCCTGTGCCATCTGGCAAAGCACACCCTGTGCGAGCCACCTGATCCTGGCAGGGGACAGGATTTTCCCCGCCCTGGGAAGATGACAGAGCCTCCCTCCTGCCCTGCTGACTCCCTGGCTCCCTGTGTTGCAGAAGGAGCTGTGCCAGAAGGAGCGGCACCTGCAGCAGCAGCAGAGCAAGCTGGATGAGATGCTCAGGCAGCTTTCCGAGGCCAGCTACCAGCAGGTAGGGGGAGCTGGGCTGGGCTGGGAGCTGCTCTGCCTGGCCCATGGGTGCTGACGCCTCTGCTGCCCCTCCACAGGTGGATTTGGAGCGGGAGCTGGAGCACAAGGAGGCCCTGCTGGCTCACTGCATGAAGAGAGAGGCTGAGGAGGTACGGGAGCCTTGCTCCACACCTGGAGTGGTGTTTGCCCAGCAGCCTGCAGGGTCTGTCTCCAGGAACCCTCCCCTCCATCCCAGAGAGGTCTGGCTCTCCTTTCTCACTACCAAGGCAGGCAGAGCCCCCAGCACTGAGCACTCTGGCTCAGCCTCTTGGCTCAGAATCCTCAGGGATGAAAGCCAGAGGCTTTCTCAGCTTCCAGCTTCACCTCTGACCATGCCAGTGGTTAGACCACAGCTCAATTTACTTCCCCCTTTTGCTGCTGACCCTGCTTTTGAGTCTTTCCACCTTTACATCAGGAATCAGGTCTGTGCTGTGAGCAGGAACTCCCTGCACGCTTTAGGGACTGTCTTTATCTGGGAGAAGATGGGAGCTTTATCCCTGATGAGGAAAGCTCTCATTCCCTCTCACTTTGAAATGCATAAATGAGGATTTTTGGGGAGGTCCTGACCTCACACATCTTCCCCTGCCCAGGTGATGGCTTTCAGCAGCCACAGTGCCCAGAGCAATGGCTTTCTGCAGCCAGCAGGAAAAGGAGCTGCTCCCCCGGCCCACCGAGGGGTAAGTGCCCCTGAGGGCTGCATTCCCAGCCACATATCCTGGAATTTTTCTTTCATTCCGAGAGGTTTCCCCTTGCTGGGGAGGCAGCCCCGGGCTGGGCTCAGCTGTGCTGTTTTGGGCAGACCAGTGACCTGCAGCTGGTGCGGGACGCGCTGCGCAGCCTCAGGAACAGCTTCAGCGGGCACGACCCGCAGCACCACACCATCGACAGCCTGGAGCAGGGCATCTCCAGCCTCATGGAGCGCCTGCACCGCATGGAGACGCACAAGAGGCAGGACAGGAGGGTAAGGGCTCCCCAGGGCACGCAGCTCCTGCCCCTCGCACCCCAGCCCGGCTCTGCCTCGGAGGTGACACGCTGTTGTTCTGGCTTTGTGCGCCAGGTGAGGGGGAAATCACCAGCAAGCAGAGCAACCAACGAGTGCAGAGACTCCTGGCCCCCCAAATCCAGTAAGTGCCTGGCAGATCCTGCCCTTCCACTGGTGTAGAATCCCCTTGGGAATCCCAAATCCACTGCTCAGTTCCCAGGTGTAGAATCCCCTTGGGAATCCCAAATCCACTGCTCAGTTCCTGGGTGTAGAATCCCCCTGGGAATCCGAAATCCCCTGCTCAGTTCCCGGGTGTAGAATCCCCTTGGGAATCCCAAATCCACTGCTCAGTTCCTGGGTGTAGAATCCCCTTGGGAATCCCAAATCCCCTGCTCAGTTCCTGGGTGTGGAATCCCAAATCCACTGCTCAGTTCCTGGGTGTAGAATCCCCTTGGGAATCCCAAATCCCCTGCTCAGTTCCCAGGTGTAGAATCCCCTTGGGAATCTGCCCCCTCCAGGATCCTCCCTGGAGCAGAGCTCCTGCAAAGGGAAGGGACACACGTTTATGGCTGGTTTTCTGTAAAAAAAGAATCATCCACCATCACAGCACTGCTGTGGGCCTCTTGGGCAGTGCTGCAGCAGGAATAAGCGTGGCAATCACTGGGAAAAGGGATGTCATCCCAGCTCTCTGCTGCTGTGCACCATCTAGTGGGGACAGAGGAGTGTTCCCTGCTCGGTGTTTACTGCGTTTCACATCCACAGAATGAAACACCACATCTCCTTTTTAAACACCACATTTCTATGTGTGCAGAGTATTCTCTGCATAAAAGGAGCCTTGAAACTGTGGAGTTCAGTTCCTCTGTTTCAGCTCTTGGGGGGAAGCAGGAAGCAAGGCAGGAGCTGGGGAGAGAAACACAAATGGGCAAATTAAAATGCACGCACCACCATCCATCCTGGCCAGCAGGGAGGCGAAGCTGGGGAGGGATAATGATGACAAGGGATGATAATCGGGGAGTTGCTGCCTTGCAGAGCTGCCTCACTCTCAGAGCACGCCCGTGATGAGCACCAGTGCCTGCACCAAAGTGTTGTACTTCACCGACCGCTCCCTCACCCCCTTCATGGTCAGCATACCAAAGAGGTGAGCCTGGCCTTCCTAAGCCTCCTGTGCCCCTAAAACCAGCACTCTGCTTTCCTGGGCATGCTCCCAGCCAGCACAGGTTTGCTGTGCTTTAACTGAATTTCATGCTGTTGGCTGGGGAAGATTATCTGCAGTAGTCCCTGAGCTTTGTTTTTGTGTTTTGCATCTGCATTTATTTCCCTTGCAGGTTAGGGGAAGTGACTCTGAAGGATTTCAAGGCAGCCATTGATAGGGAAGGAACCCATCGGTACCACTTCAAAGCCCTGGACCCAGAGTTTGGCACAGTGAAGGAGGAGGTAAAAGTGGGACTGGCCTTGGGATCAGTGTCAGCACACAGCCCTGGGGACCATGGTCACCTCACTTTTAAGCTAATGAAATAGTGGATGTTCCCCCAAACAAAAGTGTCTGCTTTCCCAGCTGTGGGTTAAGCTGCTGTTGTGCTGAAATATTTTCATCCTCAGCAGAAGCAGCTCCATGGATGTGGCTGTGACTGCTTGGGAGCTGCAGAGCCCCTTGGGCAAAGCCAGCCTGTGACACAGCCCAGGGACACAGCAAAACTCTGGGCTGCAGGTTTTATAACCCCTATTGCAATGGGAGAGCCTGCATTAAGCATACGGTCTCTTCCTTTTCTCGGAAGGTTTTTCAGAGAGAACTCTGTGTGTGTGTGGCATCGTTCCCTTTGTGTGCTGCAGTGCAGCCTGTTGTGCTCAGGCTGGTGTGGGTGTGGATTGGATTCATCTCGGGTTGTTGGGACAGTTCTTGCTTCACAAATTGATTAGGGCAAGGGCAAAGGGCCACCCTCTCTGGGCACAGGCAGCAGCAGCAGCTGGAGGTCGTGGTCTGGCTCAGAAAAGGCGTGATTCCTGTCTTTAGTTTACCTTTAATGTCAAAAACAACCAGCCGATGATAACCCTGATATTCATTGGTTAATGAGGCCTGGTCTGTTATTTACCCAAATTGTGAAAATGTGACTCATACCTCAGCCATCACTGCCATGTGTTCCCTGGATTATTTTGGGAAATCTGAGCTAGGGTTTGACTTCATGCCCCTGATGCCACTCACACTGCAGAACCCTGTCTCCAGACCCCAGACATGACTGAAATACTTTATTTTTTTAATTTTTTTTCTGTAGGTGTTCCATGACGACGACATCATTCCTGGCTGGGAGGGGAAAATCGTGGCCTGGGTGGAAGAAGACCACGGGGAGAATTAATGGAGCTTTCAAGCCCTGTTTCTATGGAAACCTGTGACTGTCTGCAGAGCTCAGAGAGTGACCAAGGAGCCCAAGTGCTGGGAGGAGGCCAATTCAAGCTGCCAAAAAAGAGCCTCTGTGCCAGCCACGGGTGGTGCAGGCTGCGTGCATGGACAGCTGGCACCTGAGTGCCCGTGCCCGAGGGCAGCTGCTGTCCTGAGGCTGCAGGGATGGCTCTGTGGGACAGAAACACCCGGCTCAGCCCTGCCAGCAAAACCCTGGAGGCCTTAAGGATGCTTTGCCCCCTTCTCCTCCATCCCTGCACCGTGTGCTGTGGGCTCAGCTGGGCATCTCCTGTGCTGCTGTCACAGAAAACTGCACTGATGGTGAAAATGCGAAGCTTTGCCTTCATGGAGAAGAGGTTGCTGGATTGTGGGAGCTGAAGCTGGACCAGCTGTTGTCCTGCAGGAGCAGAGTGACTCTGTGGACATTGCAGGCTGACAGGACCTGCTCTGGGTGGGGGAAGAGTTCTCTGGAGGGTTGAAGCATGGTCTGAAACAAAGCTCACCAACCTTTCTCCCAAACTCAGGCTCCCACCTCCCAGCCCTGCTTTCCCCACTTCCCAAAGCTGTGCCCATTTCCGAGCCCCTCGGGGTTTGCTCTGCAGCTCTGGGGACTGTGGATCTTGGAGCTGTTTGTTTGCTGAAGGATTTCACGGGTGGGGGAGCTGCAATCAGCTGCTCCCTGAGGTCTTTGCACGCCCTGTCCTTGCTGAGCCTCTCCCTGCACTCCTGCCCTCGCTGCTGTCACCTCCTGTGCACAGGCATCCCCTGCTGCTGTCCCCGCTGCCCGGGCCACCAAGCACTTACCCACACCAGGTCCTTGCTATGCTGAGTCCTGAAGGATCAGGAGAGAACTGCTGGGGGAATAACAAGCCCTACAATCCCCCAAGGGAGGGGTTTTCCCTTTGGTTTTGTGGTTTTGTTTCTCTACATTGCCCGTGGGCTTGGGAGGTCAAATGGGCTCTGCTCCTTCCCAGCTCCTGTGGGACTGTCTGTGTGTGCTGTGCATGAGGCTGGGAGAGGGGGCAACCTGGTTTTACTGTTTTATATTAACATGTCCTTTTGTAAACCTGTTCTTGAAATTATTTTGTACCAATTCACATTTGTCTGAGGACTGTGGATTATTTTTATACTAGTGCAAGTGCTCTCTGTATATTTCTGCACGCATTATACTGTGTTTTACTCCTTTCCTGGTGGATGCTGAGATGTTTTGTATCGTCTTCTGTTGACACAACACTGGCCTTGTAATTTTATCCTATTATGGAAATCCAACTGGTTGATACTGGGTTTTATATCAAGGTTTCTATGTGGTTTTGTGCCACATTGGCACAACACAAGCTGCCTCCTGTTCTGGACAATTTGTGTGACTTTCTGCTTACAGACAGCGGGAGGAAAGTTCATCAATGAACAGGTTAATTAACGAGGGAAATACATCCCTTTGGAAAAGAAACAATGATTTTCTTTCTCCCCTGGACACAGTTTCTCTGTTGCATGGTCTCTAGTGAAGAGGGCATGGGCTTGTGATACTGAGATCAATTGTATTTGAATTGCCAACTTCTCACAAGTGTTTCATTCTTTGGGTTTTACTCATCGGTTTTATTCCAGCAACAGCCACACACACAGGCTAGACTTTCATGGAGCAAATTTCAAAGCTTTTCAAGGTCTGATGTTGGCCAGCCTCGTGTCCTTCTCTCCTATCCAGAGGAGCAGTTTGCTTTGGAGAGGTTTCTCCCCCATCAAAGCAAAAGGTGTCAATTTTAAATGAGTTTTAACAGATGTCAATTTAAAATAAGTTGAAGAGATTTTGCTGCAGGATGAAGTTGACAAGTATAGGAACAGGAAAGTAACTCTGAGGAAATTGGCAGAAATAAACCAATTGTAAACAGTGAAACAGACAAGCCTGGAATATGGCAGCGAGAGCACACCTCAGAGCAAACCCACCCTCGTGGGAAGAACTTGCTTAGCTTGAGGTAGAACTTGGTATGTTTTAATTTAGGACTGAACAGAGCCCTGACTCTGGGTGTATTTAATGTGTTCTGCCCCATCCACAGCCGCTCCCCTGGCCCAGCCTAAGGGCCGTTCCCGGGGAGCAGAGCCGACCCGCGGTGTCCCCTCCTGTCAGGGAGCTGTGCAGAGCCAGAACGAGCCCCATATCCCGTTCTCGGCAGGCTGAGTCCCGTACACTGGCCGCTCGGGGCAGAGCGGCGCCGAGGCGGTGTCTGAGGCGGGGCCGAGGCGGTTCCTGAGGCCGTGCTGAGGCGGTGCTGAGGTGGGCCGGTTCCCGCCCGCCGCCGCTTTACGGCCGCCCCAGTGTCGCGCCGCGCCGCCCGCACGGAGGTCACCGAGCGCCGCCGGCCCCGGTGCGCCCGGCCCAGCCCAGCCCGGCTGCAGCCCAGCCCCAGCCCCAGCATGTGGCGGGTGTTGGCGCGACGCGTGTCCCGGGGCGCGGCCGGGCCGCCCGGCCTGGTGCGGCCCCGCCGAGCGCTCGGGGCCGGGGTCGGGGCCGGGGCTGGCCCGGCCCGGCGCGGCCCGGTCTGGGGCGGCCCCGCGCCTCGCCCGCTGCTGCCGCCACCGGCCTGGCCCCGGCTCGTCCCGCGCCGCTGCTGCAGCCTCCCGGCGCACCAGAAGGTGAGAGTCACCCCCGGAGCCTGCCCCGCCTGTCCCCCTCGCTTTCCCCCTCACTTTCCCCTTCCCTTGCCCCTTCGCTGGCCCCTCGCTTTCCCCTATCGCCCTGCCCCTTCGCTCTCACCCTCCCTCCTCCTTGGCTTTCCCCTTCCCTTTCCCCGTCGCTTTCCCCTCGCTTTCCCCGTCCCTGCCCCTTCGCTTTTCCCCTCTCCGTTTTCCGTCCCCTCCCCGTGCGGCTCACTGTGCCCCGAGGATTGAGTAATGGGATCATCGAGGCTGGAAAAGTCCTTTAGGATCAGCGAGCCAGCCCTGCGCTGGAGCCCCCCACCCGCACGGCTCTTGGATGCCCCCGGGGATGGGGACTCGGCCGCCTCTGTGGGTAATCCTGTTCCAACACCTGGCCGCCCAAACTGGGAGAAAATCGGTGTTTTTTGTGTCTTTGGCACCACTTAGCCTCAAGTCCCTGCGTGGCTGTTGGGTGCTCCCTCCATCACCTCTGTCCTTTATCCCAGCTCCCTGTTGGCCCTTGGCAGACCCGGGCCGAGCCCTGGCTCTCTGTAACCCTTTCTTGGGGGAATCATAGAGTGCTAAGGGGTTGGAATGGATCCTAAAGCCATGTGCAGGGACACCTTCCACTGTCCCAGGTTGCTCCAAGCCCCACCCAGGCTGACCTTGAACACTTCCAGGGATGGGGCAAGCACAGCCTCTGCCCTCAGCACCCACTGTGGCTTTGCCAGGGTTCTCCACCGGCAGCTTGGGGCAGTGCTGGGGATTTGCAGCAGATCTGTGCCCCACATGCACGCTGAGCTGAGGATTTGTCTCTGTCCCGTGTGTGCTGCCTGGCTGTGACACTGCCCTGTCCCTCACAGGTGGCACTGCCAGCGCTGTCCCCCACCATGCAGATGGGCACCATCGCACGCTGGGAGAAGAAGGAGGGGGACAAGATCAACGAAGGGGATCTCATAGCAGAGGTATCCTGGGGATGAGGCTGGGCTGAAGGGGATCTATAGCAGAAATATCCTGGGGACCAGGCTGGGCTGAAGGGGATCTATAGCAGAAATATCCTGGGGACAAGATCAGTGAAAGGGATCTATAGCAGGGCTATCCTGGGACAAAGCTGAGCTGAAGGGGATCTCATAGCAGAAATATCCTGGGGATGAGGCTGAGCTGAATGGAATCTCATAGGAGATCTCATGGCAGAGCTGTCCTGGGGACTAGGCTGGGCTGAAGGGGATCTATAGCAGAAATATCCTGGGGACAGGATCAATGAAGGGGATCTATAGCAGGGCTATCCTGGGGACAAAGATAAGCTGAATGGAATCTCATAGCAGAAATATCCTGGGGTTAAGACTGAGCTGTCTCTCTTGAGCTGCATGTCTGGCCTGGGGGCTGTCCCCTGCAGAATGCAGATTTTGGATCCCATATCCCAAGGGATGCTGGTGGGCAGGAGTGGCTGTCAGCCTCTCAGAGCTGGTTTGAGGGCAAGCTTCCCTAGAGCTGCTGCCTCAGGGTGATTTTTCCAGAACTGTGACCCTCCAACAGACTGGGAGGCTCTGGGCTCACCATTTGCTGTTTTCTCTCAAAGGTGGAGACAGACAAAGCCACAGTTGGCTTTGAGAGCCTGGAGGAATGTTACCTGGCCAAGATCCTGGTGCCTGAAGGAACAAGGGATGTTCCTATTGGGGCTGTAATATGTATCACAGTAGAAAAGTACGTATTTTCCTAACCCTTGATGTGAGTTTCCCCTCTTGGGGCTTCTGGGATGCCTTGAGTGAAAGACAGACCAACACCTGATGGGCTTGGGGGCTCTGTGTGTTCTTCTAGGCCTGAATACATTGATGCCTTCAAAAACTACACCCTGGATTCTGCAGCAGCTGCTGCCCCTGCAGCCTCAGTGCCTCCCCCTCCAGCTGCAGCCCCCTCCCCACCACCTCAGCCTTCTCCTCAGGCCCCTGGCAGCTCTTACCCTCCTCACATGCAGGTAAGAGAGCACTGCTCCTGCTTTCAGGCTTCTTGCACTCCTTTTCTGCCCCAGCATTGCTGCCTGTGGGGCATTTTGTCATAGAAACTGTCTGGAATGGGAATTTGTTGACTGTGCCACTTCAGTTGTGGTGTGCTTAGAGCAGGTGTTGGGGGACACCCCAGAAAGCTTTTTCAATAAATCCATTTTAGCATCCCAGCTGCTGGTGGAGGAGAGACTTTCCCTCCAGGGTTGTTGCTTTGAAAAATGTGCTAAATCTGCATTTTTTGGACAGTTGTGATTTAAAAATTCCTTGTGCTTAGTGTGAGTAGGCTCTGCTCATATCTCAGAGCAGAACTCCAGCCTGTGGTGCTCTGGTGACCACACCAGAAATGTCTGTGGGTGACCAATAATGAATTGTGTTTGTGGGTACAGCCTTTTTGCTTTGCTTGGATTCTGAGTGCATCCACTGATGCATTTTGTACAGGGGGTTGCTTTGAAAAGGAAAATCTGGAATATTGAACCCCGTCCCACAGATAAAGCATGGGGGTACTGATTTGTGTGAGATGTCACTCAAAGTCAGGCATAAAATAATTAATGAATGGCTTCTAAATGTGTGTTTTGGCCACTAAAGTTGCTTTCCTCCCTCTGCTTGCCCCCTGTGCCCAGTTGTGTGTCACAGTGACAAAGGGACTTGCTGCAGCCTTCCTTGGCCTTGCAGTGATGATCACTGTGATTGATCCATTCCTTGCCCTCTGCTCTTGCTGGCTCTCCTGCTCAGGCCTTGCTAACAGAAGCCAAAGCAGCCCAGAGGGACAGAGGAGCCACACTAGGAGTGCATTAAAGCTGCTTCTTTAGGGTGGCATCATCGTCAGGGCTGTGCTGCTGAGCCCTGTGGTGAGCAGGGCCTGACCGAGCTGTGTTCTGTGCCTTCCCAGATCACCCTCCCTGCTCTGTCCCCCACCATGACAATGGGCACCGTGCAGAGGTGGGAGAAGAAGGTTGGGGAGAAGCTGAGTGAGGGAGACTTGCTGGCTGAGATTGAGACAGATAAAGCCACAATTGGTGAGTGCCCAGCCGGGGCGGGTGAGGTGCCCTTGGGAGGGTCCTGAGCAGCCTCTGCCAGCTCCTCTGGCTGCTCAGGGGGTGGTGCTGTGGGACAGGTTTTGTTAACATCCCATCCCACTGCAGAGCTCCTAAAAACACTTCTATTATCTCATCAATCCTTCTTAGCAAGTGCCTGGAGAGGTTCCCTGCTGGAGAGGGTTCTCAGTCTCCAGCAGCACTTGAGCAGCCCTTCAGCTCCTCAGTGTTGTTTGTTTCTCTCCCCTGCAGGCTTTGAAGTGCAGGAGGAAGGCTACCTGGCAAAGATCTTGGTGCCTGAAGGAACAAGAGATGTGCCCTTAGGAACTCCTCTGTGCATCATTGTGGAGAAGGAGGCTGATATCCCAGCCTTTGCTGACTACCAGGCTGCTGCAGTCACTGACATGAAGGCACCAGCTCCTCCTCCCCCTCCTCCTCCTCCCCAGGTAAGGAGAACTCATGGGCACCACTGAGGAGCCTGACTGAGCTGCTGTTGACAGCGTGAAGCCCAGGCTTCAGCAGGAGTGTTCTGATTTGTGAGTGCAAGGCTGATCCATGTGCTGAGAAGTGATCACTGATTTGCCCTCCAAGACCTACAGCGGGTTTCATTCATTCTGAATTTTTCCCAGCTTGTTGTTTGTGCCAGCTCTGATTCCTCATCCTTGAAAATGGGGAGCTCAAGTTCTGTATTTTATTTGGCTTTTTATTCAGCTGACCTCCTTCCCAGCGAGTTTCTGATTTAATTTCGGGGAGCCTTTGTGCACACGAGTCATTATCTCTTGATTGATAATTAGGTGGGCCACTTCTCTTGCTGTGGGTTCCACTGATGGCTTTGATTCTCTGTTAAGGTGATGGCAACTCCTGCAGCTGCTCCTCCTCCTGCCCAGCCTGCTGCTGCTCCTGCAGCCCCCTCAGCAGGGCCACCCCGCAAAGGAGGAAGGGTCGTGGTCAGTCCCCTGGCAAAGAAGTTGGCAGCAGAGAAAGGAATCGACCTTACCCAAGTGAAAGGTACCTTTCCTTTCCACTTCTTTGCTCTCACTGTCAGTTTTCTGTCCCTGTAGAGCCATATCCTCCTGTTCTTCCTGACTGTGCAGCTGTGAACCAGGAGTTGTGTTCAGTGATTCTCTCTGTTGAATGAAACTGAATAAAACTTGACTTTAGAAGCAAAGCCATGCTGGAAATAATCAAAATCCTCTCCTGTTTTCCTTTGTCCCTTTCAGGCACTGGACCAGATGGCAGAATCACCAAAAAAGATGTGGAGTCATTTGTGCCATCAAAGGCTGCTCCAGTGGTAGGCTGGAAATCTGTGGGAAGGGATTTTACAAGCCTGGAAAGCTCTGTGGAAGGGCAGTTCCTGCATGGAACTGGCATTGCTGGATTCTGTGGGTGGTGGTGACTGTAAGGTTGGGAAATTTAACCTGCCAGAAACACTGGTGAAGCCTTCTCCCTTTGTTTGTCCCTTTGAAATTCCACCGAGAACAAAAATAGTGTGCTCCCAACCCTTCCTCTGGCTGCTGCATCCTCCTGGGTGAGGGCACCCAGTCCCAGCTGGTCCAGATTGCTGGGGAGAGGGGGTCAGAAGGAAAGGCAGACCTAGGCAAGCCCAGCCTGTCAGTGCTGCCCCAGAAGTGCTCTGGTGCTGTGGTTTGTGCTGTCCCTGGGCTGATGGAGGTGTTTCCTGTGTGCTGCAGTTTGGGAGAGCCCCCAGCACAGCTCTGCTGTCTGTACAACAACCAGAGCAGCACATCTCAGTGCTGAGCTGCTTAGCACTGCATGCTGCATTTAGTAACCAAAGAGAGGGCTTAGAAGGAGCGTGGTGGGCACTGGAGAGGTGGAAATGGCTGCTGCCCTTCCCAAGGGGCAGCTTGGCCTCAGCACTGAGCTCCCTTGGTGCGTTTCTGGGGTGACACTGGTGTTCCCTGCAGGCTGCAGCTCCCGAGGCAGTTCCTGTGGTGGCAGCAGCACCCGAGGGAACCTTCACAGACATCCCCATCAGCAACATCCGCAGGGTAAGGGCTCGGTGGGTGCCAGGGCCGCTGTTCTGCCGGCGAGGGCTCCAGGCTGATCTGTGTCCATGCTCTGCACACCCCAGGTCATTGCTCAGAGGCTGATGCAGTCCAAGCAAACAATACCTCACTACTACCTGTCCATCGATGTCAACATGGGGAAAGTCCTGGTGCTAAGGAAGGAGCTCAATCAGGTGAGTTCTGGCATCTTGCCTTGGGAAAAAAACATTCTTTTCAGTGCTTTTTGTGGGTCAGTTCTGGACTGTCTGTGACAGAATGAGATTTTCCTCATATCTGCTCCTTCCTGACTTCCCTAAGGGGCTGTTCTGAGCTCTGCTTGGTGGTGATTCATTATTTCAGGTGGAAAATAAAAGGATAGAAAGATTTTTAATAAAAAGAAAGGTAAAAAAATTAGGCAGAATAATCATTCCAAGCCAAGTTTGAGGAAAACTAAACATTAACAAAACCTACGTTCTTAAATTACAAAGGAAATACTTTCACCTTCTAAATTATCCTTGAATTTTAATGCTTGCAAGTGGTGTGATTGTTTTCTAATGTTCCTGTGAACTGCAGTGACTGCCCTTGTTAACTGGGGGGACGAGTAGGGGACAAACTGACACCTGGGATCTCTTCATTTGCAGGAGGTCTCGGAGAACATTAAGCTTTCTGTCAATGATTTCATAATTAAAGCTTCTGCGTTGGCATGCTTGAAAGTGCCTGAGGCAAATTCTTCATGGATGGACACAGTTATTAGGCAGTAAGTTTATGGCATGGTCAGAGCCACGAACTTCCTTTGTTCATGGCACAACAGAACTGCTGGGATTTGAGGGAGGGGAAAAACATGTGAAGGTGAGAGGTTTTGTTAAAGAGATAAAATCTTCGAGTCTAAGGCTGGTGGGAAAGGTGAAATAATTGTCACAGATGAATGTTAATTTTGGGTTGTCTGGCCTGTTTTTATTTTTCCTGTTTGCTCCCTTGCTGGAGGTGTTTCAGCTGCTGTGTGTGTTGCAGGAATCATGTGGTGGATGTGAGTGTGGCTGTGAGCACCCCTGCAGGGCTCATCACCCCCATCGTGTTCAACGCCCACATCAAGGGCCTGGCTGCCATCAGCAAGGACGTGGCTTCCCTGGCAGCCAGAGCCCGCGAGGGCAAGCTGCAGCCTCACGAATTCCAGGTCAGACACCCCCGGTGTAAACTCTGCTGCTCTTGACTTGTCTGAAAGGAGCAAAGGCTGGTTTGTGATGTTTGAGCCTTGTTCAGTAGTCACAGAATGTGCTGAGTGGGAAGGGACCCACAGGGGTCATGGAATGCAGCCCCTGGCCCTGCACTGACACCCCAAATCCCAGCCTGGCCATCCTGGAGTGCTGTCCAACCCTCCTGGAGCTCTGGCAGCCTCAGGGCCGTGCCCATTCCCTGGGGAGCCTGGGCAGTGCCAGCACCCTCTGGGGAAGAACCTTGCCCTGAGATCCAGCCCAAATTCCCCTGGCACAGCCCCAGCTCTCCCTGGATCCTGTCCCTGCTCCCCAGAGAGCCTCCCCTCCTCAGGAAGCTGCAGACTGGAATGAGGTCCCCCCTCTCCTCATGTTCCCAGTTTTTGTGAGTTTGCCCCTGAATGTGTTTGTTTTCTTTCAGGGTGGTACTTTCACAATTTCCAATTTAGGAATGTATGGGATTAAGAATTTCTCTGCCATAATCAATCCACCTCAAGCCTGCATCCTGGCAGTGGGTTCCTCAAAAGAAATACTAGTGCCAGCTGATAATGAGAAAGGGTGAGTTTCCATCTGATCCTGAACTCAAACTCTGAAGTCATGCCTAGTCTCCTAACACCTGCATTAGATAGTAATTTTAAAAACCTTAAAATGTATTGTTGACACAGTGCTTTCAGTACTTGCTTCAGTTTGCACTTAAGGAAATCCTCAAGGATGGATCCTGTATTAATGTCCCCTTGCTTAGAGCTAAAATGTTTTTTTCCTCTGTGTGTGGGGCTGTCCTTGTGCTGCAAGGAAAGCTGAGCTCCCTGCGCTCAGGGGAGCACACAGAGGTGTTCTTAGTGCCTCTGGGAGGTTCCTTCCTTGGTTTTCCTAGAGAAGGAATGAACATGATCTGCTCCCCAGTGCAGCTGGGGGAAACATCTGTCACCAGGCACCAGCTGCTGTTCCTGGCTCTCCAAGCAGCTTCTCCGCTCTGTAAGTGGCACTGCCTTGCAGAGGGGTCTGTTAACCCTTTTTTTGTTGTTTTTCTCCCAGCTTTGACGTGGCCAGCGTGATGTCTGTCACCCTGAGCTGTGATCACCGTGTTGTGGATGGAGCAGTTGGAGCACAGTGGCTTGCTGAGTTCAAGAACTTCCTTGAAAAGCCAGTAACCATGCTGCTATAATTTAACCATGCAAAGCAGAATTTTCATGGGTCACACTGTTGTGTTTTAAACAAGCTATTTAGACTTTAGTGTTCAGACTTTGAGAGAGTTCCTTTTTTTATTTAAAAAAATGTATTATATTATCTGGTAATGTTATTTACCAGTCTGTACAGAAAAAAAAAAAAAAGTTTGCAAAAGTGCTTTTCAGAGCAATATTACAGCTACACTGTATTTTTATACAGTTAGTTAACTTGCAAACTCTTCCAAAACAGAGTTAAGCATCCCAGATTTTAAATAAAACAAAATTATCCTGGCATTGTGCCAGCTGCTTCTGTGCCCAGGGGCTGCACACCAACGTTTTCTTTCGTGACCTCGGTGTTGGCAGAGCCTGGAGTTTCAAACACCTCTCGCCAGGAGCGCAGGTGGGATGGCCACAGAAGGGACAAGAGGAGGGGAACTGCCCTGTTCTGGGCTGGGAGGTGGCACAGCAGGGCCGGGGACAGTCTCAAAGGCCAGCAAAATTCCTGTTTGGAATTTGGCCCTGGCCGGGACCTTCTGAGCTCCCTGAGCGCTTTGAGGTGAAGGAGCTCTGCTGGCTGTGGCTCCCAGCTCTGGGGCACCAAACCACATGCTGTGCATCTCTCATGGACTCCCACTGCCATCTGCTTCTGCTGTGGAAGCCCTGCAGCTGCTGTTCCTGTGGCTGACTTAACCCGGGCTCTGGTGCCATGGAAGTCACTGCTTTGCAGAATGTTCAGGGTGTGGGGGAAGGCAGTGTAGGCAAATCCCACACGCTGATAACCCCAGCAGGGGAAGGGAATCATGTGAGGACTGGGATGTTTGGGATTTTTCATTTCAGGCATTCTAACACAGGAAGCTCTGACTTTAGCCACTGGAATTGCAGACCTTCCCTGGATTGTCCCTGTTGTCCAGCCCCAGTGAAGCTGCAGAATGTGCTCTCCATGTACATATTGTATGTAAGGTGCTTCTCTAGTCTGTTGGACTCGTGTCCAGTAACCCCAGGCATTGTACCCTGCGAGGGCTGCGGTGCTGAACATTCTGAAATTCCACTTTCCACATGGAAACGTTCGTGTAAAAAAAGGACAAACGTGCAGTAATGACAGAGTGACCAGGAGAATTAAATAGGGGGGCAGAGCTGGAAAAAAAAGGAAGAAGTTGTTCAGGCTGATCCTGTTATTCTGTATATTGCATTAAGTACTGTCTCCTGTAAAATTCTACACAATTCACTAAAGATACTGAAAGAAAATACTGTGGAAATTAAATATTTTTGTGGGAACTGTTTAGTGTCTGGTTGCTGTGATGCCTTGCTTAAGCGCAAAAAAAAAAAAAGTGCATTAAGATTTTGGATTTTCTTGAATGACCTGAAATACCCTGATTCCAGACTGGCTCTAGTGAACCCATGTTCCATTAAATGTTGGGAATTGACAACTACTAAACCATGTCCCAGTGCTTTTCTCTTCAGTTGTGTGTGGTTTTCCTGCTGTGGCTCAGTGCTCTGCAGCCTCTCACCCTGTTAACCTGAGATTTAATCACAGATCTTTTGCTTTTTGCTGTCTGCAGCTTCCTCTCGGCTCTGCTCGCCCGTGGGGCTGTGTGTGACAGCTTGTTCCAGCATTAAATACTTGAACAGAGCTGCTCTAACCATGGCATCCTGTCCATTTATTTATTTAACAAAAACACATCACCACTGTTCCTGCTGTCCCTTCAGTAAAGCGTGTGGGCACTAGTGATTCTTTACTACAGCACATAACAAATTCTGTAACTCAATATTCAGCTATTCTTTGAATATTTACAGTCTTTACTCATTTTTACTGCTATTCCTCCAGCCTTCCTTTCCTGCTTGCATCTCTGAAGGCATTTCAGATATTCACCCCTCATGAGTAAAAAAGGAATTAAAAACGCCCTTAACCCGACTCCTACCAAAGATTTTCACTCTGGGTTTCTGTTGTGTAATCTGCCAAAACATCAAGAAGTTTCAGTCGTTTTCCCAAGCTGTGTTTGTGCAGAAGTATCTTACAACAGCTTTGCTAAATGCTGGCTAAGCATATCCACAATTATGGAAAACAATTAATTAAAAGGCAATTAAAAATAAATTATAAATAAGACTCAACAATTTATTAAAACTATTATTTTAAAATGTTATTAAAAACATTACTTAAATTTAAACCATTACTTAAAGTTGAATTTAAGCCATTACTTAAAATTGAATTTAAACTATTACTTAAAATTTAATTCAAACCATTACTTAAATTTTATTAGTTAAGTAATTGATTCAAACTACCAACAAGTTCTATCGTTTCCAGCATTACCCAGCCACAGCGTTTCTGGCAATTTCTGTGTTAGTTTGGGGTATTTTTTCCCCAAAAGGAGGATTTCTTTCGAGCAGCCACCTGCTGTCCGGGACCCAGGCGGTCCGAGCCGGGGGGGGCAGCGCGGGGCTGGATCCGGTACCGGGCCGGGCGGTACCGGGGCGGTACTGGCTTTGTTCGGGGCGGTTCGGGTCCATTCGGAGTGGTTCGGGTCCGTTCGGGGCGGTTCGGGTCCATTCGGAGTGGTTCGGGTCTGTTCGGGTCCATTCGGAGTGGTTCGGGTCCATTCGGGGCGGTATCGGCTCGGTTCGGGTCCGTTCAGGCCGCTCGGAGCCCTCACGGCCATGGCGGCGCCGTTGCCCCGGAGACGGCGCCGGAAGCGGCGCGCGCGCGGCCCCGCGCGTTTCCGCATCCCCCGCCCGGCCCGGCCCGGCCCGGCCCCGCCGCCACAAACAGCGCCAGCCCCGGCACCGAGCCCGGGCCGGCCCGCGGCAGCGCCCGCAGCATGTCCCGCGTGCCCGTGGGGAAGGTGCTGCTGCGCAACGTCATCCGCCACACCGGAGCGCACAACAAGGTGAGGCCCGGGCCGCCCGCGCCTGGCGGGGCCTGCGGGGCCGAGCGGGGCGGCCCGGGCTGCGGGGGGGACACCGTGAGGGACATCCCGGTGTGGGGGACAGCCCCGGGCTGCGGGGGGGACACTCTGAGGGACATCCCGGTGTGCAGGGACAGCCCCGGGGGTGCGGGGACACCGTGAGGGTGCGGGGACATCCCGGTGTGCGGGGACATCTCTGTGTACGGGACGCTGCAGGGACATCCCGGCGGTGCCAGCCGGCGATGCGGGAACCCCCCGGTGTGCGGGGCTGCCTTCGTGCCCCGCTGCTGGTGCTGCAGGGCAGAGCGGCAGCGTTGGGCAGAAACCAATGGAGTTTGGTAAATCCGCCACATCCTCAGGGTCACTTCTGGTTTAACGCTGTTCCGGTTTTCCCCGAGTTTCGGTTTCACCCCAATATGTCTGTGTTTACTTAAAAAGTAGCAAATCTCGAATAGGCTTTGTTGTATTTTATTTGTTGCCCTGCGTATGTGCTTTTAATTGCATGAAACAATTTGAACTTTGTTTGCACAGGCAGGATTTTAGTGCAAGGTTAAGCAACTCCATTAAGTTTAGCAAACTGTTTCATGAATCATAATTCAGCAGGTCTTAACCAGCACCAGGAAGTTCTGTTTGGGGTACAGATATGGGTAAATAATCCTTTGTTTGGGGATGGTAGGAAAGGTGGCTGTGAGTTTCCTTACCGGGAGTTGAGGTGAGTGCTGCAGAACTGTGAATTTCCCATGATGTTCAACTCATTTCCCTTCCTGGGACTTTCAGCTTCAGGAAGAGACAGAAATGTGGAAGATAAGGGAGTGGGAGAAGCAGACAGAAGAGACTTACTGGAAAAGGCAGAGCAGAATGCTGTCAGACACCTCCAGGTGAGATACACCACAGAAATGTTGATTTGCTCCTTAACAACTCCCTGCAAAGAGCTCGGGCCTCAGCTTGAGCCTGATCTCAGTGTGTTGATTGAGATGTGACATGCTGGAGGTGCTGGGTGAATGAGGGGGTGAATGAGGATTTTGGGGGGCTCTGGGAGGTGCTCCCCACCTGAAGGAGCCGTTCCCTCTCCAGCAGCCGCATGCGCAGCGACGGCTTCGACGAGGAGGGGCACAGGGCAGACTGGAAACCCAGGAACCCACAGCTCCTTGACCTGGTGGAAGATGATCTCCTCAGGGCCAGATCCTGGAATAAAAAGCTGTATGAATGTGAAGCCAACATGCCAGACAGGTGTGCGGGGGAATTCTGTGCTCTGGGATTGTGATTAAAACATCTTTTTGGAGGCCTGTACCAAAAAATGACACGTTTCTGTTTGGTGTGTGCTGTGATGAAATAGAGCTTCAGCTCATTTTGAGAATGAATAACATGTACAAACTTCTGCCATGTCACAGAATAACCAATTTGAGCTCATCTGTGGAATTTCTAAGCCACACTAAGCAGCAAAAGCCCAGCCCTAAGCTTAATATTTATTGCTCTGCCCAATAAGCTTAAAGAAATCTCAAGAAACACCATTCTAGGGTTGGATTTAAGGAATCAGAGTTGTGGTTTGAGAATATAAGGTGTATTTAAATAGCATCAAGCAAATCGGTCCTATTTCCTTCCTGTCTAAACTCAGATTCATTCTGTGGCTCTGCCTTTTCAGAATTGCATTTTTATCATCAAACACATTGTGTGTTTTTAATGGATGGTTCTGCTTTCTTGCAGGTGGGGGCACAGTGGATACAAAGAGTTGTACCCTGAAGAATTTGACACAGACAGGTAAGGCAGACACCCTTACTGATGGGTCCAGAATCTGCCTTCTGACAAGTTCTGCAGGGAATTTTACAAACTGAGTTTCGAATTTTGAATATAAATCAACCTTGACTGCAAAGCCTTACTGTTAAAAAACTCCAATCCATTAACGTGGTGTGAGTCTTCAGAGAATCTTTTGTATTAGTTAAGATAGTCAGGTTTAGCTGGAGTTACCAAAATCGATGACTCTGGGAGGTAAATAAATTCTTGCAGCATCCTAGACAGTGGAAAAACAAGATTTTAAGAATTAATTATTTTTAACCTACACCCAGCAGAATCATCAATATTTTTCAGGCTTACAGATTGGATGTAAATGAGTTTCATCACTCAGTGGCTTCCAGTTCACCTCTCTCTGTTCTTTTCCCAGTGATCAGCAGGAAGGAGAGGAGCAAAATGCTGTCAATGGGAAGAAGAGATCCCACCTGGGGAAACAAACAGCCCGTGAGTCCCACAAAAGGAAAAAAACCAAGAAATCCCACAAGAAGAAGCAAAAAAAGCGCTCACACAAAAAGAGGAAGAAAAAGAAAAAGGAGCAGGAGAGAAGTTCCACAGATTCCTCCCGGGGGGAGAGCGAGGGCTCAGGAGAGGAGACTCCGAGCGCCCGCAAAGGAAAACACAAGCGCAAGAAAAAGCCCAGGAAAGTGCCTGCCAAGGAACCTACCTCTTCTTCTGGGCAGGAGAGTGACTGTTGCCATGCAAGCAGCTCCAGCACCAGCAGCTCTGAGGACACCGAGTCCGAGGGGAGAAAGGAGAAGCGGCCCCCAAGGAAGAGGAAGAAGCGGCACAGCTCCGTGCCCGAGAGGCCGAGCGAGGTGCCCGAGAAGAGGAGCAAGAGGAAGAACTGGAAGGTGGCGGGGGATGAGAAATCTGAGGACAGCTCTGATGAGGACTGAGGGGTCTGGGTGCAGCTCAGAGCAGGAGGGGAGGGCAGAGGCAGCTCTGTGTCACTCAGCACTGCTCCAGCACTGGTTTACAGGCACGCTGCCAGCCCACAGGGAGCAGGGCTCGCCAGGCAGCACTGCAGGACAGCACCTACCTGCCCCACAGGTGCGCTCATCCCGCCAGCTTGGCTGTGATCAGGTTGTTTTGTTTCTTAAATTATGTTTGAACAGATTGCTCTTTGGCTCACCAAAACAATGGCCAGTAGGAGAGAGGACAGGCTGGTAAATCAAGCTGGTAGCAGAGGAAATGTCACTGTAACCCCCACGGCAGTTTTGTCTTCCCATCCTTCACCAAAGCAGAGCTGTGGGGGCGTGCACAGGGTCAGCTGGACACGGAGGGGAGCTGAGGGAATATTCCCATTGCAGCTGAAGGGCAGTGACTTCTCTAACGGTGAAAAAGGCCAGCAGTTTGCTTGGTTTAGCCTCCTGTCCAGAGCCTGCTGTGGGCTGGCCACTGTGTCCACCTTCCTTCCTCCTCTGTGGGGATGCTGGAAGCATTTGTGCTGACAGAGGAGCCGTGGTGGGTGTTGTGTCCTGTCTCTGCTGTGCCCAGTGTTACTGGAGAAACTGGTACCAGGCCGTTCTCCCTGCAGCGAACAGCCAAGCCTTTTAATAAAACAAATAAATCCAGATGTGTTTGATGCTTTAGTCATTGTTCTGGAGCAAAGCCCGGGGACAGAGCACAGGCCTGCGAGTCTGGGTGGTGTCTCTGTTCTCTCTGTGCTGTTTGTTGCTGCCTGACCACACTTGCAGGAGATGAAATCAGGGCACTGGGGAATGTGTGGGGTGATTGTTGTCTCCTGGACAAGCACAAAACAGTGCCAGCGGCCCTAAATCCTCAATCCAAGCCCTGACTGCTGTTCCTTTTTTCCCTCCAAATAGAAAGAAAAACAGGATATTCATGGAGGTGTTTATGGTGTGTACCAAGGTGTTGCAGTAGTGAACACACCGATGAGGAGCACCTGGGTCTGTTGCGGGGTTTAAGACAGAATTATAGAATTACAGATTGGTTCGGGCTGGAAGGGAATTTAGGGATATTCCAGTTCCCTACCACCGCACCTTCCACAGGGTGCTCCAACCTGTCCTTGGGCGCTTCCAGGGATGGGGCAGCCACAGCTCCTCCGGGCAGCTGTGCCAGGGCCTGCCCGCCCTCACAGCGGAGGATTCCTGCCCGGATCCCACCACGGCTGCCTCTGGCGCTCGCACCCTCCCCGCGCAGCTCCGCCATCGCTCCCGGCCGTGCCGGTGCCCCGGAGGCGGAAGCGGCTGCGGAAGCTCGGGCGCGGTTCCGGGTCCGGGCGCGGTGCCCTTGGAGCGGACATGGCGCTGGCGCTGCTGCGGCCGCGGCCCCGCGGGGCCGCCCTGGGTCAGTGAGGCCGGGGCGGCGGGGCGGGGAGCGGGACACGGAGGGAGCGGGACCCGGAGGGAGCGGGGCGGGGAGCGGGACCCGGAGGGTGCGGGGCGGGGAGCGGGACCCTGAGGGTGCGGGATCCTGGAGGGAGCAGGACCGGGAGGGAGCGGGACCCTGAGGGTGCGGGGCGGGGAGCGGGACACGGAGGGAGCGGGACCCGGAGGGAGCGAGGCTCCGGAGGTAGGGGAGTTCCCGGAGGTAGGGGAGTTCCGAAGGGTGCGGGATCCTGGTAGCTGCCGGTCCCCGGAGGGTGCGGGATCCAGGTGACTCATGGCCCTCAGAGGATGCGGGATCCTGGTGGCTCCGGGTCCCCGGAGGGTGCAGGATCCCTGAGGGTGCGGGGCTCCGGAGGGTGCGGGATCCCTGAGGGTGCGGGGCTCCGGAGGGTGCGGGGTTCTCACGCCGCGGCCCCGCTGTCCCCGCAGCTCTGCTGGGCTCGGCCCTGCTCCGCCGCCCCGCCGCGCTCGGTGCCGCCGCCGCCCGCTGCGCTCCGGCCCGCGAGAGCCACGGCCCGCCCCGCCAGGGACACGGTACGGCCCTGTCTGTGTGTCTGTCTGTCTGTCCGTGCTGGTGTGCGGGGGTCTCGTTTTGCCGGGATCGGGACCCCTTTTCCCCCATCCGTGCTGTACCCGAGCACCCGGCTCTAGCTCAAGGCATCCTGCCCATGGCAGGCGTTGGGGTTCGGTGATCCTTCAGGTCTATTCCAGCTTCTCAAAATTCTGTGATTCTGCCAAGAATGGGCTGTAAAGGACCAGATTTTGGTTCCTTTGGGTCCTTCAAGGCACCAACAGCGGTGCAGGAACAGAGGTGACGGAGGTAGTACCTGATGGCCATACAGAGACTTAAAAACAAGATGAGCTTTAAGGTCCCTCCCATCCCCAAACCAGGCTGAGTCTATAATTTTTTTGGGCCACTCTAGGAGATTTTAAGTGGCAGCTGTAACAAAGAACAGAAGATATTTACACATGCTGCAGTGGTTTTCTTGGTGTCCTGTTGGGTGATGTACAGTTAGGGGTGTTACCAGCAAAGTTAAAAACAATCCTAAATTCCCGTTGCTGTAAGGGAAAAGCTGTGAAATGCTGAGCGTTGTTAGGTAGGGCAGTAACTGTGCAGAGATGTTATTTGTGATAAATAATGGTGCAGTTGTGGTGCCTCAGGCTGTGAGGAGTGTGTGTACCCTCCCCTTCAGCAGCTCTGGTACCAGTTAATAACACTTCAGTTTGCCCTTTGCCCAAGTCCAAACTTCAGATCCTTTGCTTTCCTTGTGTTGTCGCTTTCTAAATTTCTTTTCTCCGTGCCAAAACGAAGGAAACCATTTGCATTTTGGTTTAGGTGGATTATATTTGTGTGTTAGCTGAGCACTTTGGGGGTGTTGCGTTGATAATTTCACAGAGTCAGTTCTGGATGATCCCAGCCTGGGCTGATGCTCCCGTTGTGTTGCCAAGCATTGCTCGAGCAGAGTTGTGGTTTGCAAACTCTCCAGATGTGACAGCCATCCAAGGCAGCCGTGCAGGGGCTGCAGAGCCCTTGGCAGAGGGGCTTTTCCCTGAGGATGTCTCTCCCTGCAGGCGGTTCCAAGGCTGCATCTCTGCACTGGACAGGGGAGCGAGCGGTCAGTGTGCTGCTGCTGGGGCTGCTCCCCGCAGCCTACCTGTGCCCTGGACCCGCTGTGGACTATTCCCTGGCTGCTGCCCTCACCCTGCACGGCCACTGGTAAGCACAGCAGGGCTCAGCTCACAGCCAAGGAGCTTTGGTGCCTCCAAACCTCATCCTGGGCTAGTGTGAAGCAAGGAAAAAGTCCTTGGTTTCTGCGTTCGTTGGCAGGAGTGGTTGTACTTTGGTCTTACTTTCTCTCACTGTCCTCTCAGTCAGAAAAAGAATCCATAAAATCTTAACCTTAAGAGCATTTCCTTGCCCCTGGAGGTGTAGAACCCTGGATGTTTTTAACCCGTGGAAGAACCAGTGTTGTGTGAACAGAGGGAATAGAAAGATCTGTATAAAAATAATATAAAAATATTCTGCCTCTAAAGCTCCATGCAGTGGCTTTGTACATCTCAGCGGTGATGAGATGGTCTCATCACCATCTCATCCATCTCAGTGGTTCTGCGTAATAAAGAGCTCACAGCAAATATTCCACTAAGGAGACCTGGATGATTGTTTCCTTAATTCCTGGATGGATGTTTGCTCAGTGTAGTTCTGCTGTGATCCTTGATGAGAGCAGGGACAGGGCTAGTTAGGAGTGGATCCAGCTGTGTGGTTGGCCAGGCTGGCAGCACCCACCTTCCTGAGGTGATCCTGCTTTGGGAGTTCCTTGCCACAAGGATAAAGCAGATTTTTGTGGTACTTTGAGGGTGCCAGGTTTTCTTAAAGCTCAGTTTTGCCCTGAGGAATTTGTGCCAGGGATTCTTGCACTTTCCTTGCTCTGACTGGGAGCTTTTTCCCAAAACAAGCATCCCGTGTCTCATGTTGCTGGATAGTTCAAATCTGGACGGGAGTTCACTTCCAGATGTAGAAAAAACTAAAAATGTACTAATTTCTTTGGCTGCCACTCTTCTAATCTAAATGAGTACCCAGGAGTGTTCTGTGTCTTTGTGACCATGGCTGGTCCCAGATATTTCCTTGCTTTTCCTCTTTTCCAGTCCTTGGAAGTCAGATAAGAAGGCAGATCCAAGGATTCTGTTTGGAGAGCTGTGGTCAGCACTTGTTTTCCTCAGGAAAACTCTGAGCCAACCTGTGTATTTTCAATAGGATCTGGAATGTTTTGGCTTGTTTTTGAAATAGGTTTTTCCCCTTTCTGTGTGGGCACTGCAGGAAAGGCTGATGGCAGCATGTCGAAGGAAGGAGACTAGGACATTAGTTGATCATCACAGGCTCAATTTTTATTGATTAGTACGGCGGGTTAAATACAGTTCGTAATGAACTTCATGCATATTGCAAAAGTTGAGCTCAGGATTGGTTAGTTACATATCAGCAGTTACACTTACTTTTACATTCTTATGGTCTTACTTTTGATACTTTCTACATATTCTTAGGAGATATTCAGGACTAATCTCTAGTCTTTCTCTTCATGTTGCAGCAAGGCCACTGATTGCTAACTGCTGACATCTCCTTTCAGCTTGCTGACTGCTGATTTCTTAGCTTAACCAGCGGCAATATGTCAGCATGGCCTTTCTCAGCTAACCAACTATTAATAAAGCTCTCCACATTAAAGCTCTCCACAGCAGCAGGGGGAAAAAAGCCCAGCTGGCAGAACGGGGGGCACAGAGAGGATGGATTTCAGTGAGTGACCTTTGCTGATTCGAGCTTTTCTCTCTCGTTTAGGGGCCTGGGCCAGGTAATTACTGATTATGTGCACGGAGATGTCCCCATTAAAGTGGCCAACACGGGGCTGTACGTCCTGTCTGCCCTGACCTTCGCTGGCCTCTGCCACTTCAACTACCACGACGTGGGCATCTGCAAGGCTGTGGCCATGCTCTGGAGCCTCTGAGGAGCCCCAGCCCCGGCACACACCATTGTCCTCTGCTGCCTCTGCTTCATCAGCTTGTGAGCAACATCCTGCACCTCACAGGAGCAGCCAAGGGTCCCCCGGGAGCCTGCAGGGGGCTCACGGCTAGTTTAGGATATATAGAGAAAAAACAGGTTTAAATACAGATTGAACTGGGAGATGTCCAGTGAGATGAGTGGATTCCAGCTGCACTGTAAATTGGGATGGATGGATGAGTGAATTACATCAGTGGCAGGTTTGCATAGCTAAAGGGAGCTCTCCTTGTAATAGCAGTTTTAATGAGTGTTTTTCTAACTGTTGGTTGGTTTCCTGTTCTGTAAAACAAATTGCCTTGTGGAAAACTGAACTGTTTCTTCTGACATCAGTGTGTAAGGCAGACCCTGTAACTCTTTGGACCCTGGGAGCTGATGTAGAAAAGGGAATACTTTTTTTTCAGATTCCATGCAATAAAGAATTTACAGAAATTTTGTGTGTGCTTCTGAACCATTTTTACTGCTTTGGGTTGCCTAAAATGTGATCTATTGATACATCTGCTCTGCCTTACTTCATAAAATGAAGAATATTTGTATGGATTAATACTTAGAGATGACTTAGACTTGACTTAACACAAGGATAATTAATGTCCCTTAGAAAACACAGCAAGAATAAAAATACTTCTGCAGATTGACTTTAGGAACATTTGACTTTTAAGGTTTTATTTGTTCTTTTTTGAGGTTTATTTTCTAAATACTCTGTTGTGCTGCGTGACAGAAAAGACAATGAAGAGGAGGCTGAGGGAATGTTCTGTTCTTTAAGGGATTTTTAGGGAGGAACTGAGATTGTGGTTTTTAACTTTTGCTGCATCCTGTCTGACTTTCACATTGCCAAGGAGTGGAGAACTCTCTCCACACTCTCATGGTACTTTTGTGGCACTGTTAATAGTGAGAGGAAGAGAATTTGTGTTACCATCAGTGACTCTGCAATGAACAGAACAACCAAGTCACTGTTTGGATTCTGCAAGACTTGGAGGGTTTTTTTCTTTTTCATGTGGATTGGAAATTTTATTTCTTAGCAAAAGCAGGTAGCTGGCCAGTTTTTTGATGGTGTTGTGGCCAGAATGGAGCTGTGGGCTGGTTTAAATGCCAGCATGTGTGAGTGGCAGGAGGAGGAGCAGGCAGATGGTGAGTCATGGGGAAGTCCCTGTGGGCAAGCTGAGGGTCTCTCATGGAAAATGTCTGAGATTTCCTCACACAGGATGCAGCTGGATGTGGTGTTTAGGCTGCCTGGGTGAGAAATTCATTATCTGGGAGGTTTGGCAATGTAGAAGTCCAAACCTAATGCAAAAGCTGTTGGGTTGACATAAAAGATTTTAGGAATTTAGGCATTAAAGATTTTAGGGATCAAATTTTCCAGGACTGTATTGACATTACGGACATTCTTGTTTCTTCAGTGTGTAGTTCTCTTCTGTCTGACTGGAAAACATGCTTGGCCTTTTGCCAAAAACTTGCATTTATTTTTTTAATGAGCACTGACAGCAGTTAAAACATAAAACTGACTTGTTTAGGATAAAGAAAGACAAAAGTTTATTTTATATAAAAAAGACAAACTGTATTTTAAAACTGTTGAGGTGTCCCATCATAGGTTGTGATTTTCATTCTGACTGAACTTACATAAACTTATCTTCATGGTTTCATCCACTTCATCTTCTGACAGTTTCTTAAGGATTAATTTTCTCAAGTAGCCTTCTTCCTCAAAGGCCAAGAACATTCCTTGCTCCATGGAGTATTCAAACTTAAATGCTTGGGAGCAGCAAGATGTAAATGTCTTCTTGAAAAAGATGATGTTGCTTTCACCAGGAATTTCTTTGGGAACTTCTCCTTCCTGAGGAAGGAAAAAGGGAGCAGGTTAATCCCAGCAGGAGCCCTGGGCAGTTTCATTGCAGCTCTGAGTTGTTGATTGTGCCTGTTGGCTTTGTGCAGATGAGGAGAGGGCAGCAGGTCCTTACCTTGAACCTGACGATCATTTTCCCGCATTCCCTCTCACAGCACATGTAGTAACTCTTGTTTTCCACTTGGACACTGAAGGCCACGGGCAGCCCGGCCGAGGGCGTGGTGGTTTTGTAGCAGTGAATGCTGAAATGCATCCCCTTGCCTGGAAAGAGATGGGTTATTGCTGATAACCTGCTCCAAGGGAGCTGCAGCAGCCGCAGCCAGCGATGCTTTGCCATTCCCCTGGCTGGCTCACCAGGGTGTTCTTCCTGACAGAAAAGCCAGGACTTGAATTTTGATGGCTTCTGGTTGTGCTTTGTGCAATAACCAGGGTGCACCAAGGTCACCAGGCAGGGTCAGACCCTTTCATGTGCATGCAGGAACTGAGACTGGCATGTGGAACCGGCTGGCTGTAAATCAGAGCATGGCTGGATACACGTGATCCAGAAATAAATATGGGCAATAAATAGAGTTGTAAATAAATTGCTGAAGTACCCCAAGAAGTCAAAACCAAAACTGTAAGTTTATAGCTAGTATTATTAGAAGAAAGTAAGACCTTTTAGTGCCAATACATTTTTTCAATTTTAAAATGATTTTTTGTAATCCAGCATAAAAAAAGGGGAAAATAAGAATTTTGTGATCAGAGCCAAGCAAGAATCTTAACAGCCCTTTTTCTGCATGTGACATCCTGCAGGCTTTGGTTTAACCCAGAAACCTTATCCATCACCAATGCCCAAGACACAAAATTTCACTCTCAGCTTCGTTTTCTTCTTGCAAATGAAGCTTGAAGTCGTTACACTCAGTCCCATCGCTGAGTGGATGATCACAAAGAACAAAACCACCTCCAGGATGAAGCAGCAGAGCCGTGGGGATGGTTTGTGCTTGTTTGGAAATTACCAGATTGCATCTCCTGGTCTGTCACATCCTCAAAGGCCGCCACGTTGAGGTCGGGGCGCACCACCAGCAGCTGGCTGTTCACGTTCCTCAGCACTCGGTGCAGGGTCTTTTCCTTGCACAGGGCATCACACTCCAGCTCTGCAGGAAGAATCAACCAAAATTCTGCACATTTTAGCTGTTGTCTCCTCACATCCTGGCAGGTAATCCTGCCATTGTGGATGTCACGTGAAAGGAGTTCTGAGAATGACATCAAACTCAGCATCTTTTACACCTCTGCTTGAAGCAGATTTCCAGAATCTGAAAATTAGTTATATAAGCAGAAATTTATTTATAACAGAAATTTATTTATAGCAGAAATGTATTGATATAAAATTATTTATAGATATTTTATTTCTAAGAAAAGCTGCTGTGCTTGTTAATGAGAATTCAGAAGCATCAGTTCTCTTTTGCCCAGCGATTAAAGTGCATTGAAAAGCGCTGTCAGGGAAGCCACCGCCCTGTGCCTTAAGAGGAATTAAAGTACACAAGTAAATTACACAAGTAATGAGCTGTAGCTCTGTGTTTTTGCAGCCACTCTCAGTGTGAATCTTGTCCTCTCTGGATTAGCAGGTATGAAATGAGTAACAAAGCCATAAAAGATGAATTTTCAGCTTACCATCGTCGTCTTGGTTCCAAGTGAGCAGTGAAAAAAAGGAAAGAAAAACAACATTAAGCTCTGCCCCCGCACAAGAAGTCACTTTGTGCCCAGGCAGCCACCTACACGTTCCCAGTGCCACCAAGGCTGAGCTGCTCACTACAGGCAGGATTTATCTGTCAGCAAAACAAATGACAGCCCAGTCATTTGAGAACTGAGTCACCACCAAACCAGAGGTATGCAAAATGCTTTTTTAGGGTTATTTAAGGGTGAGGAGGTCACTCTGAGCCTAAAACTGAGGAATAACTGCATGCAAATTTTTGGTTTTATCGGTGCCTTCAAGTGTGAGACAGGACAAGAAGAACTCATTGCAAATTGCTTTTAAAGAAGAAACTGTTTCCCAACTGACTTTTTTCCTCAAGATCGGGAATTACTCACTCACTCACTCACTCACTCCAGGTCCACGCCCCAGTATTCCAACGCTTTCCCAGAGCTTTTTGTAAACAAGTATTGCCCTGACTCAGCCACTTGGCTAGCAACACTTAAAACTGAAGCTTATGTGGGAAATGAGCTGAAATCAGACTGACAAAGGAATTGTGTTAAATCAGTATTCAAACAGAAAAGATCATTAAATGCTCTAATTACCTTCAAAATAGAGGCAGAAATTTTTTCCAAGTTCTACTGCATACACCCGAATCTCTTCAGCACTCATCTTCACCCTGCCCACAGCACAGGGAGAGGAATCAGAGTTAACCTCGATGCTTCTTACCCCATAAAAGGATAAAAGCTAGGTCTGCACGCACTCATCTTACCAGCTTTCCCCTAGAAAAGCATCAGCTTCCAAAATACCCCAGAGTTAGAACCCATTTCTGACTGCCCCTAGGCAGGTCATCCCTTGCACTAAAGATAATAAATGTCTTAAAACCAGGTGAACAATGGGGAGATCTGGCTCTTGCACGGGGACTTGATTGTGCAGTCAAAACACGCAGCTCACTCCAAAGCTTTTTCACTAGACGAAAATGACCTTTTATACAAAAAGTGAGCAATATAAACATAAGTAAACATGCACACCCAGAGGGATGAGGGTGGAAATCACTGTGCTTTTCTTTGTCCCTGTAGCAAAGCACTTTAATTAATGATGTTTTTTAAAGAGTGATTTTTTTCTCTGTATTTCATACGGTTTTTATGTAGCTGCAGCTGTGCAGAAGAGACAGCAGGCTCCCAGCAGCATCTTTGTTTGCAAACGTGCACATTCACACCTTGGAAACGAGACACCACAACACCCAACCGCGCACGTCTCATTCTTAGCACATTAACCGCAAAATCCTCTGTTTCTCAGAGGAAAAAAACCCAGGGACAAGCAGAGGCAGAGGACTAAAGGAAAAAGCGGCCCTTGGTTTAATGGGTCAAACAAAACGACTGTGCCTCTCCCCTTGATCACAGAATCAAAAACGTTGGAAAAGACCAACGCCAGGATCGTAAAACCCAGCCCTGAGTAATAAAAGATGGCTCTTTAGACCTTTTACCGAGGACCGTTTCTAGATTACCCTTCGAAAGGAACGGCAGGAGCTCAAAGGAGTTCCTGACTCACCCCGGGAGGCCGCAGGGATGCGGGGCGGGAGCAGAGGCGGCTCTCGGTGGCCCTTTCTGGCTCTCGGTGGCCCTTTCTGGCTCTCGGTGGCCCTTTCTGGCTCTCGGTGGCCCTTTCTGGCTCTCAGTGGTCCTTTCTGCCTCTCGGTTATCCTTTCTGGCTCTTCGGGAAGCGCAGCAGAGCGGTGAGAGCCAGGAGAAGCGCAGGGTGCAAGGGCGGTGGCTCTTGGTGGCCCTTTCTGGCTCTCGGTGGCCCTTTCTGGTCCTTTCTGGCTCTCGGTGGCCCCTTCTGTCTCCTGGGGAGCTGCAGCCGGGCGATGGGAGACAGGAGAAGTGCAGGATGCAGGACGGGAGCAGAGTGTTGGCTCTCTTGTGCCCTTTCTGGCTCTCGGTGGCCCTTTCTGGTCCATCCTGGCTCTCGGTTGGTTCCTTTCTGGCTCTCGGTGGTCCTTTCTGGCTCCCGGGGAGCTGCAGCCGGGCGATGGGAGCAGGGAGAAGCACAGGATGCAGGATGGGAGCAGATGTGGCTCTCGGTGGCCCTTTCTGGCTCTCAGGGATCCTTTCTGGCTCTCGGTGGCCCCTTCTGTCTCCCGGGGAGCTGCAGCCGGGCGATGGGGGCCGGGAGGAGCGGAGCTGCCGGGTGAGGATCGGGGCAGTGCCAAGGCCGGCCCGGGTCAGTGCCCGGGGCTGCCCCAGCCGGAGGGAAGCCGGCGCTGCCGGAGCGCCGCCGGGAGGGGTTTTATAGCGGCCGGGGCGGCCGAAATCGGGACGTTTTCCCAAGGTCTGTGCCTACGTCCGCATTTCTCGCACGACATTTCCCCTCCTCGCTGCAGGAGCCAGCGCCTTATGCAAATCTGGGGTTCCGAGGGTGGCTTTGTGCCGCTCGCTCGGTGTCGCGCTGATGTCAGCGGGCTCGTCCCGTGGCTCCAGCACTCTGTGTGCCTGGCCGGCTCCCTGTCTGTCGGAAAAGCCGCTTCGGGATGGAATCCCCGCGCTGCTGCTCCTCCACTGCTGGTGGCAGCAGTGCCCAGGAATGCCGGCCTGGGCGGGGAAATCTCCCCGAGTGCAGGAGCGGCCGCATGGGAGGAGTTCATGGATGGGGAGAACGCCCCGTCCGCATCCCGCTGCCTTCGGGAGGAGCGCTGCCACTGCCCTAAAAACCCGGGCAGCCAGCTGGGGAACGAATTATTGCCCAATGTCTCGGTTTAGGGCAAATCTGGGAGAAAACCTCTGAACGGGTTTTCTCTAGAAAGCAAATTTAAGTGGCCTTTCTTCTTTTTGGTTTGGGAAAAAAATTTTTTTTGGAGAAAAGTGTAAAAAACCTGCTTATTTAACAGGCAAAGCATTCACTAGGACATAATATGAACAATATTAAACAATAAAACTTGCTGCTCCAAAAGAGATGACAAACTCAGGAAGTGCCTCTGTGGGCTGTAGCTTGTCTCAGTCTCTTATCAGTGTCTTATCAGTGTCTTATCATTCCCCCCGGTGCTGGAAATGCCGCTACCCAGGCCCAGCCTGGTGGGCTATAGCTGCTCTTCTGGGTGTTCAATCCAGAGCAGGTTTAAATAGTTCTAAAGAAAAAGAAAAACCACATTCTGTGGAATTCCTCTTCCTCAGCTAGCTAAAAAACTGACTGAAAACAAAGGAGAGCTCTGTCCTGCTGTCTGTCCGTGCTGCAGACAGCACAGTCCAGGAGCCGGAATGTGGAGGAGTGCAAATTCTGAAAATAAACTCTGCGTTTCTTCTCTCCCCCCTCCGCTCTCAGAACCAGCCTTAAAGGTGCAAAACTTATTTCTGGGCTAAACAGAGAACTGGGGATACAAGCACCATAAAGTCCCCCCAGTTTGTTACGTCTCCGTGCCTGGATTTGCTGTTTCTGTGGCTGGTTACAACTCAGGGCACTCAGCCCTGCAGATTGGGGGGTAAATTGAAGAGCCCCAGCTTGTGAGGATTATAAAAACACTCCCACAAAATCCCACATCAAACCCAAACCTGAGTTTCCAGGACATTATCTCGGCTGCTCACATGCCTTTTACTGCTCCCGGAGGCAAAAACAAAAAAACCACCAAAGTTAACAGGGATGATTTAATATCTGTATGATAGACATGAGGTGGTTTTGAGATTAAAAGCTGCCTATTTGACTAATAACCCTGGATTTTGGCTGGTGTAGCCAAGAACGTTTTTCAAAAATGAATGCTGTACTACTCATTTATCATTTAAGTTTAAATATATATTCAGATAATTATTTATTTTGTATTAGCCGTTGGCACTGATATTTTTGGCCAATTGATATTCCATACAAAGCTATCAGGAAGAAGGACTTTGTCTTTCATGTCAGCCTTTGAGAGCCTTAAAATTCCATTAGTTCACTGAACACATTTAATAAAAGGCATTTCCTTATCCTTTGTGCATATATTTGCATTTTTCAGGACCAGATCTAACTCATACAATGGTGTTTATGGTACAGTTTAGACTTTTCATTTCTCCTGGAATTTAATATCTCCAATTTTAGAGGAACTGCAACTACTTTTAGAGTAATGGTTTTGATCATTTTGCTCCAGTTTGAAAGGAACTGGAACTCCAGTAAGAGTGAACTCTCTCCTCTTAGATAATTTTCTTTTAAATATTTTAATGTTACTTTTAGTCCTAGTTTTATTTATAGACTATCATATCCATAAGAAAATGGAAATGAAAATTCAGATGTCTAATTTGTTTTATTCCAGGTGGTCTGGTAGTGAAAGCTATTACCATGACACCATGAAGTGGCCATCTTAATATTTTCCTAACATGTTCTGTCATATCTGTTCGTTGATGTTTTGATAGTAATGCTTGTAACATAATTAAATATCTGATAATTAAATGAATTATGGCTATGGCTGCTTATGAAAAGTTGTTTTTACTTTGAGGAAGTATTTAGTTCTTGTACCTTCAGGAGTTTGATTTCTCATGCTGATATTTTAATTTCTTCTGTGGATGATGTATGTGAGATTCAGGTCCTTTGCTGTCTTCAAAAGAGGAAACAGAAAAAGGAAGAAAAGAAAAAAATGAAAAAAGCACAAGTCAGAGGCAAACATAACCTTACATGCCATAACTTTAATATATCATAATTGAGACACATAATATAGCATAACATAATCATAAATTCCCGTCTTGCAATGATTTATTTCGGTCTAGTGAACAAAGACTTGGCTCACCTACGGCAGTGAAGCACAGTCTCGGGAAATCTACATTTTTTTTCTCCGCTTATTAGACAGAGAGAGAAAATATGGTCTTGGCAGCCCTGTGTTGTGGTGGTGTTACCCATTTTAGTGTTACTCATTTTAGTGTTTTTATGCGTTTTTAGATTTTACTCATTTTCGTGCTGTTACTCATTTTCGTGCTGTTACTAATTTTGGCGTTTTTACTCATTTTAGTGCCTGGTCGCTCCAACTGCGCTCATTTCTCGCTCGTTTTTTGAGGCAGATCCATGGCGCGTGAGACGCGTTCCAAGGATTTCGTTTAGAAGGTGAAATTTGACGGGACATGTGAGGAACTTCTCAAAGTTTTAATTAATCGAATGGTGCGGGTCCGGGCCGCTCTCTGGGCCCTCAGGGCGCGCCTCGGGCCGCTCCTGCCGCTGCCACCGAGGCTGGCACGGAGCCGCTGCCAGCCCTGAGGGGAGCGAGTGTTCCTTGTGTCCCTTGTTTCCTGTCCCTCGTGTCCTTTCTTGTCCCTTATTTGTCGTCCCTTGTCGCCACAGTCGCGGCCCGTCACGGCCACTGCCCGCCGGCCTGAAGGGGAAGCGGCGAGGCCGGGGCGTCCTGGGCGCCTCGGTGCCCTCAGGCTCTGGGGGGATCAGAAAGGTTTAAATCCCCTCGGATATCGAATTTAAATCCCCTCGGATATCGAATTTAGGCCGGCCCGGGACTCCCCGCCATCCCCCCGCCGCCTCCAGCCCTTTGAGGAGCTGCCTCCCCCGTGAGAGGAGCGCCCTTGCAGAGGAACGAGCTGCAGGTTTTACAGGTTTTTATTTAAACATTCTTCCCAGCGTGACCTCTCAGCAAACATCTCGTGCTTTTCGTGAGGCAGCCATGGCGAGCAACTCGCAAGAAGCAGACAAAAATAGAAATAAAAGCAAAAAGATGGAGGTGAGCAGTGCTGTGTGAGGGAGGACCCCCCTTCCCATGTCCTCCTCTGGACTGAAGGAACAGAGATCCACGGCACCTTAGGGAGGTTTAGGGGAGCAGAAATTACTTTTTCTGTGTAGGGAAACCGCAGTTTCTCTGAGGGCTTGAAGCCCAACAAAATCGGGTAAGCACTGGGATATATTTATGTAGAACTTCTTGAGAACGAGCTTCTGAAGTGCACCAGCTTTTACTGAGCTACATATACTACATATATCAGTATATAGATATAAATGTGTGTGTATATATAAATAAATGTCTATATATAGAGACATCTCAATCTGGTACTTCCACCCACTCCCCAAGATGCTCACGATACTGTGAACCCACTTTCATTTTCTCCAAAAACATCCTCAAGGTCTTTTTAAACCTTTTCTTTCTCTCAGTTAAACTCCGTGCAGAGCTTGTTTTAAATCCCAGAACTGTGTTTTTCCTAATGTGCTCTGTTGTTAGAATGAAGCTTCAGAAAATCCTCCGTTGTCTGACAAAACAGATTTGGCTCCTTCTGAGGACTCGCAGTCCCTTTTCAAGACTGAACCACTGGAAAAGGTTTTAAATGGTGATGTAGTAAATATACTGGAAGTAAGTATGGAATGACCTAATTTCATCTTGAGATTCATCCAAATGTTTAAATAAAATTATCTTTTTCTTTCTTAACAGAGATCAGCAAAGAAATTAATAACTTGCTGTCAAAATATGCTGACACTATAAGGCAAGTTAACTTTGTGTAATTTGCACAGCAATTTTTAAATTCTCTAGATAAGATGGATGGGTGGCTGCAGTTTAGGGAAATTAACACTGAAAACTGTCAAGCAGATCTTGAAAGAAAAATGGTGGCTTTTATTACAACAGAGGATCAATATGGTCAGAAACTGTGCATTGATAGACAACCAATTTTTAAGAAAAACATAAAAGTAGTGAGAAAGTTAATGGCATAAGCACTGATTTTAACCAGAGATTTCTTCACTTTAGTGCAAGAATAGCGTTGGATTCTTCTTATGTCCAGGAACTTGATGAGATCCTAAAAGAAGCCAGGGCCATAGAAAAGCATTTGAAGCAGAAAAGAGAGAAGCTGAAACAGAGATTCGCTGTCATCGCCAATAGTCTGCAAAGCTAAATGGAGTTTGTTATGAAAACGTAGAGCCAAAGTTTTGTTCGTGTATGAAAACAAATCGGGATGAGTGTTGTGATGTCTGTTTCTTGTATAAATATTTCTGTCAGTTCAGGAAACTTCCAACAAGTTAAGCAGCTACTTAGTGTTTAAATACATAGTGTAGTGGTAGTTAATAAAACCAATTCTGAATACCTGTTTTAAATCCTGTGACTCAAGGGATTAAGACATTAAGCTATGTTAACCCATTAAACACAGCAAAAAACCCATTTCTATGAAATATAGAAATTTATGATGTAAGTGGAAAATGACCTCAGATTATTTAATGTTAACCATTTTCTGGTTATGAGTTGTTTTTTTCCAAATGAGTTGTAATACTGAGAATATGTGTTATATTTCAAGGCCAGGTAGTTATAAAACACAATCAAAGCCTTGCTGTTGATGTCAATAAGTAAATAGAAAACGTTAACACGATCTAGAATTACAGTGTTATTTTGTTTAGCTTCATGGATGTTGTTTGTTCATATTCAGTCCTTCTGAGAACACTGAGCCCTTTTTATTTCTTGTCATTCTACTCTTGTTAAAAAAAAAAAAAAAGATGAAAGATGGAATGTACAAAGGACCACTTGTACTAAGTATGGGGCTCATGTAATAAAGAGAAGTGCTGAAACAAGATATATTTCCATCTGTCCCCCAGCAGTGTGCAGTGATTTCCTCTCTAAATCCTCTCAGACCTAATCCACCCTCCTTTCCCCCTTTCCTGAGCTCCCAGCCAAACGTGCTGCGTGTCACAGTGACACGATTTACAGCAAAGAATCAGAGGAACTGGACATGTAGGGTGAGATTTAGATCCCTAAAGATGCAAGATATGTCCTTAGCAGGATTTTCAAAGTGCCTAAGCATGGTGTAAGCGCCTTACCCGCTTAGGAATTTTGGAAAATCCCATAAGGTGCCTATCTGCATCTTTAGCATCTCAAGGCTTTCCAAAGTCTCACCACTGCTCTGCTGTCATATTTAGCAGTCTCCTATTTTTTCCCTGATACTCTCAGGCTGCTCTGTTTATACAGAGAAGATTTAGGAAGTGACATTTCTTAAAATATTGTGCTGGGTGTTTCTGAAACCCTGGCTCATCTGCAGTGATGACACAACCCGGAGTTTCCCAATGACGCCTGCCAAGGGCCTGAACACAGACATTTACCCACAGTTATTTATGAATTATAAGGAAAACTTACACAAATCTAATTACTGAGGAGCATCTGCCTGTTACTGCATTTGAGCCGTTTGCTCTGGGGGAAATGGTGCAACCTCTTTAGAGCATTTGGGTTTGGATTATCTCCATTAGTTTATGCGGCCAATATATCCAACTACCATTAAGCTCCAGAAGTTAATTTTGGGATACAATAATTTTATAATATTTTTCCCATGGGAAATCAATTGCTCCTGTTGCAGAAGTTTGCTCTATTTAAAAACTTCATAAAATCCAACAAAAATGAGTAAAGTCCCACTTTTAAAACAATGAAGGACTGCTTATTGCAGTTCAATCCGAGATGACTCTAGGTTTTTTACAGTGATTTCCTACAGAGTTGATTGTCATTCCAATGAATAACCTTTAATAGAGTGGGATTTCTGGGATAATAAGAGGAATTTAGAATTTGAGGAGTAAAG
Organism: Zonotrichia leucophrys gambelii; assembly: GCF_028769735.1. Classification (NCBI taxonomy): domain Eukaryota; kingdom Metazoa; phylum Chordata; class Aves; order Passeriformes; family Passerellidae; genus Zonotrichia; species Zonotrichia leucophrys. The sequence goes on along the minus strand of NC_088193.1, from coordinate 1,545,548 downwards.
TCAGTGAGTATGGCCATAGTAACCTAGGTGAGCTTATTATGGGGCATGAAATTTTTAAAATTACTAAGAGCAACAAAGCTTCTGGTTTTGCTGCATGAATATAGGTGAGGATACATACATATATGTATATAGGTATATAAAGTAAAATGAATTCAACATCTATTTTATAGAGTTTAGGCTTGAAATGGTGAGTTCAGAAAGTTTAAAACACCCATTGAAAATGTCAGCCTCTCCTCTTGTGAAGATAAATAATATTTCAGTAATGGAAATACTTCCTACATTGGAAATTGAAATTGAAAATGAAAATGGAAATCAATCTTACATTTATTTCTCCCTGTTTAAAGAGAACTTTCCATAATTATTGTGCTGATCAGAAATACTGAGCACTTTTCTGCTGGCTGCTCTTTAGTGTTCCACTAAGTATCTTAATATATGAACACAGTCATTGCACACTATAATCCTTCTAAGCCATTAAAAATAAAAATTTATCACTTTCTTATTTGACTAAAACTCATCCACTCTGCTGATTGCCCCCCTTATGGATTTCAGTGTTTATTGGGAGAAACAAAGGAACTTTTCTGTTCAGAGCTGACACTAAGGGCTCCTTCCTGCTCTCCCTGAGGAGTGAGCTCCTTGTGAAACCCACCTGGCATCCGTCCCATCCCTGTCTGCTGTCCAATTTTACTGCAGGAGGTTTGGACAGAAAATTAATTGGCTTTAAAGCTGCTAAACCTGATCAGCAAAGCTCAGCTGGTAACTGCGTTTTCTTTTAAGCTTCTCCCCTCCTTGTTTAAGCTCCAGCCTATAAATTAACAAGAACGTCTAAGATGACAGATCAGTAACAGAATATAAATGGATTTTTTTTTTTTTTAATCTTGAAGCATTTTAGACGAAGTTCTGACACTTCTTGGAGTCTAGGGGATCTTGACACTGAGCCTTTGCATTTCTGAGCTTGCTGTGAATTTCTTCACAGGCTGGAAAGTGTAAGTGATGAAAAACTCAGTTTCTCTCATTGCTCTTCTATTGTCTAAAAGCTAAAAATGGGAAATAACAGATAATGCAGAGAGTTTAGATAATCAGTGATGAGAATTCTTTCCTGAGAAAAGGCTAATCTTGATTGTTTACTTAAAATGAGATCACCTTTTAGAATAGAAAAAAATAGAATAGAAAATAGAATGGAAAAAAATAGAATAGAAAAAAAATAGAATAGAATAGAATAGAATAGAATAGAATAGAATAGAATAGAATAGAATAGAATAGAATAGAAAAAAAACCCCAAATCTAGAGGAACTAGAGGTGTTTTAGGCTCAGGACATTCTGTCCAGAATTAATCAAAATTCAGTTTTGCTAATGGTAGAATGCTTGACCTTTGAATTGGCTTTGAAGGTGGCACTGGAAAAGAAGAGAGTGAGCATTTTGTATCAACAGGGGAACAGCCAGGAAAAAAAGGAGGGCAGGGATCCATAGCTCAGTCAGCCTAAATCCCATCCTGGAGAGAGGCTGGAGGAAATTTCTTAACTATGACTTGGATAACAATAAACTAAAACAAAAACAAAAAAAAATTCATTTATGAGAATAGCTGGCTTAATATGGAAAATTACCAGTGGGTACAGCTTGGTGTAAGGTCATTGACACCATCGTGTATGATGATATAGAAAATAAGAGCAATCAGTTAGGGCAAACAAATGAGTTTAAAAGTAAATGAATACTCTTTTTTTTTTTTTTTTGTCATAGATCAGCCTATGGGGTATTGTATAGTGATCTGCTTCCGGCTTTGCTAATTCCACATTATCCCAAATGATTTAGAAAAAAACCCCAGAATTAATATAAAACCAGAAAAAACAGAATTAATATTTTTTTCTTTTTAAAGAGCAGCAAACTAGAAGCCACAAACGCATCACTAACATACATTAAAAATTCATGGTAATCTCAAAAACACGAAGGGTTGAGTCGAAATCAAGATTTCCAGAAATGAGAAATAATAAAGAGCTGAGAAAAGATGATCTGTGGGAAAAGGTTGAAGCAGCTGGATTTGTTGAGAGAAAGCACAACTCAAGGGAGGGAATAATAAGAGAGGCGTTTTAAAAGTGCAGGAAGGACAGGAAGAAATCAGCTTAATTCTCAGCAGGTTTCAGATGAGATTTAATCTGTCTGTGGAACAGGGTCCCTGGCGTGCTGTGCCTGCTGCCCAGCTCCCTCTCCAGGCACAGCACAGCCTTAAGAGCAGATTAATGACATGAAACCAATGTTCCATCACAAATCCAGAGCACTGGCAGCTCGCTCCTGGCATCCCCCAGGGGAAGGCTCTGTCCCAGGGGCAGCTCAGCAGAGCACAGCCCATCCTGCTGGCTTTGCTGGGGGAACCTGGCGTGGCAACCAGTATTCCCAAACCCCTGAGATTCATTACGCTGCAAAATGGCTCCTCGGGTTTTGAAACAAAACCATTTTGCATCCCAGGTACTTCTGGGAGCTGAACGTGAAGGTGAGGTGACGAGAATTCCCTGGAACCACCTGGAAGCCTGGCTGCTCTGATACACACATGCATGTCCTGTTCTTGCCTGTCTTTCCATCTCTCTGGCTGGCACAGAGTGCTGGAGCATTTTTCCCAAGGCGCTGCAGTGCCCTGGCAGCAGCAGCAGCAATGCCCTGGCAGTGGTGGCAGTGCCCTGGCAGTGGTGGCAGTGCCCTGAGAGCAGCAGCAATGCCCTGGCAGCAGCAATGCCCTGGCACCAGCACCAATGCCCGGGCAGCAGCAGCAATGCTCTGGCAGCAGCAATGCCCTGGCAGTGGTGGCAGTGCCCTGGCAGTGGTGGCAGTGCCCTGAGAGCAGCAGCAATGCCCTGAGAGCAGCAGCAATGCCCTGGCAGCAGCAGCAATGCCCTGGCAGCGTCACCAATGCCCTGAGAGCAGCAGCAATGCCCTGGCAGTGGCGGCAATGCCCTGAGAGCAGCAGCAATGCCCTGGCAGCAGCACCAATGCCCTGAGAGCAGCAGCAATGCCCTGGCAGCAGCAGCCATGCCCGGGCAGCAGCAGCAATGCCCTGAGAGCAGCAGCAATGCCCTGGCAGTGGTGGCAATGCCCTGACAGCAGCAGCAATGCCCTGGCAGTGGTGGCAATGCCCTGACAGCAGCAGCAATGCCCTGGCAGCTGCACCAATGCCCTGAGAGCAGTAGCAATGCCCTGGCAGCAGCAGCAATGCCCGGGCAGTGGTGGCAGTGCCCTGGCAGCAGCAGCAGCAATGCCCTGGCAGCGGTGGCAATGCCCTGGCAGCAGCAGCAATGCCCTGGCAGCAGTAGCAATGCCCTGGCAGTGGTGGCAATGCCCTGGCAGCGGTGGCAATGCCCTGGCAGCGGCACCAATGCCCTGGCAGCGGTGGCAATGCCCTGGCAGCAGCAGCAATGCCCTGGCAGTGGTGGCAATGCCCTGAGAGCAGTAGCAATGCCCTGGCAGCAGCAGCAATGCCCTGGCAGCGGTGGCAATGCCCTGGCAGCAGCAGCAATGCCCTGGCAGCGGCAGCAATGCCCTGGCAGCAGCAGCAATGCCCTGGCAGTGGTGGCAATGCCCTGACAGCAGCAGCAATGCCCTGGCAGCAGCAGCAATGCCCTGGCACCAGCACCAATGCCCTGAGAGCAGTAGCAATGCCCTGGCAGTGGCGGCAATGCCCTGAGAGCAGCAGCAATGCCCTGGCAGCAGCAGCAATGCCCTGGCAGTGGTGGCAATGCCCTGACAGTGGTGGCAATGCCCTGGCAGTGGCACCAATGCCCTGGCAGCGGTGGCAATGCCCTGGCAGCGGTGGCAGTGCCCTGGCAGCAGCAGCAATGCCCTGGCAGCAGCAGCAATGCCCTGGCAGCGGTGGCAATGCTCTGGCAGCGGCAGCAATGCCCTGGCAGCAGCAGCAATGCCCTGGCAGTGGTGGCAGTGCCCTGGCAGCAGCAGCAGCAATGCCCTGGCAGCAGCAGCAATGCCCTGGCAGTGGTGGCAGTGCCCTGGCAGCAGCCGCACCAATGCCCTGGCAGCGGTGGCAATGCCCTGGCAGCAGCAGCAATGCCCTGGCAGCAGCAGCCATGCCCTGAGAGCAGCAGCAATGCCCTGAGAGCAGCAGCAATGCCCTGGCAGCGGTGGCAATGCCCTGGCAGCAGCAGCAATGCCCTGGCAGCAGCAGCAATGCCCTGGCAGTGGTGGCAATGCCCTGGCAGCAGCAGCAATGCCCTGGCAGCAGCAGCAATGCCCTGGCAGCGGTGGCAATGCCCTGGGAGCAGTAGCAATGCCCTGGCAGCAGCAGCAATGCCCTGGCAGCGGTGGCAATGCTCTGGCAGCAGCAGCAATGCCCTGGCAGCAGCAGCAGCAATGCCCTGGCAGCGGTGGCAATGCCCTGGCAGCAGCAGCAATGCCCTGGCAGCAGCAGCAGCAATGCCCTGGCAGCAGCAGCCATGCCCTGAGAGCAGCACCAATGCCCTGAGAGCAGCAGCAATGCCCTGGCAGCGGTGGCAATGCCCTGGCAGCGGTGGCAATGCCCTGGCAGCAGCAGCAATGCCCGGGCACTCGCGGCTCACCTGGCCCAGGTGCACGGAGCGCTCGGGGCCGGCGAGCGCCGCGCTGGCGGCAGGACCCGCCCCGGCCCGCGGGACGCGGCGCTGCTGCGGGCAGGGCGCTGCTGCGGACACGGCTCTTATTGTGAAAGGATGATGAGAGGCAGCGCTCACCTCTCCCGTCCATCGCTGCCTCCCTGCTCGCTGCCCTGGCACCGCTACCTCCGCCCGCTCGCTCCCAGCCGATGCTTTCTGCCCGCCGGAACATGTTCGCCAAAATCCTTCTGTCCGCCACCAGCCTTCTGCTCGCTCACCTGCTGCATTTCCTCTGCTCTTTGATGCAATTCATTCCAGGTAAAACGCGTTAAAATCCCTCTCATCCCGTGCCCTCGGAAAGGGGCTGCTGCTGCTAACACGGGTCGGGAGAACGATTCCTATTGTCAGGCATTCGCGACGGAGCGATTTGAAGTCTTTGTTAGATGGCACAAAATGCCTGTTGTTTGCTGAATGGATAAAGGGCAGAGGCAAGGATTACAGCAGATACAGATGGTCTAGAGCTGGAAAAGCAGCACACAGCAGATTCTGTGTGCGAGGGAGCCAGCTGGAAGTGGGCAGGGAGAGGGTTCTTTGGAGCCGCATCGTTGCCGAGGCTTTAACCCGACCGTGCAAACGGTGAACTGCCCCAAAGGATTTGTATCACAGCTTTGTGTCATCATTGTACCGCTTGGGCTGCTTTTTGTTTGGGGTTTTTTTCCCCCTTCGTTTTATTTTGTTTATTTGTTTACTCGTTTTCTGTAATTAGGAACCAATAAAAATCATGGCCGACCTCAAGGGAATTTCTGCTGTTTGATGGTAGTGGTAGTTTTGTGCCCTTTAAATTCAAAGCACTGCTTCCCAGGTATCCAAAGAGCTGAAAAAAATCTCAACTCTGCCTTGTTGTGCCATGAGAAGACCCCAAAGTGTAAACTCTAATTTTTCTGGGAAATCAACAGCTATTTCATGTGCTGGGGTTCACTGTCGCCTTCCTCCTTCCCTTCCTTTGAGCCTTCCCCTGCTCTTTCTCCATTTATTTTTTTCCCTGTGTTTTCTGTCGTTTCTTCTCTGTTTTCCTTTGCTCCTCGGGCTGTTAGAGAGGAAGTCGGTGCCTGAGGCCCTGGCCATGGGGAACCAAGCAGCTGCGTGGAGCAAGGAGCCCAGCACGGGCACATCCCGGCACTCGCCAGGCAAGTGCTGCCCCTTCCCCTCGGAAATCCCGCTGGGAGCTCAGGGCTCCGACCCTGGGGATGGCTGGAGTCCAGAGGGCACAAATCCTCAGCTCTGCTTCGGCCTGGGGTCGGGGAGAACTGCTTTGCTTCCATGTTGCGCCAGTGTTTTACATGGAACAAAACACAGCCTGTGCTGGAGGAAAATTCCCAGTTCGAATGTTCCTCGGGGAGAACAGAATTCTTGCCTCATTCTCCCTACCTGAAGAATATAACGAGCATTCTGTTTGCTAAATTTTGCCCTTAATTCTGGAGTCAAACAATTAGACTGTGCATGGAGAGGTGGATCCTGAGCCTTGGCTTTGAAGGCGTAGATTAAAATCAAAATGGCGTTGCCCATGTAGCAAATGGCTCCCATGCTTCTATCATCCACCATTCCAGATTTCGTGTGCCACCCACTGCTGTGGAAATGCAATTTAATGTCTGATTCGTGGCGGCTGCACCCACAGCAGCTTTCTCTTCAAAAGCCTGGTCCTTCATCCCACCATATCTGCATAGAAGCAATCAATAAATAATCAATGCTGGGCTGTCAGTTTGTACGGGCCGGTGAAATCATGGCACACTGTGCAGGGAAGCAGGAGCTGAACAAAGGATAACTCTGCTGTGGTTGCCTGCTATGTTAAGAAATATTGGAGGAAAGTTACACCTCTGTGTCTGGCACTGCCTCTGCTTGGATATGCCAAAGACCTTAAGCGTGTTTTTAGAAGTCTGAGGTAGGATGGAAAGGAACTACAGTGGAGAAATGAGGGTTCTGTGATCTTGTGCCGATTTTCAAATGTTCAAGCACACACAGAGAGCCCTGCTGAGACTGTCGGCTTTTAATTGTGGATTCAAGTTCTTCCATCTCGGAGCGTGGCCAGAACTGAAGGAATAATTTTATTTATGCATTCTTTAAAATTAAAAACCGGCCTATCTTCTGCCTTCCTCAGAGAGAGATTGGTCCATTCTTGGGGAGCTGGATGTTTAAAAAGGGTTTTTTTATGAGTGAGTTTTCCCCTGAAGCTGAAACAGCTTTTTTGAAATTACTCAGGAACATTGTGTCGAGCAGGAGTTCTCTGTGTTTCGTGCATTCAAAGTTCACTTAAAGTTAACAGTTATTCGTCACATCTCTTTTTGTTTAATAGGGAAGATATGTTGGTTTGGTTTTTTTCTTCTTGCATGCCTTCCCTCCCACTAGCTGTTCAGAATTGTCTGCAATGACTTGTCTTGTTTCTGGAAGTTTCTGTTTTGGCTCATGTTGGTGTTGGGGTTCGCTCCCATTTTGCCAGGGAGCAAATTTCTGCCAGGATCTTCAGCTCATTTGAGTGATGCTCAGAAGAAAAAAACCAATCCATTCTCTTGCTGTGCTTCTTTCTCCCTTTCTGGCCTGCATTTGGGGCATTCCCTTAAATATTCTTGTTGTTTATAGTCCATTCTATTGAAGTCCAGTTTGTAGGGGATGCCTCGGAATGAATTCTAATGAGATGAGTTCTAACTAGATCAGATTTCAAGGATTACTGAGATGACCACGTGAATGGTTATCACAGGACAGGAAAAACAAAAAGAACTTGGCTTACTTAGCTTAGGAAGTGATATGATTCTTCACCCTAAATACAAGACAAGGAAGAGAAAACTACCAAAACTACACACCAGAGCTGCCATAAAAACAAGAATAAGACCCTTTGGTAAATTGGAAGCATTTTCCTGATCATCTGGACAAGGAGCAGTTATCAAAAGAGGGAATAAATGCATGTAGACATAATAATTTTTAACACAGAATTCTTAAATACAAATTTCTGGGGCAGCAGTTGGGAGGGGTGGACTCAGGAGGTCTTTTCCAGCCCTGGTCAGGCTCTTTTGTGGAATGTATCTTTGCAAAATTTCCATTTACAGTGCTCTCCAGGAACTTTCAATGTAGTGCTGTCTTGAGTCATGCCAGCTTTGTTTCTGCTTGGATGTGAATTATTTCCTCATGGATGCGTTCCTCTCATTCTTTAATGCGCATTTTGCATCTTTGCAAACGAAATCTTCTAAATATCTCCTTATGGATGTGTTTCTCTTGTTCTTTAATGTGTATTTTGCATCTTTGCAATCCCCATCGGCGTTTCTGTAAACACTTCAGAGATCTAAAGGGGGATTTGGGGATTGGCAGATTGGAGAGCTAGATTGGATCCTTGCATTTTACCTTCTTGCAATCCTAACACACAACCTGTGGGTGTTTTTGTGTAGAGAAACAAGCTCAGCAGAGTTCTGCCTGCCAGCTCAGCTCCTTTGCAGATAGTCCAGCTGAAATAGTGGATTTCCTCTGGAGATGTTGAGCAAAAGGTTTCAGAGGAGGGAAACTGGGCAGCAGCTACGCTTGGTCACCTGGATTAAAGGATGTAGGCCAGAAGCAGTGGTGGCGAAAGAGCAGAAAATCAGAGTGAATTCTGTAACAGCCCGGACTCCCTTCAGTGTGTGGTGTCTGAGCAGCCCTGGGCGATGGAGCTCTGCCTGCCATTGCCCTTTTTGGTCAGCATTTCCCCCACCTCAGTGCTCAGCAGTGTCTCGGGGAGAGCACAGAGCGGCTGCACTGAGGGCAGGATGGGCAGGTGCCAATCTGGGCAGGGAGGCACCCCCGGCTAAATCCACCTCTGCAGCTAAATGGATTGCTAAAACAATCCTTGTGTTGATGAGGCTTTGCAAACCAGGCTGTGGGAGCCAATCACTGACATTACTGGTGGCTCACAGCATTCCAATCACTTCATGCTCTCCTGGGGCTTTTGTTCTCCAAAAGGGGTGGTTGCAGCCAAACCAGAAGCTTCGTCATAAATTATCCTTCTCTGCTTATCTCCCTGCCAAATAAAAGTTGTAAATCTATCTTGTGCTGTAAATGGGCTTGGGCTCAGTTTCATTGGTCTTCTTCCATTTTTTGCAGGTTTTTTTCTCTTCTCTTAATTATTTGCAAAATTAAATCCAAATATGCATTTCTTTGATTAAAAGAAAAGGCATTATCTTTTCCATCATCCTATATCTGTTACCTCCTTTGGGCTGCAGAACTAGTGTTTCTTGTGGATTAACTAGAGCAGAGTATCTACAAGATTTTCAGCTCCCTGTGGATGTGTTGGGTTTTGTGGCATTACTTTGAGTATCCACCACAGCTTGGCTGCTTGCTGAATGCTCTTCTCCCTGACATCCAATCTCAGGATCTAGCATTTGTCACTCAATTCCAGTGAAAATCTCAATTCCCTGTGTTTTGTCCTCCCTGCTCTCTTTGCAGGTTTCAAGCATTACCTGCCCAGCCCATCCAAGGAGCAAACCCTCTGCCACAGACCCCGGGGGCTGCAATGCATCTCCCCCTTAGTGCAGAGCGTGGAGGAGACCCCCGAGCCCATCCCAGCCAAGATCAAAGGCCACATTCCCAAGTGGATCAATGGAAATCTCCTGAGGAATGGCCCTGGCAAGTTCGAGTTTGGCAATGACAAGTAAGTCTCCTTTAAATGAATTTTTAAATGCCCCTGGGCAGAACGCTGCCTAAACCTAAAGGGGACACCCCTCATGACTATTTAGAGCATCTTTTAGCTTCTTTTTATGTAAGGGAAGGAAGAAATACCAATGTCACTCTTTTGAGAGCAGTTGCTCCCTCAGTTGGGAGCTCCCATTTTCTGCAAAGAGGACCTGGGTGGTGAAGTCACCCAGGCTGGCGAAGCTGAGTCACAGGGAACATCTCGCTCACAAAGAACATGCCCAGCTTTGTCCTCTGTCCTGAGCAAAAATCCACCCCTGAGCACTCTGAAATAAATCCAGGGCACGAATCTGGAGAGTTGGTTGCACCAAATGGTGTGAACTGCTTTAGAAGCAAATCCACCCAGTTGTAAGAATAATACATTAAAATGCCCCCAGAAGGCACTGACTCCCTGTGGCTTGGAATGTGCCATTGCAGTAACTGACAGCTCAGCTGGTGTCAGTAACTGGCCAAAGCTGATCTCCTCCTCGTATTCCTAGAGTGAGACCATCAGGTGTTCTGGGAGTCTCACCAATCCCTTGGTTTGGAGACAATGACATCCTGCAAGAAGCTGAGAGCTAAACGCCTCTGCGTTTGCAGTAATAATTTATGTTGTTGTACAGTACAGCACAAACTCCATTCCCTCTGCAGAGGTGGGTGGTTTATCTATATAGATTATTCCCAAAAAGCCTTACAGCATTTGCAAACACCACATCCCACAGCTATGAATATACTTGTTTCAATTTGGTTTGATTTGGTTTGTTTGATTCAGAGGTTTTCCCAAAAAAAGCTGTGGTTAATATATTATTCAAGGGATCTGGGAATCAGCTTTTACAAACATCAATAAACCTAAAAAGAGGGTACTACACAGCATCATACAATGCCCAACTCTTCTTCATCTCTTTTTTTCTCCCTCCTGGAAGGTTTAACCACTGGTTTGATGGCATGGCCCTGCTGCACCAGTTCCAGCTGGCCCATGGCACGGTGACCTACAGGAGCAGGTTCCTGCAGAGCAGCTCCTACCTGAGGAACAGCCAGCACAGCCGCATTGTGGCCTCAGAGTTTGGCACCTTGGCCATGCCAGACCCGTGCAAGAGCCTCTTTGGGCGCTTCCTGTCCCGCTTCGAGCCGCCACGTACGAGTGCTTCTGTGAAACCTGAGGGGCTGCTGAGATCTCCTTGGAGGAACTTGTGGTTAGGTGGAAAGGGAGGGGAGAGGAAGTCTGGCAGACTTTCTGTGAGCCCGTGTTTTTCTTAGAATATGGCCCAAATTCCAAAATTATGCAAATTGGCGTCAGCCTCAGCGTGGGGAGGCAGAGTTTAATGTTTTAATGCCACTTCAGCTCGCTCAATCCTGCGTCTTTCTGCAAATTTCCCAAAGAAAGCTCTCCCCGAGAGAACATCCTGTGCAGTGCTGATAATGAGCATTACAGCCTGATGTTCTACCTGAGACACAGCTTTGCCCTTAGAACACCTTGCCTTGCTAAGCTTGTAGGGTAAGTGGGCTAATCCCTCCCTTCCTGGACTAAGGGGCAGGAGATTATTGGGTAGGGTGAGGGATGGAGCTGCGCAGGAATGGAAGTTCCAGTACCTGTAGGAATCTGTGTACGTCAGGGAAGAAAGAGGCTTAAATGCAAGCAAGGTGTTCCCCACTAAAACCAGCAGGGCTGAAGCTTGCACCTTGTTGCTGATGCTGTGGCCATCCTCTGTTTCTCCTCTCCCCTCCTGCCACATCATCTGTCCTTTCCCGAGGTGCTCACACCTTCACTCGGGGTGACACCCCCCAAATCCCCACCCCAGCTCCCTCAAGGCATTCCAGATCTCTCCACATCCCTCACCTGCCTCGGCCCAGCTCCAGCAGTGATTCCATCTCTGTCCTTGTCCTTTTCACCCAGCTCCACCTGCACAGTTTCCCTGTGTAGATTATCAAGATGTTTCCAATCAATCTCCCAGGGATTAATGTCACTGCAAATGGGTTTATTTGTTTAAACATGTCTAACTTGCCATAATTCAACATGAGCTGCACAGAGCTGTACACAATGCCAGGATTTCTGTTTCAGAGCCCAGTGACAACTGCAATGTGAACTACGTGCTGTACAAAGGGGATTACTATGTCAGCAGCGAGAACATCTGCATGCACAAGGTGGACCCAGAGACGCTGGAAACAAAGGAGAAGGTGGGAAAAGGGAGCTGAGATGTGGTGGCGCAGAACCACACCTTGCTGGATCGAGGGGAATTCCATCTCCGGAGGGATTTGTCTGTGCCTGCAGCATCTCCGAGTGCCGAGTCCCTGGGCAGCTCTCAGGGGTGGGGGTGCAGTCACTGCCTGGCTGGGCACAGCTATCAGTTCTCCTCTGCTCTCCCTGCTTGCCTGGGCTTGTCTGCGCCTCTCAGCAGAACAGGAAACAGCTTTTTTCCGTGCACAAGAAAAAGTGAACATTGCTGGTCTCACATCTGCCTGTTCCCTGCTGCTTTGCTTTCGTATCGATTCTCTTGATCTGCTTTTTCCACCTCGAGCTTTGCACGCTCCAGAGCTGCCCCTGATCAAACCCTGTTGTAAAGGGGTGGTTCAGCTGCCGCTTGATTTTCTCCCCCCTGTTAGGAAATGGCCAAAACATCAGAGAAGTTTTTCCCTGTGACAGAAGAAGGTGACCTGTGACAGCACAGCACAAGCTATGTAGGGCTGTCCCGAGCCATGCCAGCTTTGTTTCTGCTTGGATGTGAATTATTTCCTTATGGATGTGTTCCTCTCATTCTTTCATGCATATTTTGCACCTTTGCAAGTGAAATCTTCAAAATATCTCCTTATGGATGTGTTCCTCTCATTCTTTAATGCATATTTTGCACTTTTGCAAACGAAATCCCCCCTGCCTGCACGCTTAGAGGGGATTTGGGCTGGACAGCTGTGGGAAGGGCTGAGGGAGGATTCTGCCCTTTCTAAGTCAGTATTTACTGCTGGGCCTGTTTGACACCAGGAAATGCCAGCTCAGAGCATCCCTCAGGCTGTGAGGGAGCCACTCCAGGAATTCTGCAGGGTCAGCAGTGAGTCATGAATAAGCTGTGTGTAAAGCACAGCCACTGAGCTGTGCTGGGTGGTTTGCCAGCTGACCTGTTTGTAAACCAGACTGCAGTCCTGAAAAGACACGTGGGGATTTTCAGGTTCAGCTCTGCTGAGCAATCTTGTCATAAAATGAAAAGAATTCCCTTCAAGTGTATTTTTTTAGCTGCAGGCTGTTTTTTTTTTTTGGGTAAGCGAAGAAATGGAAGGGATTATCTCACATTTAAACTCTCCAGTTTGTGATGCCTTAATAGGACCTGGTTTTCTGAGCTTGCAGTGACAAAACTCTTGGTGATTTCTTGGGGCAGTGACCGTCCCTTCACACACCTACCTGTGCTTGTTGTGGGCATCATTCCCACTGCACCTGTACCCTGAGGACATCTGTGTCCTCCAAGGAATGTCTACTGCTATTAGTCCTGCTTTACTGATAGAGAAATATCCTTATTTTCAAGGATTTGCAGGCAGAATGAAGGCTGGAGTCCAGATGCCACATTATTAATAATGAATAAAATCTGCTCTTCTTCCTCAGACTTCCACAAAAGCGACCCTTGGGGAAGTTCTGCACTGACTGAAAATCTCTGGCATTTGCAGGTGGACTGGAGCAAGTTTATTGCAGTGAATGGGGCCACAGCTCATCCCCACTACGAGTCTGATGGGACAACCTACAACATGGGCAATTCCTATGGGAAGCACGGTGAGGAGGGCATGGCCAGGCTGGTTTTTGGGCAGGGGGTGCAGGACCCCTCCTGGTGCTGCTTCAAGGAGCAGCTGTTGGAGAAACACCCAAAGAGACCTGAAAATTGCTGTTCCTCAGTCAAAATGTCAGTGTCAGTCTGTGCCATAAAACTGGCTCCTCTCAGGATTTAGTTGCAGATGCTTCTGACTTTGGCCTGTGAATGTACAGCAAATTCTCCTCTTGCTCTCCCAAGCTTTGCTGGAAAACGGGAGAATGATTTTTTTAAAGTCCCCTCCACTGTTAAAGCCTCATCTGAAGAAATTTAGCAATTCATGTTTTTCACTTAGAATAAATTGGCTTTTGATGAGCATCATAAGGGTTTTTGCAGGAGGGGAGACAGAATTTATTCTGGTCGCCTGGCTATCTTCCAGCAAAGCTGGGTTTTATGGGATGTTTTTCTTCTTCTCAGAACTCTGAGCATCTTGATAGGATCCTGTTCCATCCACATGGCTGCTCAGTGAAATCCTTCTTTTCCAGAGGCCTCTGAGAACAGCCACTGCCCTTTATTGTGATCCCTTGTGATTTTCCCAGTTTTGACCATTTTCCATTCTTTCTGCTTTCATTTCCTTTTGGCCTCAGAAAAGCCCAGCTCCGTGCCATGTGATTTTCCAGCTGGACATACCAAGCTCTAGATCATTATTACTCAGGAGTGCCATCCTTTCCTGCTCATATGCCAGGTTTATTAAATGAGGATTACTAAGGCTCAGAGTTTTCATTTCCTGTGGGCTTGGTTTTCATCCTGCCCATGTTATCACAGGACAGCACTTCAGGCAGAGCTGGCATTCTCCCAGGCTAAGATCTCTCTATTTCCTTTCAAGCATCCTCTTTTTGTTGTTCTTTTGGTAGATAAATCCTCTGTAGATGCTTTACTGCCTGTTGGGAGATGTTTAGGAGTGGTTATTCCAAGTATTCCTGGAGGGCAGGGAGGAGCAGAGCCTGAGTTTGGTTTGAACACCTTCTCCCCTTTCCAGGATCCAGCTACAACATCATCAGGGTCCCCCCACAGGAGTCAGGCCACGGGGACACCTTGGAGGGAGCCAAAGTTCTGTGCTCCATCCCTCCCAGGAACAAGGCAAAGCCATCCTACTACCACAGCTTTGGTAAGATTCCACCCCAAAACCAGGGAGTTTGGGAAAATGCGGTGCAGAAAGGGCTGGCCAGCTCTCTCTGCCCTGGAGATGTTTTCATTTTGGGTGATATTCCTCCCTTCTCTCCTCAGGGATGACTGAAAACTACATCATTTTCATCGAGCAGCCCCTCAAGCTGAACCTGCTGAAGATCATCACCTCCAAGCTCTGTGGGAAAGCCATCTATGATGGGATCAGCTGGGAGCCTCAGCACAACACCTACTTCCACGTGGTGAACAAGCACACTGGGGAGGTGAGGGGGTCTTTGGCCCCTGCAGCAGCTAATCTGGAACTTCAGTTCCAGATTTCCAATTTTTTTTTTTCCCAATTTTTTGGGAACTTTCATTCCCTAAAGTGCTACATAGCAGCCATGGGGAGTTTAGGAACCAATCCAGAAGTTACTGCAATAAATATTTTAAAGTTTATTGTAGTGTACATTTACACTGCAATGTTTATTTGTAGATTTGTTAAAAATGGGATTTCTTCGTGCATTTTCCTCTTTATTCATTCATTTCTTTGCCAGGCAGAAAGAAGCAGTTTGGAGGGACAGGGACTGAAATGCAGGTCCCAGGTACTACAGGGTATAAAAAAGTCAGAACCTGGGAAAGATGCACAGCAAGGTTAATTGATATTTTGGGTTTTCTTCTTCCAGTTTTGCTCCTTAGGTACTTAAGGCAGCCCTTTTGTAGTGACACAAGGACAGAAGGCAAAGCCCAAGGGACGAGAGGGGTTGCAGTGGGGGGCAGAGTGTGGTATTTGCAGGGATCTTCAGTACGGGGAGAGAATGATGCATCTGACTCCATCTTATCAGAAGGCTAATTAATTATTTTATTATAGTATATTCTCATGACTGTCAGCCAACAGTTCCTACACACACACACACACCTGGCCCTGATAGTCCAAGGAAACAAAACACCATGACTTTGGGTAAATAATCTCCATATTGCATTCTGCTTTTGCACAAACATGGGCACAGCAAATGAGATAAGAGTTGTTTTGATCACTCTGAGGTTCAGAGAATGTGAAACCCGGGAGTATTCTCGGGAAGAATTGTGCCTCGCTTTTCTCTGTGAAGGTGAATTTCTCTGTGAATGATGAGGACTGCATTGATATCAGAAGGCTAATTAATTACTTTATGACACTACATTATTCTATACTATATTACATTGCATCTAAACTGAATCTTCCAAGCACCAAACTCTGCACACAATCTTGTGACTGTCCTGACTCAGACACACACACCTGGTCCTGATAGACCAAGGAAATAAAACACCGTGACTTTAGGTAAATAATCTCCATATTGCATTCTGCTTTTGCACAAACACAAGCACAGCAAATGATAGGAATTGATTTTCCTTTCTCTGAGGTTCAGAGAATGTGAAACCCAGGAATATTCTCGGGGAGAATTGCGCCTTGCTTTTCTCTACCAAGAGAAATGCGGGGCTGCCGGAGAGAGGAGGAGGAGGAGGAGGAGGAGAGGCAGGAGCTTGCAGAGGAGCTGAGCTGTGCCCTGCTCCCTGCAGGTGCTGCCGGGCTCATGGTGCTCGCAGCCCTTCGTCAGCTTCCACCAGATCAACGCCTTTGAGGAGCGGGGCTGCGTGGTGCTGGACCTGTGCTGCCAGGACGAGGGCACCAGCCTGGCCCTGTACACGCTGCAGAACCTCCGGAGGAGCGGGCAAGGGCTGGACCAGGTGAGATCCCTGCCCCTGCTCCCCCAGCAGCTGCTGCAGTAAATGAGCCTTGCTCGGTCTTACCCTATGCAAGCTGTTACAGCTCCAGAGCTCAGTCCCCAAGGGGACTGGGTGCTAGAAGCCAGCTCGCTCTCAGACCAAGGCCGTGGGACAGCCCCTAGCAAGCAGGGAGATATTCAGCTCTTAGTGATCAGGCAGCTCTTGTGATTTCAGCTTTGCTTGCTAGGTAGCTTTTCCCTTGGCCTAGCAAGCCAAGGAGAAGCAGAAGACGCTGGCTGTTCCACGAGTATGGCTTTATTGGAGGGTCCGTGAAGGGTCTCTGCTCTTCTTCTTCCAAGTTAGTAGGGGTACAGTGTGCTACTTTTATACCCTTGGCCTGGATCCAATCCTGACCAATGGCAAAGGTGTTAGAGTGACCATAAGTGACCAATGGTAGGGTTTAACACAATATTGCCTTACATGGCTATAGGGATAAGGTACAAGGCGGATGTCCCTGGAGACAGGAAACTTCTTTGCCGCTGTGTCAGCATTCTATTCTCCAAGGGGCCCTGGCTAAACCTGAGGGGTTTACTACACTGCAGCAGTTGATTTTCTGCAGCAAAGCTCAGGTTGGGAGAATGGAGAACGCCGTGGGGACAGCACAAGCACAGTCCGTGAAAACTGAAATGATCATCTCTTGATGCTTTCTCTCTTTTTATATCTCTCTCCATGGAGCGTGCCCTTGAAACTCTTCAAGCCCTGTGTGTCACACAGAGCTCCATAGCCTGGCAGGATTTATTTCTGTTTTTAAACCTTGGTTTTAATGGCATTCATTTTCCCTATCCGTGTGTAATGCAATTTTCCCCCCAGAAATGATGCAAAATAAGTTGTAGCATAACTTCTAAATGGAAAAAGAAAAAGGAACCCTGTTCTTTAAGACATTACTTCATAAAACGAGCAGTTTTTTTGAAAATCACAGAAACACAAATACCACAGAAACCCCTGCCCTGTTCCTCACAGACACCTCACAACAGCACATTCAAATAAATTATTTATTGTGCCCAGCTCTGTGAAAAGCCCCGTTTCAGGCTGTGTGAGGGGCATTATTTTGCATAGGTCACACATGGGAAAAGTGGGGGTGCTTTCAGTTTCTCAGCGTGCAGATGTGTTTGTTGGAAACCCAGCGTGCTGGGGGGGCTGCTGCATGTCCAGACAGGGCTGAACTTCCTCTGTCTGTCCTGAGCTGTCTAGAACCAGCTCAGCTCCTGCCTCAGAGGGGCACAGCTGCGTCCCTTCGGGTTCTGCTTTCTCTTGGCATTTATTCTGGGCGTTTCTCAAGCATTTTCCCAGCCTACGCAAGTAGAGCAGATTGTTAACACCAGCTTTTATTTTGTCCTCCTCTGAGCACAACCCAGGTGGAGTTGGATGTGGCTGGAGGTGTCCTGGTGTCAGCACTGGGCCTGTGTTTCCAGCAGGCACGTTCTTCAAGTGACAAGTGGCATCACCAGCACACTTCACCCACGCGCACACAGAGGAGTCATTTCAGAACAGAACCTCAAACTTCACTGCAGCAAAAGCCTCACAACTGTCTGGGCATGGCTTGTCTGCTTTCCCCAAATTTTCTGCCTCACTAACCCTGGCAGAGTATTCTGTGTGGCAGAGTTCCTCAGCCAGATTATACGAACCAGTAAAGTTTTGAAAACAAGGTTAACATGTAATTAAAGTGAGCTTAACTGAGCTGGTGGGTTGTGGATTGAAGTAACTGAGACACACCAAAACAGGGTCCTTATCTATTTTACTTAAATGGGAATATGATGGGTTGTGAACTTGGCTTGAGCAGAGCTTTAGTGGCAGTGGTGGAATTATCCTCTCAATGTGCTGTCTGCCACACTGGGGGCTGCACTTTGCTCCCCAGGTAAACCCATCATCATTCCCTGGACCTCCAACCATGAATCCACAGGTACCTGAGCATGGAGGAGGGAATCCTGCAGGGGAACTTGAGGCACTGAAGGCACAGTGCTCTCCTGCTTCTCCTCAGAGTGATGTGAAGCAACACAAGCCTGTTCTAACTGAATAAAACACAATGCAGTGTCTGTCCCACTGCTGGATTTGGTGATAATGGTTTTATATTGGGCTGATTTGCATACCCAGCTCAGCATTAATTACTGTGAGAGCAGTGCGGACCCTTTTAATTCATGTGGTTTTGGTTTCTGCTGTAAATTACTGGAACATGCAGGAACTTATTCTTTCCATTATGTGCGTTACTTTACCAGAACTTGGTCAAACATGTAAGGAAAAGAAGAAGAAGAATTCAGGGGTGTCTAAAACTTCAGAATTGTTCCCTAAAAGTGCATTTTAGCTGAAATGTGTGTCCTCTGCCCATCACCATCACTCTCTGTCTCTGTAACAGGTTTATGCCTCCGTGCCCAGAGCTTTCCCTCGCCGCTTTGTTCTCCCTCTGGACGTGGGCTCAGACACACCCGTGGGCAAAAACCTGAACCCGCTGCCTTACACCCAGGCAAAGGCTGTGAAAGGTGCAGATGGCAAGGTGTGTACCAAACCATAAATGCATTTATGCAGCAGCTCCTGGACCTCGGAGCTTTAACCACCTTTGGTTGTGTGATGGTTGGTGGGACCAGCCAGCTCTCCCGCCCTGCCCGAGCTGAACCAACCCTGCACATTTCCTGGAGAAATTACCCTGCAATTTTCTTTTTCTCCCAGGTGTGGTGCACACATGAAAATCTGCACCCTGAGGGCTTTGAGAAAGTCGGGGGCCTGGAGTTCCCCCAGATCAATTACTCTGGGTACAACGGCCGCAGGTACCGCTACTTCTACGGCTGCGGCTTCGGGCACCTGCTCGGAGACTCCCTGATCAAGGTCGATGTGGAGACCAAGAATTTCAAGGTGAGGTGAAGGCAGCTCATCGAGTCCTTCCCCTGAAGTGCATTTGAAGGTGTGACATTTACTGGGGGGTTTTTAGGGCTTTGCACAGATGGGTCTGGGATGAGATTCCCAATTTCATCCCTCACCTGGCACCCTTATGAACGTGGCACAGTCACCAAACAGGAGAGGATGGCACCAGTACACTCCTGGAATGAAAAAAAAGTTAATAAAAAGTTGAACTCTTAAGTTTCTTGGAGCCCAGAGTATTTCCAGGTGCCTTTGTGGGGAGCATTGTAACTCTGCTCAGTGCAGCAGACAAGTATTAATGCAATGAAGCTCATCCATATGTCCCTGAAGCTCATCCATGTGTTCCTGTGCTTGCTAGATCTGGCAGGAGGAGGGATGCTACCCGTCAGAGCCCGTGTTTGTGCCAGTGCCCAATGCCACGGCAGAGGACAGCGGAGTCATCTTGTCTGTGGTGGTCTCCCCTGCTGAGGTAACTTGCTGCCTGCAGTTTGTCAAAGTCACACAGCATTAATTCACTTTTTGAACCTCACAGCCGAGCTGGAGGCTCCTGGCAGGTGCTCCCCAGAGGCAGTGCAGGCAGGAGTTCTCCCCAGGCTGTTGGTGTGTCCCCAGTGAGGCTCAGAGCTGAGTGAGGCTCGGAGCTCCTGCCCTGCAGGTTTGCTCTCCGTGGTTTGCTCTGTGCCTTTGTGTGCAAACAGTGCGAGAAGTTCAGCCTGGGCGCTCACTCTGCCTCTCTGCTCCTCCTGCAGGACCAAAGTGCTTTCCTGCTCGTGCTGGATGCAGAGACCTTCCAGGAGCTGGGGCGAGCAGAGGTCGGGGTGCCAGTGCCTTACGGGTTCCACGGCGTCTTCAGTGCCCACTGAGGAGCTCCTGGGCACCTCCTGGGACTCAGGGCCGAGCCAGCCCCACGAGGAACCTCTGCTGCCTTCACCTCCCACCTTTCCATCGCGTCTGGGATGAAGGAGCTGCTTTTTCTCCACCACAACCTCCTGTATTCCTAACAAAACACAGCCAAGGAAGGCAGGAACCCCTTTGCTCCCACAGCCCACTGCTTTATCTGCATTGTTTTTACTATCTTGCTAGACCAGCTAGAGCAGCAGTTCACAAAGGATGCCAGGGTGAGGCTTGCAAGGCAGAAAATGGAAGCTGAGGTGATAAAACCCTTCCTGTGGTGCCCTGAGGGGAAGAGAACATCAACATTCAGGGCTGTGACTTTGGCTGAAACATTCAGAGCAGACGAGAGGAGTAAAACCCAGCAGGTGACAGGTGGGCCCAGTGAGGGGGAATAAATAAATCCCCCCTTGCATCCAGGTTGCCTTCGGGGGGCTCCAGGGGGTAGATGCAGACACTCACAGAAGCTGTGCTCGTGCTTTTTTCTGTACCATAGCAGTGCCCTCAAATAAAACCTTGGGAAGTTTTTCCTTTCTCTGCCTGCCCTCAGAGGCTTGTAGATGTGGGGGGCACATCTGCAGAGCGGGACACAGCTCTGCTGGCTGACAGCTCCTGCCTCCCTCCCAGTCCCACCAGTAGGAAACACCAGTAGGAAACACGGAGAGCTCCAGTGTGGCCTTGGTGTCCCTCTGGGGTTGAGCAGAGCAGAACAAACTCCAGCCCCCTGTGTCATCCAGGCTTCTCCAGACCCTCTGGGTGGGTCAACAGTGAGGACTTCTAGTTGTACTTTTTCGTTGTGAAGAATTATTTGAATCATTTCCTTGAGTAATAAAGGAGCCCTTTCGCCCTTGGGGCTTTTCCCCCTCTGAGGAAGCTTCCTTCACCTTCCTTACAGGTCTGGGGAAAAGAAAAAGGATTTTACCTGAGGGAGAGGCAGACGAGGCTCAGCCAGAGCTGGTGGAAGCCACTAGATGGCAAACAGTTCCCGTTCCTGCTGTTCAGCAACCTCTGGTCATTGTCACATCCCGCTCTCCTGCTGGAGCCTGTCCCCGCGGGACAGCAGAACGGTGCCAAGAGCTGTTTGATGGAGTTCAGCCACCATTGGTTCTCTTTTTTCATTTTTGTTATTTTTCTCGTTGAGGTGGGAAACGAAAAGGAGCATCTGGTGCCAAATGGGGTTGAGCATCCCGGGATAGCACATGGGTTTGGAGCTATCCTAGGTGCTGAACACGGGGAAAAATGGAGCATCCCGGGGATGAAACAGGGGGTTGGAGCATCCCGGGGCTGAACATGAGGGGATTGGAACATCCTAGGGCTGAACAAGGAGGGATTGGAGCATCCCGGGGCTGAACATGGGGGATTGGAGCATCCCGGGGCTGAACACGGGGGGAATTGGAGCATCCCGGGGATGAACATGGGGGTTTGGAGCATCCTGGAAGCGAACACGGGGGGATTGGAGCATCCAGGGGCTGAACACGGGGGGAACTGGAGCATCCTAGGGCTGAACATGGGGGGTTTGGAGCATCCCGGGGCTGAACAGGGGGTTTGGAGCATCCCGGGGCTGAACACGGGGGATTGGAGCATCCCGGGGATGAACATGGGGGGTTTGGAACATCCTAGGGCTGAACAAGGAGGGATTGGAGCATCCCGGGGATGAACATGGGGGTTTGGAACATCCTAGGGCTGAACAAGGAGGGATTGGAGCATCCCGGGGCTGAACACGGGGAGGAACTGGAGCATCACCGGGTCCGACAACAACACGGAAGGACCGGAGCATCTCCAGGGCTAAACACGGGGTAACCAGAGCATCCAGGGGCTGAACACGGCGAGGAACTGGAGCATCCCCGAGTCCGACATCGGCACCGGGGGATTGGAGCATCCCCGCATCCCGCACCGGCACGGATGGACCGGAGCATCCCCGGGGCCTCACACGGGGAGGAACTGCAGCATCTCCCGGTCTCGGCGGGCGGATCCCGCGGGCTGGAGCCGCCCCCGGGGCCGGGATGAGGCCGGGCCGGAGCCGCCCCCGTGGCTGGGCTGGAGCCGCCCCGCTCCGGCCCCGCCGCGTCCCCGCGATGTCACCGCGCTCCGCCCGCCTGGCGCGGCTGTCGCGCTCCGTCACCTTCAGCGCCTGCCACCGCCTGCACAGGTGAGCCCCGCACAGGTGAACCCGCACAGGGAGCCCCGCACAGGGAGCCCCGCACCGGAGGACGCTCCGAACCCCGCTGCGTTTCCCGGTTGTGTCCCCGGCCCGGCCCCTTCCCGCAGCCAGCCCTCCGTGCCCGGCTGCAGTTCCGTGTTCTGACTGAGCCGGCGGCGCTTTCGCTTTGTAAACATCGCCCTGCGCCCCCCCATCTGCTGGTTTTCCCCCAAAACTGATAAATTCCTTGACCTGAAGCTGCCTCAGTTTTAGGACCGGTCTCTTCTCCCAGGCTAGGAGCGGTGGGACGAGGGGAAACAGCCTCGAGCTGTGCCAGAGGAGGTTTAGGCTGGAGATCAGGAGGATTTCTCCATGGAAGCGGTGGCCAGGCCTTGGAAGGGGCAGCCCGGGGCGTCCCCATCCCTGGAGGTGCCCGAGGAACTCCGGGATGTGGCACTCAGTGCTCTGGCTCTGCTTGGACCCCAGGATCTCACGGCTCTTTCCAAGCTCAGTGATCCTGGGGTTCTGTGATGTCCCCAAAATGTGCCTTGACCTGAAGCGCTCAGAGCAGGGCCCTGCATTGCTTCAAAGGGAACATTCAGAGGGAAATCCTTTGTACTTCTTTGTTAATCGGTGATAAACCCAAATGTGCAGCTTGCTGCAGGCCGAAGGGATTTTGGGCCCAGATGTTGAACATTTATCCAGCAGTGAAACAGACACAAAACCACAGCAGGGAAAGATTCAGTGCTGTCAACAGCATCTTTTCATGGCCCAGCCATTTCTGTCTGTGTTTGTGCCTCCTGGGCTGGTTAAATGTGGGAGAGGGAAGAGATGGAGAGCTGGAGAGCAGAGCTGAGTGAACCCATGGAGATGTGGAACAGATCCATGCCTGCCTTTCCCACAGCAAATCCCTGAGTGATGAGGAGAACCTGAAGCTCTTTGGGAAGTGCAACAATCCCAATGGCCACGGACACAACTACAAAGGTGGGAAACTGATTTCCATCCTTGCTCAGGGTGGGGAGGGCAGGGCCACTCACTCTCAGCAGCCTCAAACAGCTTTTTTTCCTCCTAATTCTTAATAAAAACACAAACCCAGTGGCTGAGTTTGTGTTTTTATTCAGAATTAGGAGGAAGTTTCAGCAGCAGGGGGTTGAACCGTAGCATGGGTTTGCCATTTTTCAGCTGAGTAGATAATAAATATTTATTTTCAAATGCCACTTTTTGAATCAAGTCTGCTTGTTTACGCGCTGCAGAGTCATTGTGATTGGAATGGAGATTTTTCTAAGCAAGAGCCATGCAAATTAAACAGCCTGTAAACATTATTTGAATGGGTTTTTTTCACAAGTTCTCCCATTTGAACACTCCGAGCACGCAGAATTAGATCTCTGCAATTCCTGGAGAGGCTCCCTGTGCTGTTGGCACCCTGAAACCTCTACTGAGGAGCTGCTTTATCAGGGGAGACAGGCTTATCTGCAGCCTGCTGTGGCACCAGCCCTTGGGGAGGGATTTTTGTGCCTCTGAGCCGTTGTTTTTATGGAGCATCCCCTCATTTTGTAAAAGCAGTCCCACTCCTGAGTGCAGCCCGTGGGTGAGCAGGGCTGTGAGTCCCAGCCGAGCAGCAGATGTGGTTTTGGGTTCATGGGCACCACAGTGACCTGATCTTTTCTGTTTTCCAGTTGTGGTCACCGTGCGTGGAGAGGTGAGTGCTGCCAGCGTCCTTTCCTGTCCCTCAGGGTGGCACAATCCCCACGGTTCTGGATTTCCCAGAGTATTTCAGAAACTCTGTGCACATCGCTAGAGCAGGTTTTCTGTGCCCACTGTCCTGTTCACAAGGATTTGCAGTTTAATGCTGTTTTCATGCTTGAAGACTCTTCCAGAGCGTTGTTTCTGCCTGGTGTCAGCTTTTAGGAGAGAGTGGAACCTCTGGAATTGTTTCCAGGCTGTACCAAGCCCTTGGGAGCATCCCAGGAGTGCAGCTGGAGCCCTCTGACAGCGGGGAGATAATTTCCTTGTGGCTCAGATGAGCTGAGCATAGATATTCCTGTCTGGTTTGTGCTGCCACCAATGTCCCTTGTGCTTCCCTGCAGATTGACCCGGTCTCGGGGATGGTGATGAACCTGACAGACCTGAAGGAATACATGCAGGTAAAAATAGCCCAGTTTTCCTTCTAATCCCCTGGGAGAGATGATTAGAGCTTGTCTGGTCCCAGCATGGGGACGTGGTGAGCTGCTGAAGGCAGCACATCAAAAGGAAATTAGGCAATAATTGAAGAATAAATGCCTTAGCTGTGTTCTGTGAGGCAGAGCCGCGTCTCCAGCTGGGAATCTACAGCTGCATCTGGGGCTCTTTCCCTTTATTCCCATCCTGGCTGTGGGGGTTACCTGGGCCTCAGGCCAGGCAGGGACAGGGACAGGGACGGGGATGGGGACAGGGACAGGGCTGTCACTGTGCTCTCTCTGCAGGCAGCGATCATGGAGCCCCTCGACCACAAAAACCTGGACAAGGACGTGCCCTACTTCTCTGAGGTGGTGAGGTGGGTCAGGGGGCTCCTGGGGGGGCTCATCCTGCCTGGGCAGCAGCAGCAGCAGCAGCAGCAGCAGCAGCATCTGTACCTGTGTGCTGAGCACACCTGTGTCCAGCCCTGCTGCCCCTCCTACATCAGCCTGGACAGGCAGGACCTGCCCATCCCACCCATCCCACCCATCCCATCCCATCCCATCCCATCCCATCCCATCCCACCCATCCCACCCATCCCATCCCACCCATCCCATCCCATCCCATCCCACCCATCTCACCCCATCCATCCCATCCCACCCATCCCATCCCATCCATCTCCAATCCCACCCCATCCCACCCATCCCACCCATCCCACCCATCCCATCCCATCCCATCCCATCCCATCCCACCCCATCCCATCCCACCCATCCCACCCCACGTGCTGGCAGTGCCACCATCCCCACGTGGCCCAGGTGTCCCCAGCTGCCCCTCAGCATCCCCCAGCCCACCCTGGCTGCAGATTTTGGTGTCAGTTCTGCCCTCTGAGCCCTGGCCCTGCTGCTGTTCCCCCTCAGCACCACGGAGAACGTGGCTGTGTTCATCTGGGACAGCCTCCAGAAGCTCCTGCCCCAGGGCGTCCTGTACAAGGTGGAGGTGCACGAGACAGAGCAGAACGTGGTGGTTTACAAGGGAGAGGAAACAATTGTCAAGTGAAATCAGCCTGGCCTCAGGTGCTCAGCAGAAATCTCCATTCTCAGCTCCCTGCCCAGCGTTTCCTGCAGCCAGCCCTGGTTCTGTGCTCCTGCAGGACGAGGGCAGGTGTTTCACCAGGACCCTCCCAGCAGTTTGCCCATCTGGCTTCTCACAATGGGTTGGTTTCTCTGCTTTTCCTCAAGACCTTCCTGTTTTGCCAGCTGATGTGAGATTTAGAGTTGTGCCGTGGTAAATAAAGCAGCTTTGGGGAGAGGAGGTGGCCTGGCAAAATCCCCAAAGTCTTTGATTTCTCTCTGATTAAATATTGAATTAATTTATTTGATAATGTGAGCTTTGGTGTTGCTTTGCTCCTTGATCAAACAGAGAAGCATTTTTGAGGGTGAGAACAACATTATCTTTCTATTTTTTGCTTCTTATCAGTTTATTTCCTGTGCTGCAGGCACGTTTCGTCCTGTGGCCAGCAGATCTTTCTGTGTGTGTGCAACTGCTGTGGTGGGCAGTGAAAAAAAGCATTTCTGACCCAAACTGGAGAGCCAAAGGGAGCAGGGTGAGAATGGAAAACTGAGGGAGCTGCAGTGGGAATGCCACAGCCCCAGTGGTGGCAGAGCCCTGGGGAGGGAGTGCAAGAATAAACCCTTAAATCCACCCTGAAATCAACCCTTAAATCCTCCCTTAAATCAACCTTTAAATCCACCCTTAAATCAACCCTGAAATCAACCCCAAAACTCAGTGGAGGCTGTTGCAGCAGGATGAGGCTGTGAGAGGAGTTTAGATGGGCACTACCCCAATTCTCCTGGATAACTTAATGGATATAATTAAAAAACAGAATCTGATAAGCAAGGCAGCAATTCCCTTGCTTTCAAAGGAAATGGGGTGTTTGAGTAGTGGGAGCAAACATCCTCTTTGGGGAGGTTTAATGAAGCACGCTCTGCTGCAGGTTCAGGCAAAGTGGGCTTTGCCCTGCCAAAAAATACCTGGGATGGTTTAAAACTTTAAATTCACAGGAGTCTGAGCTGCTCTGGAATGTGAAATGGGAATTGCTATAGATGGGGGCAGCTCTGTGCCCTGGCCTGGTTCAGCTTCACTCAACCTCCCTGGGAGAGCTTCAGAAAGGGAATTGGGAGAAAAATGAGGAATATTCCCTTTGGAAATTCCAAAAGGGAATTGGGAGAAAAATGAGGGATATTCCCTTTGGAAATTCCAAAAGGGAATTGGGAGAAAAATGAGGGATATTCCCTTTGGAAATTCCAAAAGGGAGTTGGGACAAAAATGAGGGATATTCCCTTTGGAAATTCCAAAAGGGAATTGGGAGAAAAATGAGGAATATTCCCTTTGTCAGGGCAAAACCTCTGCCCTGGCTGCAGCAGCTTTGGGGATTTTTTTCCTATTTAAAGGTGGTGCTTTGGGGATATTTGGCTGCAGGTTCCTTGCAGTGTGAGCCATGCAGGGAGTGCTCAGTGCAATGAACACTCAGCGGCCACATTTGCCCCTTTTCCCTGCTTTTTTCCCTCCCCAAATGTGGAATCAGCAGTTTTTATTCACCATGGGGGGGTTTTGCAGCTGCTCTGACCCCTCCTGCTGCCCTGCAATGATGTAAATCCAGAGCTGGTGCTGCTGATTCACAGGGCAGTGACTCATGGACACTCAAACACATCATGTGCTCTCTTTATCAGAGCAGGAATCCGCTCAGCTGCTGGCAAAAACCGAGCAAACAAACGTTACATCTGCACAGCACAGCCCACTGCTTTTATTGGCACGGGGGCAGAAAAGGCAGCCCAGACTGCTGAGGGTTTCTGCAGCCCCATGGCCCTGACAAAGCCCCTGAGTATTTATTTAATATTAAAAATATATATATATATAGTATATATAGTATATAGTATATAGTATATAGTATATAATATATAAGGTATAATATATATAATATATATAATTAATATATATAATATATATTAATATATAATATATATATTAATATATATTAATATATATATTATATTTATTATAATTATATTATTATATATAATATATAATATATAATATATAATATATAATATATCTATATTTGTATTTATTGCTGTGAAGATCGATCTGTGCCAATTATTCGGATTTCTCGGATTTCAATGACTGCAGCTCTGGGGAAATGGGAATAAATTGGGTGCCTGGGCAAGGGGTTTGGGTGAAAGGGGCTGGAAACAGCAGGGCTGGCGTTGAAATTGGGATTTCATTGGTGTGAAAATTGGGATTTCAGTGGTGTGAAAATTGGGATTTCAGTGGGTGCTGTCCCCTCGTCCTGCTCAGAGGGAGCCCTGCAGGGAATTCTCTGTGGGATTCCAAATTCCCAGCTGAGGGAGGGAGGGAATGAACTCCCGGAATTAAACACTGAACATTAAACATTGGGCTCTGCCGGAGTGACTGAGTGATGAAATGCTCTGAGGACAGTTCAGGTGACAGAGGGGACAGCCCTGCGAGGCCACAGCTGATCCCAGCAGAGCCTGGAGGACCAGGATTCCAGCTTTGGTGCATGGAAATGAGAATGGCAGGGAAATAATGACAGGAAATGTCATTTCAAGCCCCCAGTTGTGTTTAGTGGGACTGAAAGACCCAGCCCTGCCTTCCTGCCCCGTGCTAAAATCAAATCAGGGTTTGTGGAAGAGCTGGGCACAGTAAATAATTTATTTGAATGTGCTGTGGTGAGGTGTCAGTGCAGGGGTTTCTGAGGTATTTCTGTGATTTTCACCAAAACTGCTCCTTTCCTGAGCCAATGCCAGGCCAGGGGCTGCCTGTGCCAGCAGCTGATGGAGTTGAACGCCCGTGGCACGGTCTGCTCCTGTCAACCAAAAGCAAAGGTTGAGGCAGCCCAGGAAATCTGTCCAGCAGCAGCTTTCCTTTTTATTTCCATTTATTTTCATTTTTCATTTTTAGTTCAGGGAGGTTTTTCCCAATTCTGCCTCACTGGAGGAGGAAAAATCTCGATTTCTTCCTGTTTTTGAAGCACAGTGGCCAAGGGAGGACAGAGGGTGCAGTGAACTGATCCTGTTCCTGTGACACCTGGGGACATGGAGCGCCCAAAAGGAGCAGCAGAGAGAGAGGAAACTCCACCAAGTTCTGCCGCTCCTCGGGCTGGTTTTTTACAGCCCATTGTAGCCCAAACAAGGCAGGAGTTAATAAATAATCCACATATTGAGGGATGAGGAGCTGCTCCCCTGAGCTCAGCTGCACCTCCCAGTTCCCCACTGGGATTCCCCTCCTTAAAGTGCTTTTATTTCTCTCCTTAAGGTGCTTTTATTTTCCTCCTTAAGATAAAACATCTTAATTTTCCTCATTAAGGTGCTTTTATTTCTCTCCTTAAGGTGCTTTTATTTTCCCTCCTTAAGGGGCTTTTCTTTCCCTCCTTAAAGTGCTTTTATTTTCCTCCTTAAGGTGCTTTTATTTTCCTCCTTAAGATAAAACATCTTAATTTTCCTCATTAAGGTGCTTTTATTTCTCTCCTTAAGGTGCCTTTACTTTCCTTCCTTAAGGTGCTTTTATTTTCCCTCCTTAAAGTGCTTTTATTTTCCTTCCTTAAGATAAAACATCTTAATTTTCCTCATTTATTTTCCTCATTAAGGTGCTTTTATTTCCCCCCTTAAAGTGCTTCTATTTCCCTTTTTAGGGCGTTTTTGTTTCCCTCCTAAAGGGGTTTTTTTTTGGGATTGCTCACTTTTGGGCTGGACTGAATGAGGCCAATAAAGAGCAAAAAACTGGAGAAAAGGAGCTGTCTGTGCCCCAGAATTCCCCAAATTTCCTCATTTTCCTGAGCCCCCGCAATTCCCACCCTGGGTAAAGCTCATTAGGGTGTTTGTTTGTGCCTGGCACTAATTGGAACCAATTAATTAACCTGTAGAGCGGGGAGGCCAAGTGGAAACAGAGCGTGGGAGTCTGAAAAATGAGGGGAAAACCGGGGTTGGGTGCTCAGGGGCATTTCTTGGCTTTTTCCCTGAAATTGTTTTTACACTGGTGTGGAAAATTCAAATTTCTGCTCGTAAATGTGCTCGGAAATTCAGTGAATGAGGCAAAGAATTAAAAAACTTTGTCCTTGTAAATTTACCTAGAAATTCAGGGAATGTGGTAAAGGAATAAACAGCTCTGTCCCCATAAATGTACCCAGAAATTCAGTGAATGTGGCAAAGGATTCAGCATGGATGGGCCAAAGCAGCACGTGGGGATAATCTGGGACATGGGAGGTGCCACAGGGACATTTAAATGCAATTTCATATTTATTATCCGAGGCTGTAATCTTAGCAGATAGATGGATCAACAAAGAGATGGGAGCTGAGCCGTAATTTCCCGCACTAATTAGGATTTTATTGTGTGTCGTGCGCTGATAAAGAATGCTCCTATCTCTGCTAATTACCCCGTCTGCTACACAGGAGCCAAATTTAATGGCTGGCCACTAAAATAAAATGATTTATGTGGAATTCTGCGAGAACATTCCACGAATGGAGCCCTGCAGGCTCAAATGGCACCTGTGGAAATGTGAAATTGTGCTGGGGAATTCTTCCCTCGCCAACCCCTCCTCAGCCCAGCAGCAAACAGGGAGAGAAGTGGAAATTACGGTGAAACAAGTGGAATTTACACTCAGGGCATGGGAGGGGGAATTACCTTTATTTTTTGGGGCAAATCATGGCTTTTGTACAATTTGAACAAGCAAGAATTGAGTGAAAGCTCAGCCTGAAAGCCAAACCAGCCTTAGCAATGTTTAATCACAGCTGTCAACTCTTGGGGATAATATTTTGAACGATTCTGATGGAATTAATTAAAAAATTTCCCTCTCAGACTTGATATCTGAGTGCCTAAGAAATAGAAATGAGCAGGGACAAATTCTTCTGAATTCCTGAGAAATAGAAATATAACAATTCTTTCCGAATTCCTGGGAAATAGAAATGGGCAGGGTCAATTTTTTTCTGAATTCCTGGAAAATATAAATGGGCAGGCACAATTTCTTTCTGAATTCCTGAGAAATATAAATGAACAGGCAGAATTCTTTCTGAATTCCTGAGAAATATAAATATAGTAATTTTTTTCTGAATTCCTGAGGAATGGAAATGGGCAGGGACAATTTCTTCTGAATTCCTGAGAAATAGAAAGGTAACAATTTTTTTCTGAATTCCTGAAAAATGTAAATGGGAAGCCACAATTTCTTTCTGAATTCCTGAGCAATAGAAATGGGCAGGCAGAATTTCTTTCTGAATTCCTGAGAAATATAAATGTAACAATTTTTTTTCTGAATTCCTGAGCAATAGAAATGGGCAGGCAGAATTTCTTTCTGAATTCCTGAGAAATATAAATGTAACAATTTTTTTTCTGAATTCCTGAGAAATATAAATGGGCAGGCACAATTTCTTTCTGCATTCCTGAGAAATAGAAATATAACAAAACTTTTTTGAGTTCTTGAGAAATATAAATGGGCAAGCAGAATTTTTTCTCGTGGTGTTCAGCTCCTGCGTTAAATTTTCAGGCTCCTTCATTCCCAGGCTCCTCAATCCCTTGGGAATTAGGATTTATTCAGCAGAAATGAGGGGATTGGGCAGCTCTGGGCTGGGAAGGGCAGTTTAAAGCCAGGACTGTTTTTTAAATTTGAAATGTTGCTCTGGTTTGGGGCTCAGCCTCCTCAAGAGGAAGCACAAGAGGATTTTCCCCCAAAAATCCAGGATTGCAGAGCTCAGGCCTCACCTTTATTTATTTGTTCCTCCATCTGTGGGGTCAAAGCCAAATATTTCAGAACAATTTCAAATCCCCTTCACCTCCAACAACATCACCAGGAAACAATGGGAGGTGCAAGAACCAATTTTGATTCCTTATTTTATTTAGATTTGTTTAAGGAAAAAAAAAATTGCTTTCCACAATTTGAAAAATTTCTAAACACACGTTTTTCCCATATAAAAATACAAACAACAATAAAATCAAGACGTCCGTTGGCCCACACAATAATCTTGCCTTGCAGTAAAAATCAGCTGTTGATTAAAAAAAAAAATAAAAGAGGAACACAAAATGCCCACCTTGCCTTTCCAGGGGGAAAAACAGAGGGAGAACAAAGAGAATCATCTGCTGGAAGAATGAAATTCAGGGGGTTTGGAGCAGAAATTCCTGGGCTGGGTGTGGGGGCTCTGCAGCCTGGGCTGGGCTCAGCCTGGGGGGTTTGGGCTGGATTTCCCTCCCCAGGCTCAGCTCCGCTCCCCGAGAGCCAGGGCTGTGCCAGGAGGGGATGGAGGGAAAGAGGAGGAAGAGGAGGAAGAGGAGGCAAAGGCAGAGCCCTCCTGGAGCTGCTTGGAAGAGGAGGAGGAAGAGGAGGAAGACGAAGAACAAGAAGAAGGAGGAGAAGATGGAGAAGAAGAAGGAGGAGAAGACGACGAAGAAGAAGAAGACAGAGAAGAAGAAGATGATGAAGAAGACAAAGATGAAGAAGAAGAAGACAAAGACAAAGATGAAGAAGAACGAAGATAAAGAAGACAGAGATGAAGAAGAAGAAGAAGAAGATGAAGATGAAGATGAAGAAGAAATAGAAGAAGAAGAAGAAGACGAAGAAGACGAAGAAGAAGAAGAAGAAGAAGGAGAAGACAAAGAAGGAGAAGACGACGATGAAGAAGAAGAGTTCTCCTCCCTTCAGGCGTTTTGTGCTTCACAGGATGCCTTCAGGCCATGAGGAAATCATGGATTCATGAATGTCCCGTGTTCCTTGGGCTCTGCTCACCCATTTTTGGGTCACAAAAGCACAGCCAGGGCAGAGGGGTCTCTGCTGGGGAAATTCCCTTTTGCTGAGCTCGTGGGCGAGGGCAGCAGGGGAGGATCACTGTTCTCGTTTCCCGTGCAGGTGCATTTCTCACACATTTCTCACAGCAAGGAAGAGTTTTCCTGAGTAAATCAGCTCAGCCCCGTGTTCCTGAGCAGGGGAAGGGGCAGCAGAGCTGGGGCCCCTCTAGGAGAGCAGGCTGGCTGTGGGCAGCAGCAGCAGCAGGGCAGCCAGCAGGCAGGAGCTGCCCCGAGCCCTGCCCACCGAGTTGGGAGTGGTGCTGGAGGCGGAGGTGGTGTTGGAGGGCACCGGGGTGGTTTCTGCAGCTGAAATGGAAAAAAAAAATTGGTTACAAATGTAAAGGAACATTTGTAATTTGAGAGCTTCTGCTTCTGTGATTTCAGAGGAATGAGGGGTCACACTCTCTGTGGAGGAGGGGGGTGGCTGAGGACATCAGAGGAGCCTGACCCTAACCCTGATCCTAAACCTGACCCTGGCCCTGACCCTGATCCTAAACCTGACCCTGTCCCTGACCCTGTCCCTGACCCTGACCCTGACCTAAACCCTGACACCTGATAACCCTGACCTAAACCTGCCCTGACCCTGACCCTGTCCCGACCTGACCCTCCTGACCCTGACCCTGCCCTATCCTAATCCTGACCCTAACCCTGACCCTCTCCCTGACCCTGACCCTGGCCCTGACCCTGACCCTCTATGCAGATTATTTATTTACCTCTATGCAGATTATTTATTTACCTCTATGCAGATTATTCTCCTCTATGCAGATTATTTACCTCTATGGAGATTATTTACCTCTATGGAAATTATTCACCTCTATGCAGATTATTCATCTCTATAGAGATTATTTACCTCTGTGGAGATTATTTACCTCTATGATTATTTACCTCTGTGGAGATTATTCACCTCTATGCAGATTATTTATTTACCTCTGTCCAGCGTCCAGATCCTGAGCTCAGTGATGTCATTAGGGAGCCTGATATAGACCCTGTGGGAGGAGGGAAGAGAGAGGAAAACCAGTTCAGGGCAGAGAAGCTGAGTGTCCCAGGGGGATGGAAAGGGGACACTGCCAGCAGATGGAGGGACAGGAATTCCAGAGCCACTCTGAGCTTGTTTTGGGGGTGTTTCCAACATCTGAAATTGTTTCTCCATCACATTTTGGCTGCGCTGGGGCTGGGGACGGGTGGCAATTAACTGGGAACCATCTGCTCCCTGTAATTAGCAGGAGCTGGCTGAGCTTCCTCCCCACAGATAAGGCTGGGGGCTCTGCTGGCCTTGGACAAACGTCTCCCACTGGGGTAATGGGAGTGCTCAGCTGGGCCCCTTCCATGACATTAATCTGCATTTCTGCTCTGCGAGCATCTCCAGACTCCCACTGCACCCCTGGGCTGGCTTTCGGGAGCTAAAGTTGGAAAAGGAGAAGGAGGAGAAGGAAAAAAGGAGAGGGAGAAGGAGAAGGTGATGGAGGAGGAGAAGGAAAAAAGAAGGAGAAGGAGAAGAAGGAAAAAAGGAGGAGGAGAAATAGAAGGAGAAGGGAAAAAGGAGAAGGAGCAGGAGAAGGAGAAGGAGAAGGAGAAGGGAAGAAGGAGAAGGAGAAGAAGGAGAAGGAAAAAAGGCGAAAAGGAAAAGGAAAAGGAAAAGGAAAAGGAAAAGGAAAAGGAAAAGGAAAAGGAAAAGGAAAAGGAAAAGGAAAAGGAAAAGGAAAAGGAAAAGGAAAAGGAAAAGGAAAAGGAAAAGGAAAAGGAAAAGGAAAAGGAAAAGGACAATGCAGAGGGCTCTGGAGGATGTGCTCAGCCCGGCTCTGGGTTTGTCCCAGCCGGGGCTCAGGGGGTCGCTGCTCACATGATCTGCACTGAGGAGAAGTTCTCTGCATGGGATGTCCAGTTGGCCGCTCTCTCAGAGACGTTCAGCCATGCTGTGGTCACATTGTTGCACGTCTGCGTGTCTAACGTCTCCCACTGCCC
This sequence comes from Zonotrichia leucophrys gambelii, assembly GCF_028769735.1. Taxonomy (NCBI): domain Eukaryota; kingdom Metazoa; phylum Chordata; class Aves; order Passeriformes; family Passerellidae; genus Zonotrichia; species Zonotrichia leucophrys. The sequence continues at coordinate 1,511,802 of NC_088193.1, read as the reverse complement.
CACCGAGGTGTTCTGGGACACGGCCTGCAGCAGGAACGGCCCCGGGCTGCTGCTGTGGTTCCTGTCGTCCTTGATGGTCACTGGGGCACAGCGAGAGGGACACAGTCAGATTCCTGCCAAAATGGGATTTACATTCCTGCCAAAATGAGATTTCTGCCAAAATGAGATTTACATTCCTGCCAAAATGAGATTTCCACCAAAATGAGATTTACATTTCTGCCAAAAGGAGATTCCTGCCAAAATGATATTTACATTTCTGCCAAAATGAGATTTCCACCAAATTGAGATTTACATTTCTGCCAAAATGACATTTCTGCCATAATGAGATTCCTGCCAAAATGAGATTTACATTTCTGCCAAAATGGGATTTCCGCCAAAATGAGATTTACATTCCTGCCAAAATGAGATTTCTGCCAAAATGAGATTCCTGCCAAAATGAGATTTACATTTCTGCCCAAATGAGATTTACATTCCTGCCAAAATGAGATTTCTGCCAAATGAGATTCCTGCCAAAATGAGATTTCTGCCATTATTACATTTCTGCCAAAATGAGATTTCCACCAAAATGAGATTTACATTTCTGCCAAAAGGAGATTCCTGCCAAAATGAGATTCCTGCCAAAATGAGATTTACCTTTCTGCCAAAATGAGATTTACATTTCTGCCAAAATGAGATTTCCACTGAAATGAGATTGCAATTTCTGCCAAAATGACATTTCTGTCATTGTTGCATTTCCGCCAAAATGACATTTCTGCCCTGCCAGGACCCCGGGCCCTCAGGGTTTGCCCACACCCTGTGTGGCCCTTGTGGTGACAGCAGCCAGCACAGAGGGTGTTTTACCCCCAAAAACCCCCTTTATGTGTCCCTGAGCTGCTCACACCGGGCTCAGCCCCCGGTGCCACACCTGGTGCCACACCTGGTGCCACGCCAGGCAGAGCCCTGTGCCCGCCCTGCAGACGGGAAGGAACCCTGGGCAGCCCCAGCCTGGCTGGTTCTGCCTCTCCCTGCCCTGCCCGGGGCTCTCGGGGATTTTCCCCAGAGCAGAACCTGGCCCATGGCCAGGAGGGGCAGGGAGGAGCTGCTGGGCACCACCAACAGCGCTGGGCACCAGCAGGGGCTGCCCAGGCCCCTGAGTGCCCTGCCACGGCCCTGCCAGCCTTCACTCCCCCTTGGGCCAGCCCTGCCTCAAACCAAAGCTGCCAGAACCTCCAGGAGATGAGGTGAGGCAGGAGCTGCCATCCAAACCTCAATTCCCTGCTCAAAAAATGGAAATAACACCCAGAACCTCCGGGAGATGAGGTGAGGCAGGAGCTGCCATCCAAACCTCAATTTCTTGCTCAAAAAAATATTGAAATAACACCCAGAACTTCCAGGAGCTGAGGTGAGGCAGGAGCTGCCATCCAAACCTCAATTCCCTGCTCAAAAAAATGGAAATAATAGCCAGAGCCTCCAGGAGATGAGGTGAGGCAGGAATTGCCATCCAACCTAAATCCCCTGCTCAAAAAATGGAAATAATAGCCAGAACTTCCAGGAGATGAGGTGAGGCAGGAATTGCCATCCAACCTAAATCCCCTGCTCAAAAAATGGAAATAACAGCAGTGAGTGAATGAAAGGAGCCCAGCTGAGTGCTGTGGGTGCAGCCTGGTGGGATCTGAGGGAACCCGTGTAGTTCACACCTCCTCCCTGCAGGGAGGATCAGGTAAGGCTCAGGATGTCTTTTCCCCACTGTTTTCTCAGAATTTGGGTTTTTCTGGGCCTCAGGGCCCAAGCTGTGTTTGCCCCATCCTGCTGCAGCCTGAAATCCATTTCCTCCCGTGGATGCTGAGCGTTTGTCAGCACCAAAGTCGCCTCTTCCCCTTTGTCTGTGCAGAAAGACAAAGTCCGAGAGAGGAGGGGAGGGAACCGAACCACAAAACAGCTTCCCCAAGTTCTGTCTTTTCTTTTGTCCTTCTGTGCAAAAAGATAAAGGGGGGGGAAAAATCATCCTGAGCAGAGAGAGGGGATTTGGGATTGAGCTGCGGAGGGGAAGATGAGATAGGAACAAAGAGGTAACAGCAGCAAATAACAGCCAGAACCCGCCTGGAATGAGAAAGGATTGCAGCAGAATCAGAACGTGCATTTGCAGCAGATTTGCAGCAGCACAGCAGGGTCAGGCACAGAGGGCAGCCTGCGAGCTCCAGGCAGGGCTGGCTTACCCAGGTAGGCTGTGTTGGGCTGGTAAGTCTCAGGTGTTGTTTTCACAGAGAAATTCCCTTCGGTGGTGTTCCTGAGCCACAGGCATCTATCTGTGCCTGTGTCTGCCTGGCCAGACGCCGTCCCCAGCAGCAGCAGGGGTGCCAGGAGCAGGAAAGCTGCCATGACCCCTCTGGTGCCCCCTGCTCACCCACCTGCCCTGGCACTGAGGCAGCCTCGCCCCTTGCCAGCCCCGTTTATACCCAGACTGCGATGAGGTCAATGCAAATATTCAAGTATTTCCTCCTCCCCGTCCAGCTCACACGTCCACACCCCCCTGGAGGTTTCACTGATAGAGACACTTCCTCCTACCTGCCCAGAACTGGTGACAAACAAGGGGTGAGCCCTGTTTGAGGGGTTCAGATGGGCACTGGGGACATCCCTGGGCTGGACACCAAGGTCTGTGTCCCTTGGAATGGTGACCAGTCCTGTGAGCTCTTGTAGAAACCCTGGAAAGGTGGAGGAGCCTCCAGTCTTGATCTCCAGGCTTTTCTTGAAATTCCAGAGGATGTGAAAAAGCCAGAGAGGGAACAGCCCTGTAAAAATGCTCAAATTCAGCTTCTGATCCTGCTTGGAAAGAGCTGGATCATGAAGGGCCAAGGGTGTGGGGAGAGCTGGTCTCTCCTGACCCCTTTTCACAGCCCCTCAATAGTGAACATGGAATTTTCATGCTGGGGGACTCATCCCTGGTGGGATTCCTCCCCAGTAATTTTGGCTGGACACCTCAAATAACATCACAGAGGAAAACGGCTCCAGTTTCTCCCTCCTCTCCTTCCTGGATTTTTCCCCATTTCCCTCTCAGGTCCTTGGCTGATTTTGAAGTATTTCAAGGTTGATTTTGATGCTGATTTGAGGCTGATTTTGAAGTATTTTGAGGCTGATTTCAAGGCTGATTTTGCAGCTGTTGGGGCAGTACTTGGGATCAGTGCTGGGGACAAGGACAGCACTTCCCTGTCCCTGAAACAAGCGGGATTCCTCCTGCTCACCTTCCACCTCCTTGGGACAGGAGAAGGAATTGAGGCCAGAGCGAAACCCGGCTCTCTAATTACCCAGTAATTAGAGCTGATGATCCTGAATCAGCGTCCGTGCACGGGGATGGCTCCAGATCCTGCTCCAGGATGGTTCCACCTAGATTTACATTTCTGGGGAAGGGCAGCAGCCCCAGCCCTGATGCTCGGGGGCTGTTTGGAAATGCTCAGGGGCTGTTTGGAAATGCTCGGGGTTGTTTGGAAATGCTCGGGGTGTTTCCCCGGTGCCGCCCACATGGCAGTGTGTCACCAGAGGGGATGATCAGGATCCTGATCAGGATCTGCTCCCTCCTGGTTTGCAGCAGGAGCTGTCGCCAGGGCTGGGCTGGGATCTCTGCTGCTCACAGTGACCCCAGATGAGTCAGAAATTCTCTTTTCCCAGTCTGGCAGTCAAAGAAGGAGTCAGAACTCTTCAGTTCTCTTTCTCAAGGTTGTTTAGTGTTCCTTATCTATAAAATTCTTTCTCCTGTCCAGCCAAGGTCCACTCAGCAGGACAGACAGAGGCACTCTGGTATTATCTTTTTATACTAAAAACTACGTGTACAATATTTACCATAACTTCCCAATACCCATCACCTGTGTCAGACAGTGAGCTTCTACTCTAAACCAATCCAGAAGTGCCGCCATCACAGCAGAAAATGGAGGCAAATTTTTCGAGGCCAGAGCGAAACCCGGCTCTCTAATTACTCAGTAATTAGAGCTGATGATCCTGAATCAGCGTCCGTGCACGGGGATGGCTCCAGATCCTGCTCCAGGGAATAAAACAGATTAAACAAGTGCACAAGCACCTGCCTGGGAGCAGGGAAATGCCAACCGCAGGGAAAGCAGCTCAGGGTCAGGCAGAGGTGATGGGGAAGGCGAGGCCAGGGAGAGCTCTGTGTTCCATTTCCTGCTGCTGGAACGGCCCTGGGCAGGGCTGGAGCCACCCTGCACATCGGGGCATCCTCTGCTCTGCTCTGCTCTGCCAGGGCTGCTGGCCCTGCCTGGCACAGGGTGGACTCTGCCCAGCCCATCGAGCCGGGCTGTGTTTGCTCTCAGCTCCTCGCCAGCCTTTATGGGGCTGTTTGCTCTGGGTGAACAACAGTTGAGGTTTACTGGCCGGTTTTGCAAATATTGTGTTTTGTGAATGTGACCGCGGACGGGGTTTTTTTACTGCTTGAAAGGATTCCTTGTGCTGCTGGAGGTGTGGGGCGAGTTCCCGGCGCTGGGATGGGCTCAGGGCTTGGCAGTCTGTGCCTGCAGTGTCCTCGGCTGCAGAAATCCACCCCATCCCTGCCTCCAGCAGCAGGGGAGGCAGAGAGGGCAGGCAGAGCCTCGTGGCTCGCTGGGGGTGTGAATGAGGATGGATTTTGCATCCAGAGGGGACAGGAGGCTGCCGGAGCCCCACACCTGAGCAATGCCAGCTCTGCAGGGCATTTCCCACCTGCAGCAGGAGGAACCCCAGCTCTGAGGGCTGTCCCAGCCTGGCAGGGCTCTGTCCAGGCTGCAAGAACAAAATGGGGATTGTTCTCTGCAGGGATGGGTCCTGAAAGCCCCTGGTGACCCGCAGGGAGGGCAGGGCAGGGGGAGGCAGGAAGGACAAACATTTTGCCAGAGGGTTCCTCCCCAAAGGGAGCAGCTCAACAAGGGAACTCTGCTGCTCCTTTGCACTCCTCCAGAAGCTGCAGAAGGAGGAGAAACAGCAGCCAGGAGCTCCTTCTGGCCAGCTGGGAGGGCTCAGCTGCTCCTGCTCTCCCCACATGCAGAGCTCTGCTCTCCTTGTGTCTGCAGAGCCTCTCTGGGACAAAGTCCAGCTGTGCTGGTGTCCTTGCTGCCCTGTCCCAGTGTTGGGATGGATCCCTGGTGTCCCACCTGTATCCCTGGTGTCCCCAGCCCTGGGATGGATCCCTGGTGTCCCAGCTCCATCCCTGGTGTCCCAGCCCCATCCCTGGTGTCCCCAGCCCTGGGATGGATCCCTGGTGTCCCAGCCCCATCCCTGGTGTCCCCAGCCCTGGGGAGGGGACAGGAGCCTGCCCTGGTGTCTCGGTGCCACCTGCAGCAGCGCCGCTGTGGTGGGTGCCCAGGTGATCCATTCCCAAGTGATCCATTCCCAGGTGATTCCCAGGTGATTCCCAGGTGATCCATTCCCAGGTGATCCATTCCCAGGTGATTCCCAGGTCTTTCCCAGGTGATTCCCAGGTGATCCATTCCCAGGTCATTCCCAGGTGATTCCCAGGTGATCCATTCCCAGATGATTCCTGGGGGATTCCCAGGTGATTCATTCCCAGATGATCCATTCCCAGGTCATTCCCAGGTGATCCATTCCCAGATGATTCCTGGGGGATTCCCAGGTGATCCATTCCCATGTCAACCATTCCCAGGTGATCCCCAGGTGATTCCCGGGGCTCAGAGCCCTGCAGGCCCTGCCGGCCAGGCGGGCAGGAGGGAGCAGCAGCCCTTGGCAAAGGCAGCCGGAGGGGCACAGGGTGCCCAGCGCTGCCCAGGAGATGGCAGCAGGCTCCCACCGTGCCAGGGCTGCTGTCGCGGCCGCGGCCACCGCTGGGGACGGGCTCGGCACCCCCGGCACAGCTGGAGAGGCGTTTCCTGCGCTGATTTCCATTTGTACATTTACACTGCAGCCTGACACCCCGGAGCGGGCGGGAACGCTGATCCCGGCCCTGTGTAGGGGGAATCTGCCTGGCTGCTCCTCCATCACCAGCTGGGGACAGGAGCGTCCCTGCTGCTCCTCCATCACCAGCTGGGACAGGAGTGTCACTGCTGCCACCCCATCACCAGCTGGGACAGGAGTGTCCCTGATCCCACCCCATCACCATCTGGGACAGGAGTGTCCCTGATCCCACCCCATCACCAGCAGGGTGGCTGGATGGGAACAGAATGTTATTGAAATGAGAATTGGGAATGCTATTGAGATGAGAATTGGTGGGATTCCTAGGAAGGAGGGGCTTGAAAATTGGTAGAAGAGGCTCAAGTTCATGGTCAGGTTCAGGGGGCAGTGCTCGGAGCGATGGGTGGGGGATTTATTGATGCAAACAACCCCAGGACCATCCCCTGATCCCTCTCTGGGTGAGCACACCCTGCCTTGCACCTCAGGATTTGTCCCCCTGACCTGAGCCCCCATCCCAGCTCCAGCTTTCCCTCCTGGCCACAGCAATTTCCAGAACCTGGGAGCTTTTCCTGCCTCCTCCCCTTTCCTGGCAGCCCTGGCTGGGGCAGATGGGCTGAGCCCAGAGCTGGCAACTCAGCCTGATGCTGCTGCTGCCACAGCTGCCCTCTCCAAGGTGCAAAATGAGCATTTTGTTGGCTGCAGAGCCAAGATGTGTGGTCCTGGATAAGGAACCTGCGGCTTGATCCCAGGGAGGGGTTCCCAGCTCCCTGCTGGGATCCATTTCTTTACTGCTAGGATCCATTTACTCACCTGCTGGGATCCATTTACTCACCTGCTAGGATCCATTTGTCCCCCTGAACCTGAGCTCCACAAAGGTGACTCCAGCCAGGCTGGGAGGACGATGGATCTCCGTGTTCAACCATCCCTTCCTAATGGCGTTTGGGGATTTTCCCGTTTAATCAGTAATTAATGTGCCTGGCAATTAATTCTGCAGGACTCTCGGTGCCCTGAGCACTGCAGGGTGGATTCTGAGCAGCCCCTTTCTTACTTTGGGGGAGCTCTGAGCAGTGATGAATTTGCTGTGATGAATTGCCAGAGATATCAATTTCTTTCCTGATTCCTTC